>NC_073695.1:274227745-274598485 GCF_029784165.1 Wyeomyia smithii
CGCGAAAGTCGAAAGCCACAAGAAGCAGTTACTGCTTCTTACAAATCAAATCACAGACACAGATGATACTACTTTTCCTGAAAAATCCACTGCATCGCGAGAACGGAACAAGCTGCACTATTAACGTACGTGTCAGGAAAATATTTTTCCTTCTGGTTCAAAGTACCAACTTGTGGTTCTTCTCCTGGTCGGTACCGTACAAATGTGCCATTAGCTATTAGATTATTGTTATCGTTGGAACGTGTTTCCACCAGATCAGTGGATTGTCATAATGCTGGAAGAATTGCTCTGCCCTAGCCTCTCCCCCTCCGTTACTAGCGGACGAGTGAACTACGACTGTTGCGAGAGCTGCGGTGAGATTGGATTTGTACGTGCATAGAATTTAGGGTCTCAATGGTGGATGCAATCGCGACTCGTCGTTTGTCGTTCCCAGTGCGATAACTTCAATATGAATTTGGGGTAATAAAAATTGGACGTTTGACTTTATCGAGTTTCATGTAGAGGAAAAATAAATATTTTTTTAAAGGAATACTCACAGTTAACAACCAGATGAGCCTTGGCGTTGATTTGACCAACGGAGTTGTGTGCTTCGCAAATGTACATTCCTTGATCATCCTGAGCGACATTTTTGATTATCAAACTGCGATCTTCCTCCAAAATCTCGGCTCGGCCTACCGGTATGTGGCCGTTCTCTTTTTTCCACAGAATCTGCGGATGCGGATCGCCTCCGACGGTGCAATGGAACTGAACTCGTTGGCCAACCAGCACCGTGATATCCGTCGGTTCATTAATGAAGTAGGGTTTAACTGCAAAGAAAAAAAGAAAAAGTGATTGTAAATGAATCATTCTACAAGTTCGCCATCAGAGCGACAATTATCTGTTATGGGATTTTCTCGCTAATGGAACGGAATCCGATGCGATTGTACTCTAACAACAACTGAACGCAAACCATAATTCGATTTCGGAGCAACCGGTCTGCTTCGGCCTCAATCGGGAATTGATTTTCCTATTATTCACCGTCGATGACATTTTGAGTGGTCGATTCCAGCAGTTGAATCGGTGAATCGAAGAGAACTTCCTTTTTCTCTCAGCTGATTCGATTAAGCTTGCTTCCTACAACCACTACAGGCGAACCGGCAAACGCCAGCGCTCCGGAACGGGCTTCCACAACTCTTCATCAATTTCAGGTTGATTGAAAAGATGTCAACAGCGCCGTCTGCTGACAGCATCCGAGCCCAAGAGCTAGCAAGACCAAAACCGGAGTGGAATATGCAAATCGTAATCGGAATCGGTTTGCCACTGCTTGTCGTTACTGTCTTTCCCCACGCGCTCGGTGCCATCGCATAAGCGAAGCAAGCGTCTTTTGTCTCGTTTGTTCCCAGCTGAGAAGGCAAATGTCGAAGTCAGAGATGGGAATTGCAGCTGATTGATTGAACCACGCTCCGTCGATGGAATTTGCGATATGTTGTGGATTGATGATATGCTGGGAATCAGAATGCGGGGAGTAATATTTCATAAGTGGTCGTGTTATTAAAATCAAATGATTGTTTTCATTATTTTTATACAAGTTTACATAGCCGTGCGTAGGATTTTCCTTTATAGAAATGATACAAACTGTCTTATTATAACGCTTCACAGATTGTTTCGGATAAATTCAATCACCCTCCTGCACAAAATCAGCCGAGGATGCTCTAGTTTGATTGCGAGGGAGTGATAAATGCTTATTGTGTCACCTTCTCCGTTTGACAGTCTATGAATTATGATTCGGATCATGTTGCTCATCTTCAATGACGTTTGAGTTGATTAACGAAAACGGCTCTCCGATTGCAGCAGTTCGTAACTTTTTCCTGTTTGATGCCTGATAATAGAACTGTGATTGTTGGGACGATATTTTTATCACTATTCGAGCTGTTTACGTTCAAAGATTCGGTTCAACACTCTAGGGCGAAATTATGTTTCGTTAGCACCGGAGGAAAACGGCAATTCGTTGCAGGAGTCGATTTTATCAACATTTAACACGCTTTACCGAAGTGTTTTAGCTTCTGCCCGGTGGCTATTGGCGGGAACGTAACGAAAATCGAACGTCCGAATCGTTTAAACTGCGTGTAACGATAATGTTCCACGGTACGTCCCTCGAGATTGTTCTGCCGTGCGATTTATGCGTCTGTTTGCACCGATCTCAATGGAAGCCCCCGGGGCAGACACCCATCCGGTTGATCCGTCCGAAATCTGTCCGTTCGCCGCCGCATCAGTCAGTCAGTCAGTCAGTAAGCTTCCGATGGCAGGGCAGAAGGTGCCGCATAAAGAAAAATGGGCTGGACCGTTCAATCGATCGGATGTTTAAACCATTTTACTGAAGTCGATATTCGCTGCTGCTTATGCACCGTGATATGTATCTTACAGCCTGCGGCCTTTGCGGGACGATGAAGGAATTGCATGCAGATTTAGGTACTTCAGATAAGTGTGCACCATGTAATTGAATGTTGCAGATCACTTTTGAGCAGATAGCAGAATGACCGGGTGTTGCCTTTTTCGAGTACATGTAGCTTACCGAACCCGTTTGAAGTAGTCAGTAAAACGAGTCGCCAAATCCATCCCTAAGCACCTTTTCTAATCCGACGACCAGCGATAAAATAGCACTGATAGTGCCATCAACCTTATCCTTTCCTACCAGAAGAACGGAACCGATCGTACATCAGCCGTAAATCTTGCTCTGACTAAAATTGTCTCCAGCAGTGCATTGTCACGATAAATTAAGCTAAATTGTCTTAAATGCCGAGTCCCGGTGAAGGCGGCGACGACGTCGACGTCGACGGCAGCGGCAGCAAACATCCTGGGAGCAACAGCAGCAGCATTAGCAACAGCCAGTGTCTCACCGGGGAATGTTTTTCCGCTTGCGCTTCCGAATCACCTTCACCAGAGCAGACGTTGCACGCTGCGGTAAACGCAGACAGACGTCGCTCGCTGGCTGGGTTGTTCCGTTCCGAGGCTGAAGCTGTTACCATTTTCATGATAATCGGTCTCGCCGTTGTCGTCGTCGTCGACTTGTGAAATTCTTTCCGAAAGTGGAACGGTGGACGGCGCGTGCGGGAGCATTCTTGAATGTTGAGCTTTAATTTGTATTTATTTACCCTTCCAGCAGCAGCTGCGGGAAATGCAAGGAAAAATAGCAAACATTCCAAACTTTGCAATTCTGCTGCCTGACACGCATCGAACGACTGGCTTGTACCTGTGTCGCAAGCTTTACCGGGAAGCACGCTTAGTAAATGACGGAGAAGCGTTGCGAGTAGGCAAGTGTTAAAATTCCGCGTCATCTGTCAGGTTTTCTATCAGGCTGTCGATTGTGATTCAGTTGTTTTGTATCCGGAGATCACATACTACCAAACTATTTAAACTATTAATTAGTTGACTTAGCCATGCGCACGAGAAGGTGGTTTGACGTCCAGAAAATGAGAGACTTCGAAAATAACTAGCCAGAGCTAACTAAACCATATAGCAAGTGCGTAAGAATTTAAGTTTGATAAAAGTGTGGCTGAGTCAATGTGCTGCGAGTTTAAATTTACGAAGGACATAGCTATTGTACTGATTAAATCCCTTCTTGGTGTGTGATTGAAAAGGGTGACCATGTAATGCTGCAGTATATTAGTATTGACGTCACATATATTGTAACGAAATCGCTTGATAAGCTTGTCATTAGCCTTGCGAATTACTGTTTTATAATGGTATATGATAATTCGTGGGTCTCTAACTCATAGAATTTTTTTTTATTATTTTTGTTGCTTGTTTTCGACAGAATGATATACTTTTTTTCTGCGTCATATGAACATGTGTGTCTCATTCGGAGATGCAAAGACGTTTTTTTTTCTTTTCGTATTTCTAAACAGAGCCTCGGCAACTTTTAACAGTTCCTTAGCAATGAAGAATATGTTGTTAACGTACCAGAAGTGACCTGAATCGGCTTTGAAATTTGTCCATTGACAAAAACTAAAAACAATATAAACTACAAACAGTTAAAAATCAAAACAAGATTAGGTTGAATAAACATGCTTGCTGAATCTCCCGCGAGAACATTATGAATTTACGCAATATTTTAACTCACATTTGGCTAATAAAACTAAGCTTTTTCTACGGAAGGAGAAATTTTTAGTTGCATCTTGGGAAATTCTCCATATGAACCTTAAATTCAATCAAAAAAGCTATCTGAAAACGAGTTGTGCTTGATGATGTTTTCTATAGAAAATATGTACTGGGAGAAAAAATTATTTTAACAAACAGAAACAACAAAGAGGAAAACAAATTTAATGTTTTTTTTTTTTCATTGTAATGTATACGTAATACGTATTATTTACATTGTCACGAAAAAAACTTTTTTTTCATATCATCAATTTTAGTGAAAATTTCAAGGTAGAAATATTTCAGAAGTTGTTTTTTCCCTGATGTTCAGTTTTAGTGTATTACGGATTTCGATTTCTTTCTCAAATAAACAAATTTCAATGACGAGATTTGGGCAAGCTTCTTCCATTCTTTTGATTTTTACTCAAATACTTTCTCTCAAACAGAGAGAAAGTAACTAACCACATTTAATCATATTTCAGTCGCTTAGTCATAGAGCAATTCGTTTTCACTCACTATAATTGCGTATTCCTTGCAAAACGTTCACTTTTACAATGTTTTTGTCGCAGCTGAGGACAACGAGAACAGCGATGCAGTTCTCGAATGTTCATTAGACTGAGACACGGTTATATGGGAAAAAAGCGATGGTGTTATTTTTTCGCTCCCATGCACTTTTCGTGTTCCTTATGGGTCCT
This sequence comes from Wyeomyia smithii, assembly GCF_029784165.1. NCBI lineage: Eukaryota > Metazoa > Arthropoda > Insecta > Diptera > Culicidae > Wyeomyia > Wyeomyia smithii. Next base: position 274,232,554 of record NC_073695.1, read on the forward strand.
ATAACAACTGTGTAAGTTTTCAGATCGATCGGTGAAACGCCCGATTTTTAAAGTTTCCATACGATTTTATATGGGAAAAACCACTTTTTCAAAACTTTTTCTATAGAAATGTCCAGTTGGCCTTACGGTCTTCAGAAGTGTTTCTCCCAGGAAAATTTCCTACAAATATCATGTATTGATATTTTTTAAGAGCCAACTTGACATCTCTAGAGAATAAGTATTCAAAAAGTGGATTTTCCACATAAAATCGTATGGAAACTTTAAAAATCGGGCGTTTCACCGATCGATCTGAAAACTTACACAGTTGTTATAGGACCCATAAGGAACGCGAAAAGTGCATGGGAGCTAACATTTATTTTTTGACCCACCCTGATCTTCACAGAGCAATTCATTTAACTTATCTTGCGTGTGCGGATGAGCTATTTGCAAGAGTTCCACTGGGTTTATGCTCAATCAGGTTATGAGTGTTGATAGGCCAGAGAAACTGTTACCCTCGCTCTCTCAACGGCACATGGTATGATGCACATTGAATTGAAGTTCATAGTTGTTGAGAGGAGAGAAAATTGTTTTCTCTATAAGATCAAGATTAGATGGGGAATTTAATTAGAATTAGAAAAATGGGAGTGATCAACTTTTTGAAACCATCGATTTTCGAGATACACTAAAGATTTTTCACGCCTACGATAGGCAGCGCGAAAAAAAACGCGTAAATTCTGAAATCTGTATAAAAAAAACTCAATTTGTTGGAGGTTTTAAATCATTTCTGCTCGAACTCTTGAAATTGCTTTCGAAAAAGAATCAATAGTAGTGTTGTTTCCACCTGTGAATCGAGTTAAAATTGAGGAAAAAATATTGAAAAAAATTAAATAAAATCTGCGAATATTCATTAATTGGATTAGGTAAACTTATGGGACGCTCTAAATAGACGATTTGGAAATGAAAAATCGCTAAAAACATTGACAACAGTTTACTGGGAAACCCGTGTAAATTATGATATCCGCGTAGAAAAGGTGAGGTAAGAAAGCCGCGTAAAAAGGGACTTCAGTGTATTTCAAATCAGACATGCACAAGACATAATATAGAGTCAATTCAGTTTCAAATTAGCTCTATTTCAGTGTCAGTTTAGTTTCGATTCAATTTCTGTACAAATTCGTTTCATCTTTTGATTTGTTTCAGATAAATTTGAAATAGATTGCAGCACATTTTAAAAATATTTGAAACTCAGTTTCAGTACAGTTTTAGTTGAACGTATGCTTATTTTCGGTGCAGTTTTATTCCAGCTTCTGATTAGTTTCAGATAAGTTTCAGTTCAGTTTCGGAATATTTTAAGTTCAGTACACTTTAGATCCAGATTTACTTTATTTAGATTAAGTTGAGTCTCATTTAAGTTTCAGATTGGTTCAAACTCATTTTCAGTACAGTTTGGACTCAGATTCAGTTAGTTTTTAGCCTAGTTCAAGTTCAATCTGAGTTCAGTTTCATTTCAGCCTCAGTATAGTTGCAGCTGACTGTCATTTTAGTTTCTGAGTAGTTTTAGATAAATTTTAGCTCTGTTTTCAATAAATTTCAGCCCATTTTCAGTTCAGGCTTAGTTTCAATAACATTAAAAGTTTAGTTTCAGTTCATTTTTAGTTCGGCTCCAGTTGAACTTCAAATTGCCTTCAATTCAGATTCAGTTCAGTTTAAGTTCAGTTTGAGTTCAGTTTCGGTTCACTTTCATTTTAGTTTTGTACAGTTTAATTCTGTTTCAGCTCAGTTTTTCTCCAGTTCAATTTCAGTAAAACTTTCGTTCCTTTTCAGTTAGATTTCAGCACAGTTTCAGTTTAGTTTCAGTGCAGTAACTTCAATTTAAGGTCAGTTTTAGTTCGGTTTTATTTTAGTTTTAATCCCGGTTTAGTTCAGTACCAGTGCAGATTCAGTTTAATTTTAGTACCGTTCCAGTATATTTTAGGTTCAGCTTAGGTGTTTTAGTACAGTTCAAGTTGAGTTTCAGTATAGTTTCAAATTAAGTTTCAGTTCAGTTTCAATTCACTTCACTTCTAAATCAGATTCAGTTCAAATCCAGTTCAGTTTTATTGCCATTTCAGTTCAGTCTCAGTTCAACTTTAGTTCAGTCTCAATTCAGTATATTTTCAGGTCCATTTTAAATCAGTTTCAGTGCAGATTCAGTTCAGTTTCAATTCAGTTTGATTTCAATTTCTGTACACATTCAGTTTAGTTCTAGCTCAACTCCAGTTCAGTTTCCAATCAGTTTCAGTTCAGTTCGTTACAATTTCAGTTGAGTTCCAGTTCAATTTATACATAGCTATATATGGTTATTAGATTGCCAATAAAAACCGATTTTCTTCATATCGTTTAGCGGTAGGGGTCCAAAGTTTCGTCTTCTCAAATAGAGTCCCCATGCCAAATTTCCCCTCGATCGACATCGGGAACACGTGCCTCAAAGCGGTCAAAGTTTCAAGTCTCCCAGCATACAAATTTTCTAAGTCCCAGAAACTCGACTTTTCTGTAATTTTTTTTCGATTTAACACCAGATCTCGACGTTTCATGAATTTCTAAGACATTAAGCATCAAAAAAAATTCCATATCGACAATTTCATGAACTATTACTACCTTTGCATTATTTTCATCGGTCAAAAAGTTGAAACTTTGACCGATTTGAGGCACGTGTTCATGATGTCTGATCGAGTTGAAATTTGGTATGGGGACTCTATTCAAGAAGACGATACTTTTGAGTCATGCCGCTAAACGATACTCGAAGATCAATTCTTTTCAAACATTTCATTGGTACTCTAATCTATACCTATAAAAATGCAGTCCGGTCTGTCTGTCGGTCTGTCTGATCCATATAGGCTCGGAAACTACCGAACCGATCGACGTGAAAATTTGTATGTAGGGGTTTTAGGGGCCGAGAAAGGTTTTCATGATGGTTTGAGACCCCTCCCTTTTCTGGAACAAAATGAAACACAAATGAAACACAAATTTCTGCACATCTCAAAAACTAACCAAGCAAATGAAACCAAATTTGGCATGTGGATGTTTTTAGGAGTGACAAATATGTCCATATTAGTTCGACACCCCTCCCTCTTCTGGAAGGGAGGGGTTCCATACAAATGAAACTCAAATTCCTGCATATCTAGAGAACTAACCAAGTAAATAGAACCAAATTTGGTAGGTGGATGTTTTCAAGGGTAACAAATATATCCCTAATGGTTTGACACCCCTCCCTCTTCTATAAGGGAGAGGTCCCATACAAATGATACTCAAATTTCGCACAGCTCGAGAACCAATCAAGCGAATATAACCAAATTTGGCAAGTGAATGTTTGTAGATGTAACAAACATGTCCATAATGTTTCGACACCCTTCCTTCTTCTGGCATTTGTCCAAATGCCATTTTGAAATCCAAGATGGCGACTTCCGGTTTTTGAAAAACAGCGGCAAGTGACCAGATACCACCCAATATGGGTATTTCCGGAATTGTTATGACGCACTGAAGCCACACATCGACCTCAGACAACATTTTGAATTGTAAGATGGCGACTTCTGGTGTATGGAGTGTTTCTTCAACCAGAATGAGGCTCAGAGGCCAAAAACTGTCCCATAATGCCATTTTGAAATCCAAGATGGTGACTTCCGGTTTCTGAAAAACAGCGACAAATGACCAAATACCACCCAATTTGGGTATTTCTGGAATTGTTATAATGCATTGAAGCCAAAATCAACCTCAGACAACATTTTGAATTGTAAGATGGCGACTTCCGGTGTCTGGAAAACAGCCGAAAATGACAAAATACCACCCAATATAAGTCTTTCTCAACCAGATCGACGCTCAGAGGCCAGAAACTGTCTCCTAATGCCATTTTAAAATTCAATATGGTCACTTCAGGTTTCTGAGAAACAGCGGCAAGTGACCAAATATCACCCAATTGGGTATTTCTGGAATTGTTATACAGGCAAACTTCGATATAAGGTACATTTCGAAATTTGATTTGTACTTTATATCGAATTGTACCTTATATCGAATCATGAAACATTTTCAACAAAAGGGCTTCAAACACTTTATTTTGTTGTCTTTTGTCTACGAATAGTTTATTTTGGAAATAGTATCCAACTACAAGTGTGATCCGACATGTTTTAAATAAAATTCAAATTACATTATTTCGCTTTTTGGAGACTTTAAGCCGCGTCCAAAAAAGAGGTAGTCTAGAGCATAAAAAATTTAAAAAAAATCAAGCCGTTATGTTATTATTACTAGTTTTTATTTAACATTTATTTACAAACATACACATTTTTGTATCGAAAATACCTCTTTTTTTCTTCTTGTTGTTTTTTTTTTAATTTTTGGTTCAATGAATAAGAACCATGAATATCTGCTTACAGATTGAGATCTTTTTCAATCATTTCCCCGTTCCTTAGGATTTGGAAACTTGCATTTTCCTCGTTGAATTTTAAAATGACCGTTTGAACTAACTTTTCATTACACATAAAAGTGGCCCAGAAATTCACATTCGTCACCTTTTGAGTGTAAAAATGCCATTTAAATGCTATAGTGTATTTGACAAATTTTGTTTATATCTTAAGGAGAAACTTTTGATGCAAATAGATTCTTGATTAATCTGCCTAAAAGTGAGATGATAATTTTATTCATTTTATTACTACTCAAATCAAAGAGAAATTTTTAGTAAAGTTGTAGGTAATTTCATGTAGAAAAACTTTGCAGAAGACACTTTGGTTCTATCTCATGAAAATAGACCATATACAGGTAGTTTCATAAACGCACACTCTCAAAATGTCTAAAAAAAACAAATACCAAAAAACTTTTTGGGGCGTGATTTAAGAGGCCTACTATGTCCTAGACATTTTTTCATATTTGAGAAATACATTATACTGCCGAACATACTTTAAGCATATTTTCAACTTTTTCCTAGGTTCTATGACGTTTTTGATAAAAATGTTTTTTTTTAAATCAAAACTTGTTTCAGCTGAGAGAGTGTTCAAGTGCGGTTTATGGAAGAAAAACTGGGTTTGGAACATTTTTTTGAGCATTGTAATTTAATCTGTGTGAACACAGATTGTTCAGGGGTCAAACTTTAAGTTAATTTTTTTATCAGCTCCCCCGTTCCCATCCACATTATATCATGTTTTCTCGGCAAAATTAAATTTTTGTACGTTTTTTCAAACTTCCGCTGAGTGTAACGTAATTTATGAACACTCCCTAAATAACACAAGACAAGATAACCAGTATGTTGTTTAAAGAAGTTAAGTAATGCACTGAAGCCAAAAATCGACCTCAGACAACATTTTGAATTATAAGATGGCGACTTTCGGTGTCTGGAAAACAGCCGAAAATGACCAAATATCACCCAATGTGAGTGTTTCTTCAACCAGAATGACGCTCAGAGGCCAAAAACTGTCCCCTAATGCCATTTTGAATTCCAAGATGGCGACTTCCGGTTTCTGAAAACCAGCGGCAAATGACCAAATACCACCCAATATGAGTGTTTATTTAACCAGATTGACGCTCAGAGGCCAGAAGTTGTCTCCTAATGCCATTTTAAAATCCAAGATGGCGACTTACGGTTTCTGAAAAATAGCCTGAAGTGACCAAATACCACCCAATATGTGTAGCACCGGATCCAGAATGATGCAAGTAGCTATAAATTGACCTCAGACACCAGTTTGAATTGTTAAATGGCAACTACTGGGAAACAGCCGAAAATCACCGAATACTACTACATATGGATATTTCCGTAATCGAAATGATGTATAGAAGCCAAGCATTGACCCTGGACACCATTTTGAATTCGAAGATGACCACTTTCAGTTTTTAAAAAAAACGAAAATAACTGAAATGCGTTCAATATATTTCCGGAATAGAGGTGATGTACAAAAGCCAAAAGTCGAAGATGTTGTCATTCCGATAAAACCAATCATTTCAAATGATATGAACAAATCGCAAGGAATCAATGAATTTGAAATGTTTAAAATTTTTAAATTGAACACTAAAATAGGCGAGACGAAGTTTGCCGGGTCAGCTAGTAGTTATATATAGTAGTATAGTTTTAGCTGAGTTTTTTATTTAGTCTAAGCTTAGCTTCAGTTAGGTTTCAATTTAGTTTTAGTTCAGATTCAATCCAGGTTCAGTTCAGTTTCAGTACCGTTTCACTACAATTTTAGTTTGATTTCAGTAAAGTTTTAGTTGAGTTTTCATTTAGTCTAAGCTTAGCTTCTGTTCAGTTTCAGTTCAATTTTAGAACGGGTTTAGTTCAGTTTCAATTAAGTTTTTCTACACATTTAGTACAGTTTCAGCTCAGATACAATTTCGTTTCAGCTCAGTTTTAATCCAGACTTAGTTCAGTTTCAGTTCAATTTTAGAACGGGTTTAGTTCAGTTTCAATTGAGTTTTTCTACACATTTAGTACAGTTTCAGTTCAGATACAATTTCGTTTCAGCTCAGTTTTAATCAGACTTAGTTCAGTTTCAGTTCAGTTACAATTCAGTTGCAGTTGAAATGCAGTTCAGTTTCAGTAAGTTTAAACTTAGTTTCATTCAGATTAGGTTCAATTGCAGTACTGTTTAAGTTTAGTTTTAGTACAGTTTCTATTTGGTTGCAGTTCAGTTTCGAATCAGTTATAGTACAGTTTCAATTCAGTTTCAGTTCAGTTTCACTACAGTTGCAATGAAAATTCTATTCAGTTTTAGTACAGTTCAGTACAGTTTCAGTATAATCTCGGTGCAGTTTTAGCTTAATATCAGTACAATTTCAGTGCAGTTTGAGATTTTGTTTCAGATAAGTTGTCATTCTGTTTCAGTTCAGTTTCAGTACAGTTTTTGCTCAGTTTCAGTGCTGTTTAGATCAGGCTTCGAAATGCTCACAGTAGAACCACTTTTCACTGCGTTAATCGTCTTCTTCTTCCTCTGACCCTACCAAGACTCGCTGTCTTAAGACATTCTTGAACAAACATGTCAAACGAGTACCGTCACCACGACGTTTTTTCCTTCAAATTTATTGTGACATTTTTTCCAAAAATGAGAATAACGCACGTTGAGTGCGGACATTTTGGAAATTATGTATATCATTGATCTTGTAATAAAATTTTTCAAAATAAATAGAAAAAAGTAGACGGAAATAGGCCAAAATAACATCGCCAAACGAATGACAGTGTGCACCTTTTTGTTACGCGAGTGTCGACTGACCATCCTTTTCTTGGATTGAGAGGCGACGGTTGTTTTACATTAACGAGTGAAAGCCTACTGTGACGCACGCCAAAGAAGCGAACAATATCGCACACCGTGCCCCCATGCTGAGTCAAAACTCTGTGCAAAAGCTTATGATTAGTGTTAAGAGAAAAGTTAGAGAACTCGCGTATCCTACGAAAAATAATCCCAACTTGAATTGAAACTGGAAAGAAAACACTTATTATCTATATTTCAGAATAAAACGAACCGAAAAATCCTGTATTTTTTTGTTTTATTCAAGAAAGAAGATGTATTTATAATTTTCGAAACAGTCTATAATTCAACTCTTAAATTGTAGATCCTTGAATTCTAGTTTGAAATTTTGCACTGAGCATTTTCCAACAGAATAATCTTAAAATCCACAACAATTCAATCGAATATTTTTTTAAAATTTGCCTCTTGCATGGCGTGTAGAAAGGCGGATGAAAAAAAAATTATTCTCAAGAGTAATTTGTTAAGAGATCGCTGGTATTTTAACATGTGCTTCATTCGAAGCCATTCAACTCAGAAGACTTTGGTTACAAATAAAAACTGTCGAGAACGAGTTGTAGAGGTTTTTTTTCTTACCACAATATTAATTTGACACGGCATATTACAATTCAATAATATCTTAGTACATATCTAAAATATCTTATAAGAAAATTTTTTATCCTCGCGGACAGCTACGAGCTGGTACTAGAAAGTTGTAACGATCGTGTAATCATGTGACAAAAAATCGTTTGAAACAATTTTTTATCTTATAGAAAAGAATAAATTTTTACTTCCTATTTTGGTAAAATTTGAAATTATTTCTACGTTTTTTGTAACAAGTCCAGAATGGGGAGATGTACACAATTTTTTCCGAAAGTGCTGTGTCAGTAATAAGATCGGATGAATAGGTGAAAAGTTATTTCCGTGAAAGTGAACGTAAGGAAAACTTTTGAATTATGCATCCAATCTTCCTGCTTGCCGAGAGCCAATTGTGTAAAATGAATCACCCATTTCTACACAGTGAAAAATTCTGAATATCACATGTCACGTACATTATTTTCTTATTCAAACTTCAGTTTCTTCTGACGTAAACCACAGTTTTGTTCCAAAATTATGTAGGATATCATTTAAATTTGCGTGGAATATTAGAGAATTTTCTATCATAAGTGATAAAGGCAATTCGACATAAAGTTTGGCACTTTTCTCTAACTGTGTATAAATTGATGATTGTTGCTGAAGTATGACGAACAATTTACAAAATGAGCATGTTTTATTTTAATTTAAATTAAAAAAATCTAGAAACCGGATCTACATCACCACACTGATGATAAATTTTGCTTTATATTTCATCAACCTGAGTCAAAAGTTATAAGGAAAAATTCAGCTATTGGAAACACTCGGAGGCATGAATATCGGTTATTATTTGACATGAAAATCGTTAATTTACAATTGAAGAAAAAAATTTTCATTACTGATTACTAAACTCTGGATTCCGATTTCTTTTGAATTCTTTTGATCTAGAAATTCGTATTTCGAATTTTGGATTTTTAATTTCTGATATCTTTTTATATAATAATTCTTCAATACAAAAATCTTCGAGTAAACAATCATCTCAGCAATCATTTCATTGATTTGAGTGATTTAATAATCTTCGAAACGCCATTTATAACCTCCATCTTGAAGACAAACAACTACAAATCAGCAATCCGCAAAAAAAACGATTGCAGACGCTGCACGTCCCCGTCTGCACGGACACCTTTTAAATAAAGACACTCTCTGCATGTCACATCCGGCACATCGGTACAAAACTGTCGCGTTGATAGCTGCATACAGCGCAGTCCACCGGGATGTCAATTGGTTATCGTTCGATTTTCTGATTTAGTTTTATCGCTAGTGCACGGCGGTATTCAATCAACTTGCCAAAACGTGACCTCAGTTTAACCAGACCCGAGCTTTCAATTGGCCACCATCCAGAGAAGCGTCGGCAGAATGTGGTACAGAATTTTTATTTCTGTTTATCGTCGGCTTACTCTAGAGAAACGAATTTGCTCACTGTCATCTCTTTCCAGGATGCATTCGTTCGAAGCTTCCTTCGTCTTGTGAAACGGTACGAAAAAGTGTCTTGGACCAAAAGAAAGATCATAAATCAAGCCCGGTTCTTTGTTTCGGTTGCCGCACCATATCAGAGGGGGTGGCTAGGCGGTCAGCCAAAATGCTGTGTACTTGGTTATCGTGGCGATGAAACATGAAGAAGAAAAGAAAGCGGGGGAACAACCTTTTCCACTCTGATCCCGAAAAGGGACAGGCTAGATTGCTGCGGGAAAGTTGCTGACGCGAGCAGTGCTGTAGGGATTATTACACTGTCAGCGTTTGGCACCCCGTTACTTCTATTTTTCGGAAATCCCTGCAACACTTTTTTAAAAAGTTAATGGAAAAAAACTAAAGTTGGATAATGAGTTCGAACCAATTTCCAACTAATTGGCCAATTAGCATCAAATTACACTATTCGGAATTATTCCAATCTGTGAAAATAATCCACTATAAATAATTTGTCCGCTGTAAACAACAGCTAAATATTGTTCCCATTCCACTTATCGCTCGGCAGCATTCCCACCTTATCCACTACCACCACAGAGTCCAGCCAATTTTGTTTCGAGAGGAATTCCCTCCGATCCCGGTCCAATTTTCCCCCCGCCCGTAGACAGTCACGGCCGTCGGGTGCCAACCCAGTCTGGCTAAACTAAACGGCAAATGAAATAACTTGCCTTCATGTTAAATTAAATCCCATTAGCAACTAAGTGAACTTGCATACTGCATCCTGCGGCTCCCGGCTACACCCGAGCCATCGAAATTTTTCCCCCTCTCTTCCCTGTCCCTTTTCCCGAGCAATGGGCGCCCATTTCGCATGCAATCATGTTGTAAATATATTGGACCCAGAGATTCAGTAGACCCGGTCGTGCTCTGTTTGGCGTAAAACTCTTCCTTGCATGCATCCGTGTCTGCATAGAGATGCATGCGGATGCAGTTCTACTTCTACTGCCTTGAGCAAAGACGACTGAAACACGGTTCGGGGGCGAATGTGTTGTGTGTAATTAATAACATTCGGCTGCTTCAGTTTCCCCTCTCCCTCCTGCCAGTCAGTCAGATAAGTTCCTCAGAAAATTTGCATGCCACTTTACTGTTGTGCATCGAGGTTCAATGGTACCTGCCGTATCGGTCCATTCCTCCCCCGGGGGGGAGTCGGTATTCATTAAAGAAAACCAGAACGTCGTCGTCGTCTTAGTCGGTCTACCGTCTCGGGTGCATTCTCTTCTCGTTGAATGTGCAAGTTCATGGATATATTTATGTTATCATCTTAGTTACTGGTGACTATTAGTTCTGCCATCCCAACCGACCGTTTCGGAACCCCGTCCGGTTGGAATTTTCCGACGACCAGACGATTCTAATTTTTGCCTCTTACGTACGTCTTCTAAGTGTAGTACTCACCTCACCTTCTAATGGTCGTGCACTTTAATGCTACCTCTAAAGTTCATCCGTCTGCAAGTGTGCATGCATGCACACAAGAGTAGTAACTGCACAGCGGAGATTTTTGTCTTTACCGTAATAAATTTTACGATAAGCTCGGATGTACTGACGGTAGAGGAACCGGCGCAACGAATCTCGTAAATTTCGTGCTCAATTTTATCGCCGTTTATTATTTTGGGCTTCGATCGGACACATAAAAGTGGCCAGTGCAAAAGCTAGGCGGGAAATCGAGGAAATTACGGTTTTCCACAGTGTGAAGGTTTCAGCTCGGCTCGCTATTAATGAATATTGGGGAAAATGATAGGCGATGAATAGCCCTAATAGTTTTAGGAAGTCCTTCCAGAATATTTACTGGATAACATTCCATCAGCTAATCTCTGAATATGTTTAAAAATATTCAAAAATGGCGGATGGATTATTTTATCAAACTAACAATCTTTTTAAAATTGAGTGAGAATATGTAAAGCAAACGGATAAAATTCAAAACTCAAAAAATTTCGTCAGGGATTTCTATTTATACTGCAAAATTTATTAATCGATCAACAACTCGTTCCAGACGAACAGATATCAGTATTCAAATTCATTCTTTTTGCTCGTTTCTCGATCAACAAATCTGCATGATTTCTTCTATATATAGTGCGCCTTGCCATATACGGTAAACAACTTCAACAGCTGATCCTATTCCACATACGAGTGGAAAACCTGTTCCGAGTGAACTGCAGATCGAATTGAATGAATCATACACGACTGTAGAAAGTATTTCCTTTCCAGATAAAACCATACGCCTTACTTCAATTTAAGCTCGTTTTCGGCACTAATCTGAATAAATTATGAGACCGTCTGTTAGGCAGCATTGAATCATCACTACACTCTTTTAAAAATGATATAACGGTTTATCGACAATTATCGGATGGCTTAGTAAGCAAATCGTTGGGAGTCGCAGCTGGGCATTTCAGCAGAATGTCAAAATTAAGCAACAATTCCGTAAGTGATTGATGATCTTTGTGTACACTGGTGCTGCTGCGCGAGTTCGCTTTTTTATTATGATTTTGCAATTTTATAATGACTAATCAAACAGATCTGCAACCTACCCCCCACAACCAAGGCTGCTGGGTTTATTGTTCTCGTCGTTGTTTTCACAGAAGCGTTGCAATTAAGGTGAGCAAACTCTTTCAAGCCCGTTCTGACACATTATCGCCGACAGCCTAAGACACTAATTGCATCGAAAGCTAGCGTTAAACGACTGAGCCGTGAGAGGAACAACCTTTTGATTAATTATCATTTCAACGAAAAAACATCGCTTAGATATATTTGGGTCAATTAGCAGTAGATCGTAGGCCTTGCAATCTTACCCAACCAGCTTCCACTCATATATAGGGCAAACCAACGCAATGACCATTAGCTACGTTCGACTAGATTTTCCCGACTATTAATTACCTTTTCAGAGAATTCTCCTACTATTATCTGGGCCATCGCGTATTTGCGATCGTTCGCATACCTGTTCGAAGCGAAATTATTAGTTCTCCGCCTGTGATCGGATTTACTGCTTCAGAAACCGATCGATTGCCGTGCCTTAGGCACATATATTAGCCAAATCGAGACAACCGGAGACGCTAATTGAAATTCTACCGCAGGAAGCGCACCCGGTGCCGTGACAATACGCGTTTGATCGTTTAGCACCCCACTAATTAGCATAACAGGTTGCTAGAGAATTGCAAAACAACGGTTCGGAATTCGCTACTTCCGAAGGGATCGCAGCCCGTAGGAATTTCTGTATGTACAATGTTGTGGTTGAACAACAACTTCATTGATTCATTCGATCTGTGCTTACCAGTTTGGTAGGGAAATTACGTAGATCACACGTGAGTTTTGTCACCAAAATAAGCATTTTCCCTCATTTTTAGTAAAAACCGTAGGACATCTCAGATCAGATTTAGGGAAAGGATGATCGACTGATGACTCACCGTGTTGAGCGATCGATGGATCCGTTTCGCGTCATCGATGCATCTTGCATAGTCACGCTGCGGCCGCTGCTGCGCTGTGGTGCCAAGGTGAGACGCGCGACTAAACTGTCAAAGTGACGCACTCCCCGGTGTGATTACCCCCTCTGCGGCGGGCTCGTGCGCGATGCAGTATGCAGTGGCATGATAATTTGTACTTGTAAATTGTTTTGAAAATGAGTTTGTTTTTATTTAATCATATAGATTCATACGGCTACCGGACTGCGGACGGACGAACGGACGGATTGACAGATTGTATCGACTGGAAGACTTGTGCACGCGCGCTAAGAGACATGCCAACAGGAGCGGGCGTGGCCGCGGGGGGTTTTCGGGCGAAGGTGATTGTTTGGGTGTGGGTGATCGTAACGAACAGATTTCGATTGTAGATTATTGTGGCTCAAAAAGATATTCGTCGCTATGTAGGAGCTTGCATAAGTTTTGTATTTTTCAATTATTAAAAGTAACTATTCTATTTGTTGACTCCGCGAAAAATTTTAAATTATTTAATCTATCAGACATATAAGCCTATTGTCTGATATGATATGATAGCAATCATCGATCAAGCACGCTGTCACGATTTTCCGTTAACTTCATCAGCGGCATCTCAGATTATAGTATGCAACATCACAACGTTCAATAGAGAGGCTGAAATATCCGAAGTATAATTCAGCTGTTAACTTAATAAAGGAGCAGACCCTTTTGAGTGCTATCACGATCACAACTGCTTGCTGAGTAGTCACATGAGCGACTATCACTATCAAGATCAGCTATCTTTCCTCGGATGTTATTCATCGGTTTGCTTCCAATATTGTTCAGTTGACTCGACTGAATTTCGATTTCCCAAACCACAAGTGTTACGTCAATTGAAAGAGAAACGGTCCAATGTTGCTACCTTGAAGCTCCAAATTGCTACTATATGTAGCAATTTTATATTTATAATTTATATAAACTGTTTACTATAACACAAAAGAGTAGTGCTAAGACTTACAAACACAAATAACAAATAACGAAAGTGGTTCACTGGTAAAAATCCATGAAATGGTAAAAGAACAAGAATATGTATGTGGAGATAAATACGAACGATAATTTAGAAGCTGGCTTATAGACTATCAAAAAATATTTTTTCTCAGCAGAAGCACATGTAACTTTTATTACATGTGGTTTCAAACTTTTATTAATCAGACCCAACGTTTTGGGTCATTCACAGTTAAAAATTCTGAATATTACATGTCACGTACATTATTTTCTCATTTAAATTTCAGTTCTTTTGATGTAAGCTCCGATTTGGTTAGAAAATTCTGTGCAACATCATTCAAATTTGCATGGAATATTATGGAATATTCTGCCATAAGCGATGAAGTAATTCTTTCTGTGCGATTCAACATTTTTTTAGCACTTTTTTTCTAACTACGCAGTTAGTCAATTAAAATTCTTACTGAGCGTCTTAGTAGAATGGAATTAAATATTGAAAATAGGTTATGTTTTCATTTGGTTCTACTACCAAAGAATGTGCAGTTAGAGTTAGACTCATTTATAGGAAAATACTGAAAACGTTTCAGTCCATTTTATATCGTAAAACGACTATTATATCAAACAATTGTTACACATTTTACCTATCCACAGACATATAAATGACTGAGATGCATTAAGTCGTTCGCTTGCTATAATCGTTTGAAATCTGACGCAACATTTGCCAGTTTCATTTTCAATTTCACAAAATGTAATCTAGTATAGAAAACAAACACGTAGTCCTACGTCAAAAATAAAATTCTAATTCCATGAATGTTACGGATTAAAACTAGTCTAGTCTAGTCTAGTCTACACTAACACAGCCAGTACTTGAAAGGATCCTGGAAAATGATATCCGACATTTTATAAAAATGGTTTCCATACATTTTTCTTGTCAACGGCCAGGCCTACTGTGTAGCGCAATATAATACAATATAATCTAAGAACGGGGACAATCCGTACCAACCGTTCCGTATGTAAGAAGTCATATAATTCGTTGGGAGTGACAAAGCTAAGAAAATACACTCCTTTGATGACCAATCTCCTGGGATGGAACATAGGTATTTCCTCCTTATGTTCGGGTTTCAAAACCAAGGATATAGCGCCTTCAAAGGAATATGGGTTAAAAAAAATACTATTTGAATTGTATATATAAAAACCCATACGGAGCGGTATAATTTAGAATTAAAACGATGAATCCGCGCGCAGTTATTTTTCCATAAAAAAGGTTACTTATCTTGCGTAGCATACGAGCTATTTTCTCCATTCCTTCCACTCAAATCCTGAAGTTTTTTTTTATTGTCAACGTTTTTGTTGATATACGGCGCACGAAATGCGGGCACCGAGTCACAAAATGTGCTAGGCCGACCAAGAATTCAAATATTTGTCTATTACTTATCCAGAACATCCTCGAGAAAGCAAACGCGGTTCTTTGAAAGGCATATATCGCGTAGTCATTCGATTAAACACGATATTTATCGACTGAACGAAATCTACTCCGATTTGCGATGTATTAATATAGTTTGCGCGAGCAAATTCCGGCTAAACGGTAATGATGATCAGACAGATATTATCAAATATCTGGGTTCATTTCGCGAAATCGTTACACTCCAAAAATCCATATACAGTGATCACCCGATTATATCTGTACCCGATTTTATCTGCCCCCAATTTTATCACATTTTTCACCCGATTTTATCATCATAAAACATTTCATTAAAAAAATGTCAGGGTGAACTGATTTTTTATTACGCTTCAATATTTAAGATATTTTTCATAATTCTGTGTATCATTCTGGATGCAGTTTACATTAAAAATTCAACCGATGCACAATGTTACATTTTGCTGTTATCGTGCGAATAATTGAATAGGGATACAAATTTTATTTATAACCGTATAATATGTTCGGAGAAGTTTCAAAATATTTGAAAACGCATCTTTTGATGTAGAAAGCTGGGTGATCGATCCTCCTAAAAGTGAGATAGAATATTTACTTTTTCATTAGATAAAGATATCTTAGATAAAGATGTCTTAGGCAAAGTATTAGGTTATCTCAAAACAAGAAACCTTACAGAAGACTTCATGTTTCTATCCCTTACATATTGCAAGCAACATAAAATTTTCTATGAGAAGGCATTAAACATCGTTATTTACATTTTAAGATATTTCTGGTTGCAGTATGTGAGAGATATCAGCATGCTGTCTTTGGCAAAGTTTAGTGTTGTGAGAACATCTAATATTTTGCTTATGGTACTGCGCTACGAAAAAGCAAGTAATTCATTTTACCAATTCAAACAAAACATGAACGAATAAAAAACTTAATTGTAATTTATTTGCAACTTTACATCGATTTCTTTAGGTCCATGAATGTTACGGATTAAAACTGAACCAAAACTGCTACAAAACATGATTATTACGATTTTTGTGTAAAAAAATACGTTTAACATATGCAGAAAATCATTTGTAATCTGGTTGGAATGCAAGAAACGTTATAAAAACATTATAAATAAAGTGCTCGAAAATTCCAAGTCTTTATAAAAGCATTTATAAAAATGATGTCAATAAAACTACATGTCAGACATCACAGCGCCAAACAGATAACAAAAATGTTCCGGCATATTCATCCGGATTCATTATTTAAAAAATTATCGGAAACTCACGAATTATTTTTTTGTGATTTCAAAATGCTACAGTAAGCAGGGGTATTTTGGCCAGCTTTGGGAAATGTTCGCACAGTTCATTAAAAAAAAACACAATTTTTCAACATAAATACCTACTCTATTATACCATTGTTAAAAGCTAAGTGTCTATTTTAATATACACCGTTCAACAAATGCAATATTTTGAAAAATATCCTAGAAATATCAAAATTTATACGAAGTACTAAACACATATTTTGGTCCACCAAATTTTTACTTTGGCCCACCTTTATATCTACAGACGTGTATGGAAATAGTTCAGACAAATTATATTTAAGATCATCATCGGTATTTTAAGAGCAAAAATAGTGGGTTTGAGGAGAAAATCCTTCGCTGTGATTTTTTGTAAATTTAAGGCATCTAAAAATGAGAAGATTTGGCTTATTACGGTTTGTAAGGCATTCTCATCTACATTCATGTCGTTAAATGTGATAAATTAAGAAGTAATTACCTGTAAATTGTCACAAGCTGCTACTTTGTTCACGTGCCACGGCCAAACGGTAACCAAAGAGATGTCAAAACTTGGCATGGCCAAAATATGTTTGCTTCAGAAAGAGGCAAACATATTTCGGCCATGCGTTTAACCACTTTTTCAACTTTTTCCAACATGTTAGAGTATACAAACTGTTTCTATGAAATTTTATTGATGTTACTACAACAACGAATTGTTTCAAAAGCATACATATCAGAGCGGGGGCCTAGTGTGGTTGGTAACGTCTCCACCAACCACACTCGACGCCTGGGTTCGAATCCCACCGCCGACATAGGTGTCGATGGTTGTGAGGTGGCGTGATCCACTCACAACCAACCCAACGGGTCTAGATTCAATCCTAGCCGACACCAGGAGATTTTCTGAGGCGAAAAATCTCTGGGATCTCGCCTTCCATCGCATGAGTAAGTAAAGCCGTTGGCGCCGGTTCGTTAATAAACGGGTCGTGAGTTAGGGTCCTGGGTGAGGTGTCGCCTCCCTGGGCGTCGGTGATTGGCCACAACAGTGGCGGAACTAGACCGACGGAAAATAAGCGAGAATAAAAAAAAAAAAAAGCATACATATTTGTTACAATAGCTTCCGGACGTTGACTTGTATATTACCACTTCCTCTTGACTTTGGGTTGACTCAGCCATGACTTTGAATATGTATGAACTAATTCCAAAATAACACTACCTAGAGCCAGTTTTTCGCCGAAAATTATAGTGTAGTATGATTCTTAGGTGTGTTGTTCAATGTTGCATGCATAGTTCTCTAATATTTATTAAATTTATCAGATAAAATGTGTAAAATGTTACCGGGTGGGCCAAAATACCCCCGTTACCCTAAGTCCCACAATTTATTGAAGAATTCAAGCAAAAAAATGCTTTAGATCACCTATGAAATTGCGTTTTCCGAGAGTCTAAATAGTAGAAAACTTATCTTTTTCTTCATTTTCTTCGCCTTCTTTTTCATCTTCTTCTTTTTTTTCTTATCTTAGTGATATCGTTATTTTCATTTCTGAGGATTTTTGACTGTAGAATGGCCAAATAGCACCCAATATGATGATTTCCGAAACAAAGATAATTCTTAAGGTCCAAAAATTGACCCAGGAGACATGTTCGAATTTCAAGATGGTGACTTTTGGTGATTTTTCAAATATGTAATAAAAACATTTCCGGAACTAATATCATCTGTCTGAGGTTGGAAATAAAATTCATTTGCAATTTCAAATTCCTTGATGTCGTTCGAAGAGCAGTAATCAACCCAAGAGACCATTTTTGAACCCAAGATAAAGTCCAAGACTTTGATTTTTGGGTTACAGCGTAAAACGGCCGAATGCCACCCAATATCGCTACCTCGGAATCTAAAGTGATATTAAAAATCCTAAAATCGACTAAAGATGTGATTCCAAAATCCCAGATGGCGATTCCCGATAATCCAAAAACCAGCCTAATGTTTCCAAACACCTTCGAATATAGCCATTTCCGAATCTAGGCCGATGCTTAGAAGCACAAAACCAAGCGGAAATTAACCCCGATGCCATTTTAAAATCCAAGATGAGGGCTTCTGAGTTCTGAGAAACAGCTACAAATACCATCTGACGTGGAAATTTTTGCAACCAGGATATTACTTAGAAGACAAAAATCAACAACAGATACCATTTAAAACAACCAACAATGGCCCAATATCATCCAATATGGGTACCGTAAAACGGGGTAACATTGATCATTTTTTCCACGTTTTCGTGAATATTTATATATTTTAAAACAGAAATTATAGGTTTCAAATTTTTAGAACCTGTACTGGCATCCATAGAACTTGAGAAGTTAGTTTTTAAAGCTCTTCGAAAAACTTGAACATTAGAAACATTTTTTTTCGTCGTTGTTTCAATTTTACTTATTTGGGGTAAATTTAATCAGTTTCAATTTTGAACAGTTTTGAAACCTTTTTGAATTAAATGTGTTAGATAATGCTTCGATAACATGTTCAGAGACGCTTCCCGGGTTGACATCACGTTCTTTTTGATTGCTCTTACTGCGAAGGATAGTCCTGTCCTTGCACCTAGCCGCGGTATGTACTGAGAGGCGTTTTCATGCCATATGTAATTCTACCTTTCGATGATGAAAAATGTAAACGTTGGTCGCGAAAGTTGCCAGAAGTATTTTGTAAGTCAGCAATCGTTGTGAAATGTTTGTGTTCAGAAAACGTATGTTGATCACATATGCAAGGCCTTTCCAACAACGGAAGTATCAACAGGCCAGCTCTAGCCTCTTACGTTATATGTTGTAGCCAAGACAACATCCTGATGCTCAAAGGTCAGAAATTCTTTTCTAAGGCCTTTTTTAATTCAAGATGGCGACTTCGGTTTGTGGTAAACCTCGATAAATGGCAAATAACATGCCAAACAGAAATTTTGGAACCGAAAAGATGTCAAAAACGGGTTTCGAGCGAGCCTATCAAATATATCTTGCAGTTTACTGAAAAATCGTTTTAAAAAATACACATGTCAATACAGGTTTGCCCTAGAGCTTAAACTAGAAAAATATGAACGATTAAAGTTTTTTAACCGTCCCTGTGATTTTTGGTACCCCTAGTTTGGTTAGAAGTGCGTCAAAAGGGCCGCAGAATAATTGCTCGTCGAATTCGACGCTTTTACGTTTGATTTCGGGGAAACTTCATTTGAGTTTTTTCTTTTTGAAGTTCATACATTACATTAGTAAAATACAAATTTTTGCTTAGTTCTTCTGCGGCCTTCCTTTTCACATGCTGCATCAGATCAGATTTGTACAGTCGCAGCTACACGCTTGTTCACCTTGGATTGCTGCTCGCTCCTGACTATTTGATTTTGTCTTCCGTAAGTTCCGCTTTGCGATGGCCCAGTATTGTTCGATCGGGCGAAGTTCTGGGGCGTTGCGCGGGTTCTTACCCTTAGACACGCCTTTTTGCCGTAGTGGCATGAGACCAAATCCGACCAAAACAGCACGGAACCCATGTGTTGCTGCAAGAACGGCAGGAGTCGCTTTTGGAGACAATCGTTGACGTAATCTTGCTGGTTGATGGTGCTGGTTGTTTCTTCGGATATTTCTTTACGAATTTCGACAAATTAATATTTTTAAATGTCTCAACCGTAGTTTGAGGCAAACTGAGTTTTTTCGCTAACTGATTATGTGACAACAGCGGAAATTCTTGGTGCGCATGCAGAATTGTTAGACGCCGTCCCTCTTGCGTGGAGGCCATTCTGACAAATGAAGAGCGTGCGCCGAAAACAAAGTAATCACATCATTCTACACACCTGTGCCAACAAAAATAGGGTTTATCATTTTTTTTTAAACAAGGATGATAAAAATTTTGAATAGTTTATGTCCACGGTTATCAAAGTAAGCTAAGGGGAGGGTAAAAAATAAATAACACTGAAAAGAAAAAAAGGGAATAGCTGTCATAAAAAATTGTGTGCAAGTTACGACGTTTGTAACTTGCATGCAAAAGTGTGTTGAAAAATATCACATTATTATCATTTTTAATCAACTGGGTTGCCTTTTGATGACACTTTCATTGTCACTGGACTTGTTTGTTGCTAAATTAAGCATACACGTTGTCGAAAAGTCAATAATATTAAGAAAACGGCTTGAACTTTTTTTTCTTCCCCTTCCAATTTTAAACATTTTTGAAGGGGGGGGGGGGAGAGGAATGAAAGGAAAATGAAATTTGTATCGGCCTAATCGATTATGGGATTAATGCTATGTTAAAGTTATTTTTTTATCATTCTACCCTTTATTACTCCTAGAAATATAGTCTGCGTCAATTTGACTACCCGCTTTTAGTGGTATTGTACGCTACTTTTTCCGTTCTCCTGTTTCAACTGATAATGATCACCGGCTACCCTGACGCTTGATGCACGAACCCATGCTCGCCGGTCCAATTATAATACAATTTACGGTCCTATCAAGAACAAATTCCACAATCCGGAAAAACGATATATGCAAACAAATTCATGTCGGATTCGCGATAAATTATTATATTTGTTAACTCGACAGATAAGTTGTTTCGATAAACGTCTTCTTTATAATTATAATAATTGTAATTATAATAATAAAAATGTGACATGGAAAGCTATATATAATAAATATCTTTAAAAATTGGTCTGATCATGAAACTTCTCATGATTAAAAGACACGAGTATAAAAGTTTTAAGAATTTATCGTTGGAATACAATTTTTCCACCAGATGATACAAATTTTATCTAAAAAATAATCAAAAACATGGTCCCAAATTGCTTCTGAATTTTGATCTGATTTCAACAAATTTTGTAAAAATGAATAAATAAATTGTCATTAGATACTGTCAAAACAATACTATTGTTCTCTATACTAACACATTTGGGTCCCAAAGCTATACCGGTGTTTATATATCATTTAAAAAAGCCGCGTTTTCTGAGCAAAACGTGATTTTCAAAAAACGTTTATCGTTTTCCTTCGATTTTTAAATGAAGAATAAAAAACTGCTCGAATGGTCTTAGATGACGTTTTGCCCATGTACGGTATATGAGAGAACTGTCATTTAAGGCATTTCGAGCAGATTTTTATCCTTCATTTATAAATCAAAGGAAAATGATTGCAAAAAAAAAATTCTTCAAAATAAAAAATATTTACTTGCGTGAAAATCCAATAATTAATGTAAAATTTTCTGAGTAAACAAAAAAAATAACGATGGGGTCTTTTAGGTCTCAAACATCCCAAAACGAATAAAAAGGATTTGTACCACAACTTTCGCATGGTTATTTTTTTACTGGAAAGGCCCATTCTATGCTGCCTTCAATTTATTGATAAAAGATTCAAAACCAGTTAAACGGACCTAAGGTTAGAAATCTTTAAAAAATTGAAATTGTGAGAAAACATGATATTTTGAACCACCTTATGATAGAAAGTATAACCCAAAGGGCCAAATAAAAATTATGGCCTGAGGATAATAAAGAATTACTGAGGTTTGAGTATGATCAGAGCAGAGAAAAAAATTGGATAGTAAATGCAAGAAGCAGATGTTAAGAAACAATGAGAAAGTATACAAACGTCGGATGATGAGTTAAGTTGAACCTAATGCATGAAAACCTTTAAATTATGCACCTCTTCTGCCTACGTACGATTCGAATGTTCCATACTAGTTGATTAGAACATCGAACCATGCTTGCGAATTCCAGTAGAGGATGCATCAACGAGCAATATAATGCTTTAAAACATTAAGGGTCATTGAAGTCATGAGCAATTTTGAAGAGATGAAGCCAAGCTGACGTATGGTCTTAGCAATGATGTTCGAGTGATGCAAATTAGAAGAACTCACTATTCGTGCTTAGTTTCTTTTTTTTTTTTTAGTTCGAATAAAAAAAAAGCGTATCATTCGCTTCAATAGTGATACTGCCAATATGAAGTGCGGAGTACAGAAAACACCTGGGCAATATCATAATAGATCAAAATGTCTCTGGTCGCAGTGATGAGTCCACACAGAGGAAAAACAAATTCGTGCTTAGTTCATTCAGAGTACTAAATACCATCCGTGTCGGAGTAGAAGTGAAGGTATATTGCATGTGGGATCACTATTTATACCTTGGTGATTTTTCTAGCTGGCAGAATAAGGACGTCAATAAATTACAGTCTGCATAGATGGCAGTTCAATCGGATGACTTCGAAAATTCGATAACTGAGGGATACTGCCAGACGGTTATTAATGATTTCGACAACCAGGCCACAAATTCCTGATCATCGATATGATAGTCAAAAACTATTCGAATTCAGCTTACGATGAAAAGTCATAACGCGGCATTTGGAAACAATCAGAAATCAGAAACCAGTTTATACGGCACCAGCATACGAATAAGTCCAGAAGCTTTTGCAACAGTCGCGGCGACAGTCCTCAACAGTACGTATTGTCAGGTATAATTTCAGGTCGTCAGCATATACCAGTTCTACACCAACACCCAACAGCAAGGTCACGTCATTGAAAAACAATATAAAAAGTGGAGGGCCCATATTGCTCCCCTGTGGAACACTGGAGTAATTCATAAATTGAGATGAACAGCAGTTTTCTTCAGCAGTATACAATGGCCTGTTCTGTCAAGCGTAGATTTTTTTACTTCAACAGGTGATTGATTTTATTACGGTTTATGGTATTGACATGTAAATCAACTTTATTGAATCATCACATAAAATTAAATTCTATGGTTTGCGCTCTCTGTAGAATCCTAAAAGCATCATCTGACGTCAAATCCAATACTACAAAGGGATGTTGAACCCAATGCTTGAAAACCTTCCCAATATTAATTTGAGTGATAACAAGATTTGTGATCTAGAACAGTTTTGGCAATCTTTTAAATTAAATATTAACTAGAATTTCGAAGTTTCAATAACATAGTTGTTTTTTCGAAGTTAGTTGTTGTGAGACTTACACCATTTCTCATTTGAACTAGGGAATTAGCCAAATAACATCCAAACTAGTTTTGCAATGCTTGCTTGATGGAGCCACTTTGAATATACTAATATACTTAGGGCCCATCCACATTCCACGTGGACAGCTTGAGGGGGGGGGGGGGTTCTATATAATGTCCACGGTCCATACAAATTTTTTAGAATTTATATGGGCAGTTGTCGGAGGGGGAGAGGGGTGAAAATCGTCAAAAATTTGTCCACGTGGAATGTGAATGGCCTCTTACTGATATTGAAGATTAAAAAAATTGAAATGAAAGAGCATAACTTTTTATTTGATCTAAAATTTCTTGAGATGAAAAATTTCGTGAGAATCCAATTAAACTTAAATATGATAGGATCTTCTAGGTCAGAAATCCCCAAAATACGCAAAATACGGTTTGTATTATGATTTCACGTAGCTATTGTTATTTAAAGTTCCGATTTTTTATAAAGGCACATTATACCTTCAATTTGACGCCCAATAAATGAAAATCAGTCGAAAGTTACAAATTTTCTAAAATTCTGATATATAAGAAAGTTCTAAAAACACGGGTCTAGAATTTTTCGCCGAAGAATAACTATAGTGACTTTGAGCGTGATCAGAGCAAGCGAATTTTTGTAGAACTTTTTCGCTTAGAGTTGCTGGATTATATTCTAAATAATTTAAGTAAAATTACTGAATAACCACACAAATATGTTAACGTAAGTCGTGTGTTAGATTTTAAATAAAATAACAAATTCATTGCGAAATTGTTGAATAAAATCATTAGGATGCAAGATTCGAAAGCAATGAAATTTACTACAAAATGACAGCTAGCTATTATTACATTATTGTTCGAAAATATGTCGCTAAACAATAAAGCTGATCGTAGAACTAAAAACGTTTGCAATAGTTTTTCTGGATGTTAGAGTGTCCAAAACTGCCATAGTTTCCACCGATTTCAACAAAACGTGAACTCAAAGCTCGTTTCTAAACAAAAATTAACTAAGAGAATACCCAAAAATCTCTATACATCTTCCCAATCAAAATAATTTCAGTTTCCGCAAACCTCGAAATAACCCTTTGTTTGTTTACATATGAGATAATGAAATATGCGGATTGATTTGGTTTTCTCAGTCTTCTTTGTGAATTGCCCGACGTTTCGGACGTTTTTTTACGCTCTTTCTCAAGAGAAGTTCAGTTACGCCGAATTTGTCGACTTGACTAAACTTGAGGGAAGACCACCAGAAACGGCTGAAACGTCGGTTAATTTACACAAATTGTCATATAATAAAATTAAAAAACACTAAGAAAGCCAAACCAATCCCTTTTACAAAACAAGTACCAATCGTTAATCATACACAACATTTCTACTAAATCAATAAGAGATGTATGAAACTTCGTAACTTTAGAATGGATCGTCGATTTGTGCTGAGTTTTATTGTCGTTTGTTTTGTTTTTGTATGCGGCAAAATAACAGAGCGAGAGAATGAGGCAGTAAATAATCAAAAAGAATTTTACGGCCAAAAATTTGAAGTTTTATCATCATGTCCAGAAATCTGAATCATTTAAAATATGAATTAGAGAAAGAGAGTTCGTAAAGCAACTGAATACATTTATAGGTAATACAACCGACGATCTTTAACGACAAATTCAAGAGTGAGATTCTCTCATGATAAGAATGCCAATGTTTTAAATTATTCTTATAAGACTTGATTTGTTAGACTTGCACTTACAATGATTATAAACAAAATGAAAGGTCAATGTATGGAAGTATGTGGTATTAATTTGGAACTATCATGCTTTTTCCTTCATCTCTAGCTATTTTCGAACCGGACAGCAAAACAAGAAAACGAGCATCGAATTAACCTCAAATGCAAAATTAGAGAAACAATCAAATTCGAAAACAGGTTCACTCATTCGGTGAAATATCCGTGAATATTTGAAAAAGAAAAAAAAAGGAACTCGACCCCTTGCCACAACCGCGTAAACACGATAATAATTGCCATTAGCTGATTAGCTAGCACTGAATTGGAGCACTTTCTGCAGTTGTCCGGTTGACCGGCCGGTTCGGTTGCTTGTACCGGCGAGAGGAACTACATACTTATTCCGCTACGACGACCGGTGGAATTCGACCGTTTGATTGAGGCTCGTCAAAAATGTTAATCGACATCGACAAGTTTTGCTTGTTTGTCATCCCTGCCTGGCCTTTGTGTGTTGTTTGGTGTCATGGAGGAACTCGGCTATGCAGTGATTGTTAAATTTTTCCGATTCGAGGATGAGGTGTGAATGGTTATGATTGTTGATGATGGTGATATTCTCGATCAGTCGATCCGTCCATCTACACCTATGACTGACTACTCGTTTGGTGGTTGCAGCGGTTGCTGGTTGGAATTTTGTGGTCATTCGTCGTCCGGTAGAGTCGCAGACGTGCAGCATTCATTCGCACTTATATTGCCAAACTCAAAACTTTGTGAGGCTAACGATAGTTGAAAACACAGAACTTGGTCACAGTAGCAGCCACAGCATCACCGTATCAGCATATTAAGCTTGGGGGTGGTGAATCATATCTTTCGATGGGCCTGGCCTCGCCGTTCGTCGGTCGCGGGTAAATCCACTAGGAGCAACAACATCAGCAGCAGCACCAGTGCAGCAGCGAGTGGCGGCAGGGTTTGTTTGGAATTAAAAATTACGCAAAGCTATAATCTTATATATGTGAATTGGCTGCCACGGTTCGTCATCACTAGTCAATCGGGGCTCCGTCAGGTCGGTTGTGTTTACCTTAAACGGGAGAAATACGCGCGCGTGCCAGCACAAAACAGGTGCTGTTCCTGCCAAAAAAAAAAATGTTCAAAGGAATCATCAAGTTCAACGGGTACGCGATGGCCACCAGTTGCATCAACTATGCCGTCACGCGGATACTGGAGACGAACGTCGAGGGAAACATTATACAAAATATACCTTGTGAGTTTAGTGGTTAATTTTCGTCCGTCCGTCGATAGGTTATATAATTTGGTTTTTGTTTATTTATTAGGGATAACCAATATGCTGGCAACCAAAACTCGACCAGATTCGGTGATTTATATTGGATTTCTAGTCGCGTGCGTAATTTTACTCATGGGAATATTTTGGGTATGTTAAAAAACAACAAAAACAACAAAAAATTATGAAAAATTTATTTTTTTCGATAAATTTTGTGGTGATTAAGGAGTGAGTAGCATCAAAGACAAGTACGTAGTCAGAACAAAAATATTGTTTTAACCAGTGCCCGTTATTGTTCTATTCGATAGTGCAAAATTTTAATACTGCCCACTTTACTAAACTTAAAAAATGAAATTATTTCGTAAAGCAAAGAAAAGATCGATTAAAGATCACTAGAATCCAGAAACTTCTCCACCCACCACAAAGTGCACACCCTATGAAGTAATTCCACAGAATAATGAACTCATACAGAACTCCTCCCATCCCATTGCTTCACTCATTGCAGGAATGCAAAGTCCTCATGATACCTTTTGTACCCGCCTACGTCGTGGTGGTGCACGCGGAAACGAACGGGACCTTCCAGATGAATCACCTGTGGCAGGTGGCGTTCACCTTCTATGCGGCGATCAGTCTACTGTTGCTGCTTATGCTAGGGATCTGCGCGTGCTGCCGAACGGATGATGAGAGCGACCGAAGAAAAGACAACCCCAAACGGGGGTGGCTAACGCGTTGGCTCTGCTGCTGTTGCTGCTTCCGGCGGGCTCCGATGAAGAAAAACAAGCTCGACATCGAACGGCAGTGCTCCTGTGAAACGCTCAACATTAGGGTGGCCGAACCGCACGAAAAGCACTATCATCGAGTGATATTTGTGTAGTTTTAGTGCCGGCCGTTCGGTGACGAAGCTGACGACCAAAGATCGAATACGAATGGAAGTCCCGTGGTTTGACTTCTCGAATCGAGAAGCAAAGACGGGTAACTGTGACGCCGCGAGTGCACTTGTGATTTCGAACGATAACGAATCCCATCTTAACAACGAAAGCTAAGATTTCATAGCGTATAACTAGTATACTCAATTATTTTTTATGTGATAAGTGATTAGTGCTGTACACCAATGACTGATAGACAAAGAAACTAGATTTAAGGTATTCGGATTTCACGCGCGTCGATGAATCATTCCACCGCAGTTAATTACTTGTCCCGTTGACAATTGCGCGATAATTTACGATATAGTTACTTTCCAAGCTCAAAACTTTTTACGGAACTGTACGTATCGAAGTGACTCATGCTTTTGGGGATCACAGTTACCATGTATTCATAGGTAATTTATTTTTATTTTCAGTGTAGAACAATTTATTAGTAGAAGAACTGTGTAAAATGAAGTATTTTATCCGTGATATGGTTAATAAAAATTGAAATAGAATCAAACTTGAGTGTTTTGTTCTGCAATATCCCTTTTTTTCATGTGTGACTCGTTAAGCAATTTTAACTTGACTGAATTTGATTAGAGTCTGTTGATAATGTTTTATTGGAAAATCAAGGCAAGGTTAATAGACACGAAGAATTATTCATGTATCATACTGTGAGCAGCAAACGGCAATAATTTGCTTAGTTTCGATATCCAAAAGAGTATTATTCTTTCCTTTCGTATGTGATATGCTTCTTGAATTATTTTACAGATCAGCTTCGTATTGAAAATTGATGAAATACACTCTGATATTGAAGAATTCTTTATGCATACGATGTCAATGTGAGTATCAAAAACACTAAATCATAAATATGAGATAAAATTATTATAACAATTATCTCTTTTTAGGAGAAAATGGACATGATTTGAACCAAAAGAAAAATCAGTGCTGGATGGTTGGGATTGTCCACGTAATGATCGTGCTGAAACTAGCGGAACTTATATATTTAATTTAGATTATATCAGGACTACACTAAACATTGGTAAAGTTTTGTATGAATAGCTTATTGTTAAAATTGGATAATAACTAGATAATAACATCAATTGATCTGAGCATCATTGGAATTCATACTTTGATTTGGAAAAATTAGAGAACAATTCAAGTATGATTGATTAAACCATTCCAGAAAAGCCGTCCACAAAAATCGTCATTTTAAACCCCTCGTGAACAAGAGTGGATATTTACCAAATCAAAATCATCTTGCTTGCCTTCTAACGACACTTTCGCTGGCACTGGACTTATTTGTTGCTAGATTCAACATATATGCTGCTGAAAAACCAATAATATTAACTTAACGGCTTGAAATTTTTTTTCTTCCCCTTCTAACTTTCAAGATTTTTTAAGAGGTGGTTACAAAAAATGAGAATAAAACAAGTAACGGCCTTCGTTGGCGCCGGTCCGTTAATCAACGGGTCGTGAGTTAGGGTCTTGGGTGGAGTCGCCTCCCCGAGCGTCGGTGATTGACACTACTAACAGTGGCATAACTAGCAAGAATAAAAAAAGTAACGGCCTTAGTGATTAGAAAAATTGTTAGCAAAAGAATAATCAGGTCAAAACCATCTAGACCATTACAGCAATAAATGAAAAGAATTCCATCAAAGTTCAACCAAAGATAAGTAATATAATCACAAATTATGACCCCTATTTCATAAGACGAGGCAAGCGGCGAGTTACTCATCTGACCAATTTCGGTATTGCAGATGGCGAGTTGGCTGGATTTTGAACGAGTAACTCATCTGTCACTCAGCTATCACCAGCCAAGTTTCACTGCCGTTCCCCCATACAATATTTTGCTCACCTCGTTTTCTGATATAGGGGCCATGCTTTGAATAATTGAAAGAAAGCGCTTTTAAACGCTAGAAAAAAACAACACAAGAAATTCAGAAATCCCCTCTTTAAAGATTTTGATTTTCGAAATAGTTGTAAACTGCTTGAAAAAAAGAAACAATAAGTGACCAAAAACAAAACGGATTAAATGTAATTTAAACAAATAAGTCTTTTAAAATGGGAAAACTCAAACATACTGAGGTCAAATTTATCTTACGCCAAAAAAAAGTCCGAAAACTACTATTAAAAATTTCTCCAGATATTAATGTCAAGACTCTCAAACCTCTTCAAAAACTAGTAAAAAACCAAATAAAAGTTTAAACTGGAAAAACATCCCTGATATCCAGAAGAAGCCTAGCAGAAATTATAAATTAAGTAAAAAGGCTGTAAAATGTTTCGCAGGTAAAGAAAAAACAGAAAAAAAAACGTCTGAAATCATGTTAAAAAAGTTTTTAGAAAACGGATGAAGTAAATTAAATATTCCGAACTAACTTAAAATGCTTAGTAACTCTCCATGTTGAACCAAGAAATAATTCTATGGAGAGGAAAAGGTCAAAAAGGAAAAGATTTGAATTCAGCCAAACGGTTGAAGAATAGAAGCGTTCCGAAGGAAAAGGGCAAAGCTGAAAATGATTCCAAATTTAGCGAAAAGTGGTTGGTTAGATAGATAGGACTAAAGACAAAACTTATTTCCAAATTGAGCTTAGTAGAATATGCTTCAAAGACCTCTGTTGACGAAAGAAAATGATTAAAAAAAATATATATCTTAGAAGCTAAATTGATCACAAATACAGCTGACAGCGACTCTTAAGGCAGAACAGCTGTAGATTTTTCATTACAGGCCAATATATTTTTTGGCAGATTTCCCTTTTTTTGTAAAAATGTCGTGTTCACATGGACATTATAATTACCCCCCCCCTCCCTATCGTGGACAAGCGTAGACATTTGCGTACCCCCCCCCCCCACCAAGTTGTTCACGTGGAATATGGACAGCCCCGAATCAGCTAGATGAATGCGCAATAATTCAAATTTTAAAGCAAAATTCAAAGTTTTCACCGAATCAGCAAAACTTTACAGCGAAACAAATTACAATATAGGTGGATGCAATTTATTCAACTGGCTTTGTTTGATTGCAAGCAAAACTAAAACATCTGTGAACGTTTCTCTCTATAAATACATTTTGTTTACCATGTCCTGCTTTCTGAGTTGAACTCTATATGAATTCTTCGTGTGCGGAATTTTTGATTTCGAAATATAATAAAGTCGCTTTTTATGCGGCTATTTCTACGCGAATTTCGGAATTTACGCGTTTATAACGTGGATTTCAGAATAAACGCAACGTGCGGAAGAATCTACACGGATTTTCAATTTACGTGTTTCCTCCAGAAAAGTCGTTGTTTTTTTATGGGTTTTCATTTTGGATCGTTTATGCAAAATGTCGGTTGAGTTTAAAGAATTGAATTGCCCAGAATGAAGAAATTTTCATGAAAATGATACTGCTCTCGAGTTTTTTTTTTAATGTAATTGGCGGAAATTGAATTCTATTTTCACGCGGCTTGCAGAATTTATGCGGAATCAGGAATTTAAGCGTTTTCCACTTGGATTTCAAAATTCGCAGTATGCTATTTAAGCTCTGCTCGTTTCTCGCTTAAAAAAACTTTAAGGCAGTTTACCTTTGAGCATTTTAACTTCTCAAGTTAACCATTGTTTGACTACTTTGCGCGCAATGCACAGTGGGGCGACTTCATACAAAGGCTGGCCAAGCAAAAAAAGTTTCGATAAATGCGTCAAAAATAGGGTATTTACAAACCTTGAAGGGGTTACGGGAGTACGACTATCTAATAATGGTCGTTTCAACCACATGCAAAAATTTCTCAATCGAAAAATGCTCCCTTCCCATCTCCAATCAAGAAAAATCTCACACCATCGTATATGTTGCACATGTTAGGCTCGAAACATACTGAACGCCAACGCTAGCGATCGGGCGGGATTCTTGCCGTAGGTTAATGAACAGCCGTAAGTAGAGCTCTTCATTAACCTACGGCGAGAGTCTCGCCCGATTGTTCACGTTGGCGTTCAGCATGTTTCAGGCCCTACTAGTTTTTGCTATCGCCAATTCATCCGGTGTGCGCAGGGTTGCCAATGTTCCAGTTTAACCTGGATTCCTCCAGTTTTTTTCAAGTGATCCAGTCAAACAGTTTATTCCCAAAATCTTCCAGTTTTTTCAGGTATTTGCCAGTTTTATCCAGTTTTTCATACACTCAAGCTCCGATTGGTTTTCGGAAATATTTTTAAAACGGAAATTTTGTAGATTGATAAATTATTCTGACAATTCTCCACAGCATTTATACTATCTTCTCGCACGAAACACGGTCAAATAAAAGACGGCATGACATGGTTAAGACAAAACCAAACAAATAGATTTTACCAGACCATCAAAAAATTCTCTATTTATTTTGTGTTGCGTAGCAGGTAAAAAATTGTTAGAAGAATTAGATACCAAAAGATAGCGAAGTCAGAAATAATTGAAATTTAAACTTCACTGATGTAACGGAAGGAAATGTTGCGTTAATACTTCGTTAAATATAAAAGTAAATGGAAAAGCTCTATTTTCTTAATTTTGAGATAGATTGATTGCGTAATTTTAAATTTTTCTACTGTTAGAGGAAAATTTTCAGTCCATAATTTTAACAAAATGTAAGCCCAAAACGAAACAGTTCTGATTAATATGAGTAATTTTTTGCGAAGAGTTATCTCTTTAGTTGCTGCATCCAAAACTGACACTGGATTCAATCCCCATAACAGAAAAGCTCTGACAATCTTTGTTTTTTTTTTTTTAATTTATTTGGGATCCAGTTTTTTCCATTTTTTTCTTCAGCCTTTTTCCAGTTAAATCGAAAATTTTATTGGCAACTCTGGGTGTGCGTGTGTTCGCTCGTTGTATGCATACGGAAAAAAATCACAGGAGGGGTGGCGTGCAAAGTCACGACCGTAAGGTTGAAGTAGAATACTTTTACAAGAAAGATAACCCGGCTGCTTGCGTGTCAGTCATTTTGAAATCGGATTTGTTTCGTATATACCGCTTGTTAAGCACAGTATCAACAAATCGTAATAAACATCACACTGCTGTGCATTTGCAGCAGCATCAAACCTCAGTTGCAGTTTGTTAATAACCATTCATTATGCTCTTCCAGAAACATTAAGTAGCCTTGAAAAAGGCCGAAAATGCTTCATGATCATATATACCCGCTGCAACTGCTACGCTATCCGTAGCCATGCCACAGTTAAGGCCGCTACACGCTGTCATTGGTATACGCTGCCCCTGTATCAGCTAGCCCAGCTGCTATCGATGCTGAGATCCGCTGCAACTAGTGCGCTATCCATTGCTATGCCACAGCTGTGGCCGCTATCCGCTATCGCTGGTATCCACTGCACTGCTACTGCTGCTGCTAAGGGATGACTGCTGTTGTCGCTGTCTAGAACTATTATGAGCGGCTTCGGCTGAAACAGGCTCTTATATAGGCCAAATAGCATATTCTAAATTGCAAGGTATATGATTCTGTCGACCGTGCTTGGGAAGCAATCATATAACGACCAATCAGAGGTCGAATTTTTCGTTTTGACAAGGCTTGATTATTTTTAATAGTACAATAGTTTGAATAATAAAATTACAATTATCTTCATTTGAGAAGAATCTTACAAGGTTTTCCAATCTATTGCTGCAAGAACGAAGGAAATCCATCGAATACTAACCGATTTATTAGCATTTGAAATTGGACATATTTTTCATTTTTTTCGGTTTTAGATTTTCACTTTACATCCCTATGCAGCCGAACTTCCTGAGAGAAGTATTCTACTTCAAAAAATATGCCAAGAGTTGCCAAGCTTTCCCCGTTATGCAGTATGCAAACGTTGATGATTTCAAAGACTTAAAATGCGTCTTGAAATCACATCACGATCTGTAAACTGTGTTGAAAAAGAAACACAAGCATTCGCTTTCTCGTAAGCTATCTAAATCACACACTCATTGGTTCATGGAAACTCATTTGGACCTGTTTCAAGATACCAAACTTGTGCCCGTCTAGAACAACATTCGCAACTCCGGCAACTCTGATCACATGGTATTACATATTTCCATTTGAAGTAAACACTGGGAAACGAACGAAAGGGTTTCTAATTAGACATTGGAGGTTGACGGTTGTGTAAATAAATGAGAAAGAAGTAAACTTGATTGTTGCTTCAATACAAATGCAGGGATTGAAGTCTCGATACACATGCATTGCGGTTCTTGAATGTATGATCATTGGCAGAAACACATACAAGCGTGTAGCCGTCATATACTCTAAGGTCGCTTTTTACGCGGCTTTTTTTACGCGGATTCCGGAATTTACGCGTTTTTTTTGACGCGGATTCCGGAATTTACGCGGTTTTTTTTACGCGGTTTCCGTAATTTACGCGGTTTTTTTTACGCGGATTCCGGAATTTAAGCGGTATTTTTTTTTTTGCTCGGATTCCGGTTCCTCTTCACTCGGATTGCAAAATTAACGCAGGTTTTTTTTACGCGGATTCCGGAATTTACGCGGTTTTTTTACAACAATCGGTATAGGCCGAACAATCGGTATAGGCCAAGGCAAACGGAAATGGACAACGATTGGAAAGTTGGCACTTGGAATGTTAGGAATCTGCTCGATCCGGCACGCGCGGGCATCTTGGCCAGAGAGCTTTCGGAAGGTAAAAGTGGAGGTAGCAGCCATACAAGAGGTGCGTTGGTCTAAAACCGAAGAAAGTGAATTCCGGGCGGTTGATCTGACCGCGGGCACTTCTTTCAAGTACCATATCTACTACAGTGGCGGCGGCAGAGCGGAACGGGGCATCGGTTTCGTGCTACTCGGAAACCAAAGGAAGTGTGTCATTAGGTGAAGGCTTATTAATGACCGTCTATGCGTATTGAGGATCAAGGGCAGATTCAATTACACTTATCAACGTGTACGCACCGACAAAAACCGATAGCGTAAAGGAGGAGTTCTTTAGAGGCACCACAATGGAGAGGCCTGCTCCCAGATCGACCACATGCTAATCGAAGGCCGGCACTTCTCAGACGTCATCGATTTGCGGTCCTTTCGAGGGCCAAACATCGACTCGGATCACTATCTCGTGGTAGGAGAGCTTTGAACCCGGTTGTCCAACGTATTTAAATCAACATAGGCGAGGAAGATACGTTTGGACATCCAGAGGTTATCAGAGGAAGGAGTTGCTGCAGAGTATACTCGGAAAGTTGATAGACGGATCGGTGAACTAGCTGAAGTGGACCTGAACGAGCAGTACTCAATAAACAGTCCACATAAGTACTGATGATGGTTGTAGCAACCGAAATACGTATATGCGGACGGTATTCGATTGAAGGGTATTCGATTTTTTGTAGTAGAATTAAATGGAAACATAACCTATTCTCAATACTCAATAAAAAAGTTGCCATGAACAGTCAAAATATGTTGTACCGACAAAAAACTTTAGAATGCGTTTTTCTCGATTTGATTCCTATGGCATATTAGCCAATTTTTGAATTATAGGCAGTACAGTGGCGGCGACAGAGCGGAACGAGGTGTCGTTTTCGTGCTACTCGTAAACCAAATGAAGGTGAAGGCCTATTAATGACAGTCTATGCGTATTAAGGATCAAGGCCAGATTCTTCAATTACAGCCTTATCAACGTGTACGCGCCGACAAACGATAAAACCGATTACGTAAAGGAGGAGTTCTATGAGCTCCTCGAGAAAACGTATGGAAAGGGCCCACAGCACGATATAAAGATCGTCATCGGAGATACGAACGCACAAGTCGGACGAGAGGAGTTCTTTCGTCCCGTTATTGGTCGGAAAGACCTTCACTCTACCACCAACGACAACGGCTTGAGGTTAGTGAACTTCGCCGCGGCCAGGGGAATGGCCATCTGTAGTACCCATTTTGCACGTCTGAACATTCAGAAGAACACCTGAAGACAGCAGGAGAGACCTGCTCGCAGCTCGACCACATGCTGATCGACGGCCGGCAGTTTTCAGACGTCATAGATGTGCGGTCCTTTCGAGGGCCAACCATCGACTCGGATCACTATCTCGTGGTAGGCAAGATTCGCGCCTGGTTGTCCAACGTATTTAAATCAAGATAGGCGAGGAAGATACGTTTGGACATCCAGAGGTTATCAGCGGAAGAAGTTGCTGCAGAGTATACTCGGAAAGTTGATAGACGGATCTGTGAATCTGAACGAGCAGTGGAAGCACATCCATGATGCGGTCAGCGAAACAACGCGAGAAGTGATAGGTATGCCAACGGAACCACGAGTAGTGAGTGGTTCGATGCTGAGTGTCTAGAGGTGACAGAAGAGAAGAACCGAGCCTACGCCAACACGTTAGTAGCAGCTAATCGTGTGACACGTCACGTGCGGGAGAACTACCGGGAGACAAGAGCTGCCGAAAAGAGGCATCACCGTCGTAAGAAACGTGAGCACTACTATCGCGTCCTCGTGGAGGCAGATAATTGCTTCACCAGGCACGACACGAGAAGCTTCTATAGAGCGATTAACGGAATCAGGAACCGGACCGTGCCAGTACCTGCCATGTGCAATGACAGGGAGGGGATCCTGATTACGAATGAATCACAGGTGGCCAGGCGTTGGAAGCAACATTTTGAAGTGGTGTTAAAGGGTGAGGAAGGTAGGGGAGTCGTCGAGGGGAACAGGATAGTAACTGGGGAGGACGGACAAGGTGAAGAATGCTTGCAAAGAGCTGAAGAACCACAAAGCCGCTGGGAAGGACGGCTTACAGGCCGAACTTTTCAAAGTTGGGAGCGAGCGGCTGTGCAGTGCAATTCACCAGATTATCCTAAGGATATAGTCTGTGGAACAACTACCTACGGACTGGTTGGAAAGACTCATATGCCCTATCTACAAACAGGGACATAGACTCGACTGTAGTAATTATCGAGGCATGACCCTCCTCAATTCCGCTTACAAAATTCTCTCCCGTATCCTGTTCCAGCGACTTAGACCGTTGCAGGAAGCCTTTGTTGGAGAACACCAATGCGGGTTTCGAGTGGGGCGATCCACAACGGACCAGATGTTCACCTTGAGACAGATCCTCGACAAGTTTTGAGAACACAACTTGCAGACACATCATCTGTTTATTGACTTTAGGGCAGCGTACGATACAGTGAAACGCAACGAACTGAGGCAAATTATGCAAAAACGTGGTTTACCAACAAAACTAATTGAACTGTTACGTGCGCACTTGACGGTTTCAATTCATGCGTCAGGACAGCGCGCGAATTTTCGGACTCGTTTGTGAAGTTAGATAGTCTGAAGCAAGCGGGCTCTTGAACTTGCTGTTCAACAAAGCTTTGGAAGGTGCAATACGGAGGGTGCAGAGGAGCGGCACCATCATTATGAAATCATGACATGCTTGTAGGCTTCACGGACGACATTGATATAATTGGTGTTATCCGTAGAGCAGTTGAGGAGTCCTCCACGGCTCTTAAAAGGAAAGCTGCGAGAATTGGACTCACCATAAACACTGCCAAAACGAAGTACATGGTGGCTGGCAGAGAGCGTAGCAGTTTTGCTGGTGTTGCTGCTGCGGTGGAGATGGATGGGGATGCTTTCGAAATGGTCGACGAATTTGTTTATCTTGGTACTCTCGTGCAGGCTTGCCAGATCTACGGATTTATCCGTAGATCTACGGATTTGTTCACTTCTACGGATTTACAAATATGTGGGAAATCCGTAGAAAAGAAGAAGAAAACACGGGAAATCCGTAGAAATCCATTAAAATCCGTAGAATCTACGGATTTTCACGAAATAGTTCTGGCATCTCTGCTCTCGTGACATGCGACAACGAGGTGAGCCGCTAGGTGAAGAGGCGGATTGCGGCGGCGAATTGGGCTTATTACGGATTGCGTAGCCAGCTCTGGTCCCGTAGCCTACAGATCCGTACGAAATTTGCGCTCTATAGGACTCTGATCCTCCCGGTGGCGCTCTACGGACATGAATCGTGGACGTGGAAGGAGGCCGATCGACGAGCGCTAGGGGTCTTCGGACGTAGAGTCCTGCGATTAATACTCGGAGGCAAACTAAAGAATAAGGTGTGGCGCGAAGCATGAACCACGAGCTGTACGAAGTACACAAACACGCAGATATTGTCAAGCTGATGAAACGCGGCAGGTTCCAGTGGGCTGGCCATGTATCACGAATGGCGGATAAGCAACCGGCAGAGATAATATTTAGCAGAGAACCGGATAGAGGCCGACGACTTCGAGGCAGACCTCGCACGCGCTGGATGTGTGCTGTCGACGAGGATGCCAGAGCAGCGGGTGTGAGGGAAGACTGGAGAGGAGCAGCCCAAGACCGAGTTTTGTTAAGGCGTATCCTGGATTTCTTTTAACAATATAGAGAACATCATAAATGTAAATAAATCTGGCTCACGAGATCCAATAGCTCCGAAGTCCATCAGCAAAATGAGAGTTATAAAATCGAAATTTCTTGTTTTTAATCAAAAGACCAACGATAATTAAAGGAGTTTGAAATCTAGCTTCAAGTTCAAAGTTTGAAATCAAACAATCAGTTGAATCCGATTTTCTAGAATCAGAAGAGCAAAACCAAATTCGTAGTTTTATTTCCAATTGAAATTCTAAATCGAATTTGAATTCGAACAAATGCGAATTTTTTGAGAAATAACACTGTAAATTGACATTTAAAATCTAAAATAATAAATTCTTAACCGAATATTCCAAAACCAGAGACTCAGTATCAAAAACAAAACTTCGAAAACGAAAGATCAAGAAATCTTATACTCAACATTTCACACTCAATATCGAAAATTAGTAAGTTAAAATTTCGAGGACAGATCCTGGAACTTTCAACCTCTTTTCAATCCGTAATCCCAAGCCTTAAATCAGGCATTAAAATATAGTTCGAATTCTAAGTTCTAAAAAATTGGATCAAATGTGGTAAATCCAGCCTGTAAAAGCCCGAAATCTAGAATCGAGTACTCTTACTGCAGTCAAAACTCATAACCAGAAATCCCTTAAACGGTGTATGAAAAAACTACAGAGATTCAAAAGGGTCGTTAGTTCTTTCAATCATGGTGAATCTCCCTTCAAACAGGAAACTCAAGAGCAACAATTTTTAGTTTGCATTTATCTACTATATAAAAATGGAATTCCGTAACGCTTGATCTTATTGATATTATTACCTCAGTCTCTGTGGTGTACAGTAATCATCATCATTTTGAATCGTTCTAAATCAAAAATAATAAGCGGTGACATGTAAGTTTCTTAACATGAAAATGTTCGCTGATGTTCAGGAAAGACATTAGTTATAAAAAAATAGTTATCCAATTACTAAAACTTGAGATATTATTCACAAAACTACGTAAAACATGCAAAATTATGACTTTCTGTGCTAAATTTGCCTCTAAATCAAAATTCAAAGCGATGACATATGATTCTTTTTTCACTAAAATGTTTGTTAATGTTCAGGGCAGACATTCGAGGAAAAATAATTAGTATCTGATTACTAAACCTTGAGATATTATTCACAAAACTACGTAAAACATGCAAAATTATGACTTTTTATACTTAATTCATCTCCAAATCAAAATTCAAAGCGATGACATGTGATTCTTTTTTCATTAAAATGTTCGTTGATGTTTAAGAAAGATATTTGAGAAAAAATAATAGGTATCTAATTACTAAAACTTGAGATATTATTCACGAAACTACGTAAAACACGCAAAATTATGACTTTCTGTGCTAAATTTGCCTCTAAATCAAAATTCAAAGCGTTGACATATGATTTTTTACACTAAAATGTTTGTTAATGTTCAGAGAAGACATGTGAGAAAAAATAATTAGTATCTGATTACTAAAACTTGAGATTTTATTCACAAAACTACGTAAAACAAGCAAAAATATGCTGAATTTGCCTCTAAATCAAAATTTCAAGCGATGACATGTGATTTTTTTTACATTAAAATGTTTGTAAACGTTGAGAAAAGACATTTGAAGGAAAGTAACAAGTATCTGTTTACTAAAACTTGAGATTTTATTCACAAAACTACGTAAAACTTGCAAAATTATGACTTTTTATGCTGAATTTGCCTCTAAAACAAAATTTGAAGCCATGACATGTGATTCTTTTTTCATTAAAACGTTTGTTAATGTTTAGGGAAGACATTTGAGGAAAAATAAATAGTATATGATTACTAAAACTTGAGATATTATTCACAAAACTACGTGAAACATGCAACTTTATGAATTTTTGTGCTGAATTTGCCTCTAAATCAAAATTTAAAGCGATGACATGTGATTTTTTTACATTAAAATGTTTGTAAACGTTTAGGAAAGACATTTGAAGGAAAGTAACAAGTATCTGTTTACTAAAACTTGAGATTTTATTCACAAAACTACGTAAAACTTGCAAAATTATGACTTTTTATGCTGAATTTGCCTCTAAACAAAATTTAAAGCCATGACATGTGATTCTTTTTTCATTAAAACGTTTGTTAATGTTTGGGAAAGACATTTGAGGAAAAATAAATAGTATATGATTACTAAAACTTGAGATATTATTCACAAAACTACGTGAAACATGCAACTTTATGAATTTTTATGCTGAATTTGCCTCTAAATCAAAATTTGACATGTGATTTTTTTTACATTAAAATGTTTGTAAACGTTTAGGAAAGACATTTGAAGGAAAGTAACAAGTATCTGTTTACTAAAACTTGAGATTTTATTCACAAAACTACGTAAAACAAGCAAAATTATAACTTTTTATGCTGAATTCGCCTCTAAATCTAATTTCAAAGCGATGACATGTGATTCTTTTTTCCTTAAAATGTTTGTCAACGTTCAGGAAAGATATGTAAGGAAAAATAATTAGTATCTGATTACTAAAACTTGAGATATTATTCACGAAACTACCGAAAAAACGCAAAATTATGGCTTTCTGTGCTAAATTCGCCTCTAAATCAAAATTCAAAGCGTTGACATATGATTTTTTTTTCACTATAATGTTTGTGAACGTTCAGGAAAGACATTTGAGGAAAAATAAAATGTATATGATTACTAAAACTTGAGATATTATTCGCAAAACTGCGTGAAACATGCAAAATTATGACTTTTTATGCTGGATTTGCCTCTAAATCAAAATTTAAAGCGATGACATGTGATTCTTTTCTCATTAAAATGTTTGTTTATGTTAAAATATAAAATGTATGTTTGAAGATGATTTTCTGTATACAGCACAACAATATTGCAGCCTTCTAATAGCGCTCTCGATCAACCAGATTAGTTGAGAAAATTCGTTATCGATATTGTTTTAGCACATTTTGCATGTTGTAGGATAAGAACAACGATGCACCGTGCCCCAGAGCTGAGTCGAGAAAAATTGCAGTTCGAAAAGATTCTCGACCTGATCGGGGATCGAACCCGATATCATAACCGTGCGGGAGCCAATTGACATCGCTAACCACAGAGCCACGAGGACCATATACAGCATACAGAATACAGAAAATCACCGAAAAATTTTTTTTTTTAAATTTATACGTTTTTATACGATTACATGCGAAACTTTGACTTTTTATGCGCAATTCGCCTCTGAATCAAAATTCAATGATTTGATTTTTTTTTTGCAATAAAATGTTCGTTGTTCTTTCATCTACAATTTTTTTTTTTGCAGAATAACCCATATCTCGAGCATGAACATTTTACATTTCTGATGTTTTCGTAGTTTTGTGAATAGTTACATTTTACGGCATTCGATTTACTTTTGTACTTTTGAATTTGAATTTGATTTTTATTAGAGAGCTTTTAACCAGAAGGTCATTCAGCTCTTAATCTTACTGTTTTTACTTTTTTTGCGTTAATCCAAACTAGAACTCACATTTAGCTGCAGGAAAGGTTACGATTCATTTGTTTGAATATCGATTAAGAGGCAGCTTAAGCATTAAAAATCTTTTATTTTCTTATTTTCTACAAAGTTTTGTGGATTAAAAAATGGCGACTTCCGGTTTCAGGAAAATAACCTAAAGTGATATATAGCCAACAATTTCAATACTTCCGAAAATGGACCTCCATACGTCATTTTACAGCGATGACACATTTTTTTTTTCATTAAAATGTTTGTTAACGTTCAGAAAAGACATTTGAAGAAAAATAACAAGTATCTGATTACTAAATTTGATATATTATTCACAAAACTACATGAAACATGCAAATTTATGACTTCTAAAGTGATATTTGGCCAACAATTTCAATACTTTTGAAAGTGGAACTCCATACGTCATTTTGAAATCCAAAATGGTGACTTCCAGTTTCTGTAAATCTGCCCAAAATCACAAAAAAAAACAATCCAATATGGGTATTTCCGTTCTGCGCGTTCTCAGAATATTTAAGTAGGGTATCGAACGTCTTCGTCAGTGGTTTTCTTCGGTAGTTTTACTGGCGCAATCTTATGCAAAAAAGGTCCGAAGAAAACCACTGACGAAGACGTTCGACACCCTACTTAAAGATGATGGAAGTATAAGATGTAAATTATATTTATGAAGTGAGTTGAGCTAATGCAGCAATGAAATATAAAAAAAATCTATCTTTGAAACCTTTGATCCCGGGCATCGCCGGGAATGTTCAACTAGTCTACTATATAAAAATGGAATTCCGTAACGCTTGATCTTATTGATATTA
The DNA here is from genome assembly GCF_029784165.1 of Wyeomyia smithii. Classification (NCBI taxonomy): domain Eukaryota; kingdom Metazoa; phylum Arthropoda; class Insecta; order Diptera; family Culicidae; genus Wyeomyia; species Wyeomyia smithii. Next base: position 274,274,412 of record NC_073695.1, read on the forward strand.
TTCCCTCAGTCTCTTTGGTGTACAGTATTCATCATCATTTTGAATCGTTCTAAATCAAAAATAATAAGCGGTGACATGTAGGTTTTTTAACATGAAAATGTTCGCTGATGTTCAGAAAAGACATTAGTTATAAAAAAAAATAGTTATCTAATTACTAAAACTTGAGATATTATTCACAAAACTACGTAAAACATGCAAAATTATGACTTTCTGTGCTAAATTTGCCTCTAAATCAAAATTCAAAGCGATGACATATGATTCTTTTTTCACTAAAATGTTTGTTGATGTTCAGAGAAGACATTCGAGGAAAAATAATTAGTATCTGAATACTAAAACTTGAGATTTTATTCACAAAACTACGTAAAACATGCAAAATTATGACTTTTTATACTTAATTCGTCTCCAAATCAAAATTCAAAGCGATGACATGTGATTCTTTTTTCATTAAAATGTTCGTTGATGTTTAAGAAAGATATTTGAGAAAAAATAATAGATATCTAATTACTAAAACTCGAGATATTATTCACGAAACTACGTAAAACACGCAAAATTATGACTTTCTGTGCTAAATTTGCCTCTAAATCAAAATTCAAAGCGTTGGCATATGATTTTTTACATTTAAATGTTTGTTTATGTTCAGGAAAGACATTTGAGGAAAAATAATTAGTATCTGATTACTAAAACTTGAGATTTTATACACAAAACTACATAAAACAAGCAAAAATATGCTGAATTTGCCTCTAAATCAAAATTTAAAGCGATGACATGTGATTTTTTTACATTAAAATGTTTGTAAACGTTTAGGAAAGACATTTGAAGGAAAGTAACAAGTATCTGTTTACTAAAACTTGAGATATTATTCACAAAACTACGTAAAACTTGCAAAAATATGACTTTTTATGCTGAATTTGCCTCTAAAACAAAATTTAAAGCCATGACATGTGATTCTTTTTTCATTAAAACGTTTGTTGATGTTCAGGAAAGACATTTGAGGAAAAATAAATAGTATATGATTACTAAAACTTGAGATATTATTCACAAAACTACTACGTGAAACATGCATCTTTATGAATTTTTATGCTGAATTTGCCTCTAAATCAAAATTTAAAGCGATGACATGTGATTTTTTTTACATTAAAATGTTTGTAAACGTTTAGGAAAGACATTTGAAGGAAAGTAACAAGTATCTGTTTACTAAAACTTGAGATTTTATTCACAAAACTACGTAAAACTTGCAAAAATATGACTTTTTATGCTGAATTTGCCTCTAAAACAAAATTTAAAGCCATGACATGTGATTCTTTTTTCATTAAAACGTTTGCTAATGTTCAGGAAAGACATTTGAGGAAAAATAAATAGTATATGATTACTAAAACTTGAGATATTATTCACAAAACTACGTGAAACATGCAACTTTATGACTTTTTATGCTGAATTTGCCTCAAAATCAAAATTTAAAGCGATGACATGTGATTTTTTTTACATTAAAATGTTTGTTAACGTTTAGGAAAGACATTTGAGGAAAAATAAAGTGTATATGATTACTAAAACTTGAGATATTATTCACAAAACGGCGTGAAACATGCAAAATTATGACTTTTTATGCTGGATTTGCCTCTAAATCAAAATTCAAAGCGATGACATGTGATTATTTTTTCATTAAAATGTTTGTTTATGTTAAAATATAAAATGTATGTTTGAAGATGATTTTCTGTATACAGCACAATATTGCAGCCTTCTAATAGCGCTCTCGATCAACCAGATTAGATGAGAAAATTCGTTATCGATATTGTTTTAGCACATTTTGCATGTTGTAGGATAAGAACAACGATACACCGTGCCCCAGAGCTGAGTCGAGAAAAATTGCAGTTCGAAAAAATTCTCGACCTGATCGGGGATCGAACCCGATATCACAACCGTGTGGGAGCCAATCGACATCGCTAACCACAGAGCCACGAGGACCACATACAGCATACAGAATACAGAAAATCACCGAAAAATATTTTATTTTAATTTATACGTTTTTATACGATTACATGCGAAACTTTGACTTTTTATGCGCAATTCGCCTCTGAATCAAAATTCAATGATTTGTTTTTTTTTTGCAATAAAATGTTCGTTGTTCTTTCATCTACAATTTTTTTGCAGAATATCCCATGTCTCGAGCATGAACATTTTACATTTCTGATGTTTTCGTAGTTTTGTGAATAGTTACATTTTACGGCATTCGATTTACTTTTGTACTTTTGAATTTGAATTTGATTTTTATTAGAGAGCTTTTAACCAGAAGGTCATTCAGCTCTTAATCTTACTGTTTTACTTTTTTTGCGTTAATCCAAACTAAAACTCACGTTTAGCTGCAGGAATGGTTACGATCCATTTGTTTGAATATCGACTATGAGGCAGCTTAAGCATTAAAAATCTTTTATTTTCCTATTTTCTACAAAGTTTTGTGGATTAAAAAATGGCGACTTCCGGTTCCAGGAAAATAACCTAAAGTGATATATGGCCAACAATTTCAATACTTCCGAATATGGACCTCCATACGTCATTTTATAGCGATGACACATTTTTTTTCATTAAAATGTTTGTTAACGTTGAGAAGACCATTTGAAGAAAAATAACAAGTATCTTATTACTAAATTTGATATATTATTCACAAAACTACATGAAACATGCAAATTTATGACTTCTAAAGTGATATTTGGCCAACAATTTCAATACTTTGGAAAGTGGAACTCCATACGTCATTTTGAAATCCAAAATGGTGACTTCCAGTTTCTGTAAATCAGCCCAAAATCACAAAAAACAATCCAATATGGGTATTTCCGTTCTGCGCGTTCTCAGAATATTGAAGTAGGGTATCGAACGTCTTCGTCAGTGGTTTTCTTCGGTAGTTTTACTGGCGCAATCTTATGCAAAAATGGTCCGAAGAAAACCACTGACGAAGACGTTCGACACCCTACTTAAAGTGATGATGGAAGTATAAGATGTAAATTATATTTTTGAAGTGAGTTGAGCTAATGCAGCAATGAAATATAAAAAAAAATCTGTCTTTGAAGCCTTTGATCCCGAGCATCGCCGGGAATGTTCAACTAGTCTACTATATAAAAATGGAATTCCGTAACGCTTGATCTTATTGATATTATTCCCTCAGTCTCTGTGGTGTACAGTAATCATCATCATTTTGAATCGTTCTAAATCAAAAATAATAAGCGGTGACATGTAGGTTTTTTAACATGAAAATGTTCGCTGATGTTCAGGAAAGACATTAGTTATAAAAAAATAGCTATCTAATTACTAAAACTTGAGATATTATTCACAAAACTACGTAAAACATTCAAAATTATGACTTTCTGTGCTAAATTTGCCTCTAAATCAAAATTCAAAGCGATGACATATGATTCTTTTTTCACTAAAATGTTTGTTAATGTTCAGGGAAGACATTCGAGGAAAAATAATTAGTATCTGATTACTAAAACTTGAGATATTATTCACAAAACTACGTAAAACATGCAAAATTATGACTTTTTATACTTAATTCGTCTCCAAATCAAAATTCAAAGCGATGACATGTGATTCTTTTTTCATTAAAATGTTCGTTGATGTTTAAGAAAGATATTTGAGAAAAAATAATAGGTATCTAATTACTAAAACTTGAGATATTATTCACGAAACTACGTAAAACACGCAAAATTATGACTTTCTGTGCTAAATTTGCCTCTAAATCAAAATTCAAAGCGTTGACATATGATTTTTTACACTAAAATGTTTGTTAATGTTCAGGGAAGACATGTGAGAAAAAATAATTAGTATCTGATTACTAAAACTTGAGATATTATTCACAAAACTACGTAAAACAAGCAAAAATATGCTGAATTTGCCTCTAAATCAAAATTTCAAGCGATTACATGTGATTTTTTTTACATTAAAATGTTTGTAAACGTTGAGAAAAGACATTTGAAGGAAAGTAACAAGTATCTGTTTACTAAAACTTGAGATTTTATTCACAAAACTACGTAAAACTTGCAAAATTATGACTTCTTATGCTGAATTTGCCTCTAAAACAAAATTTAAAGCCATGACATGTGATTCTTTTTTCATTAAAACGTTTGTTAATGTTTAGGAAAGACATTTGAGGAAAAATAAATAGTATATGATTACTAAAACTTGAGATATTATTCACAAAACTATGTGAAACATGCAACTTTATGAATTTTTATGCTGAATTTGCCTCTAAATCAAAATTTAAAGCGATGACATGTGATTTTTTTACATTAAAATGTATGTAAACGTTCAGGAAAGACATTTGAAGGAAAGTAACAAGTATCTGTTTACTAAAACTTGAGATTTTATTCACAAAACTACGTAAAACTTGCAAAATTATGACTTTTTATGCTGAATTTGCCTCTAAAACAAAATTTAAAGTCATGACATGTGATTCTTTTTTCATTAAAACGTTTGTTAATGTTTAGGAAAGACATTTGAGGAAAAATAAATAGTATATGATTACTAAAACTTGAGATATTATTCACAAAACTACGTGAAACATGCAACTTTATGAATTTTTATGCTGAACTCGCCTCGAAATCAAAATTTCAAGCGATGACATGTGATTTTTTTTACAATAAAATGTTTGTAAACGTTTAGGAAAGACATTTGAAGGAAAGTAACAAGTATCTGATTACTAAAACTTGAGATATTATTCACAAAACTGCGTAAAACAAGCAAAATTATAACTTTTTATGCTGAATTTGCCTCTAAATCTAATTTCAAAGCGATGACATGTGATTTTTTTTCATTAAAATGTTTGTCAACGTTCAGGAAAGATATGTAAGGAAAAATAATTAGTATCTGATTACTAAAACTTGAGATATTATTCACGAAACTACCAAAAACACGCAAAATTATGGCTTTCTGTGCTGAATTCGCCTCTAAATCAAAATTCAAAGCGTTGACATATGATTTTTTTTCCCTATAATGTTTGTTAACGTTCAGGAAAGACATATGAGGAAAAATAAAATGTATATGATTACTAAAACTTGAGATATTATTCACAAAACTGCGTGAAACATGCAAAATTGTGACTTTTTATGCTGGATTTGCCTCTAAATCAAAATTTCAAGCGATGACATGTGATTCTTTTTTCATTAAAATGTTTGTTTATGTTAAAATATAAAATGTATGTTTGAAGATGATTTTCTGTATACAGCACAACAATATTGCAGCCTTCTAATAGCGCTCTCGATCAACCAGATTAGTTGAGAAAATTCGTTATCGATATTGTTTTAGCACATTTTGCATGTTGTAGGATAAGAACAACGATGCACCGTGCCCCAGAGCTGAGTCGAGAAAAATTGCAGTTCGAAAAGATTCTCGACCTGATCGGGGATCGAACCCGATATCACAACCGTGTGGGAGCCAATCGACATCGCTAATCACAGAGCCACGAGGACCACATACAGCATACAGAATACAGAAAATCACCGAAAAATATTTTTTTTTAATTTATACGTTTTTAAACGATTACATGCGAAACTTTGACTTTTTATGCGCAATTCGCCTCTGAATCAAAATTCAATGATTTGTTTTTTTTTTGCAATAAAATGTTCGTTGTTCTTTCATCTACAATTTTTTTTTGCAGAATAACCCATATCTCGAGCATGAACATTTTACATTTCTGATGTTTTCGTAGTTTTATGAATAGTTACATTTTACGGCATTCGATTTACTTTTGTACTTTTGAATTTGAATTTGATTTTTATTAGAGAGCTTTTAATCAGAAGGTCATTCAGCGTTTAATCTTACTGTTTTACTTTTTTTGCGTTAATCCAAACTAGAACTCACATCTAGCTGCAGGAAAGGTTACGATTCATTTGTTTGAATATCGATTAAGAGGCAGCTTAAGCATTAAAAATCTTTTATTTTCTTATTTTCTACAAAGTTTTGTGGAATAAAAAATGGCGACTTCCGGTTTCAGGAAAATAACCTAAAGTGATATATGGCCAACAATTTCAATACTTCCGAAAGTGGACCTCCATACGTCATTTTACAGCGATGACACATTTTTTTTTCATTAAAATGTTTGTTAACGTTCAGAAAAGACATTTGAAGAAAAATAACAAGTATCTGATTACTAAATTTGATATATTATTCACAAAACTACATGAAACATGCAAATTTATGACTTCTAAAGTTATATTTGGCCAACAATTTCAATACTTTCGAAAGTGGAACTCCATACGTCATTTTGAAATCCAAAATGGTGACTTCCAGTTTCTGTAAATCAGCCCAAAATCACAAAAAAACAATCCAATATGGGTATTTCCGTTCTGCGCGTTCTCAGAATATTGAAGTAGGGTATCGAACGTCTTCGTCAGTGGTTTTCTTCGGTAGTTTCACTGGCGCAATCTTATGCAAAAAAGGTCCGAAGAAAACCACTGACGAAGACGTTCGACACCCTACTTAAAGTGATGATGGAAGTATAAGATGTAAATTATATTTATGAAGTGAGTTGAGCTAATGCAGCAATGAAATATTTGATCCCGAGCATCGCCGGGAATGTTCATCTAGTAAGTAATAAATTCACAATTGTATATAGCAATTTGAACGATGACAAGTTAGCGATTAGCGGTGCTTCTTTTTCGGCTAGCAGGTTAACGATTAGATGCGAAAATTATTTGATTCACTGACCTGCCAACTTAGTAAACAAAAGAATCCCAATTCCAGTTGGCAGGACTTACGACTGTACTAAACTTGATTGATGGCAACCATGAAACTGCTCCCCGTTATTGCCCCATAATATAATTATAACACAGTGCATTTGTCTTATTTTGCTACTGATCACTTTTCCTTTGTAGGCCGATCTAATGCCGAATTCCCGGACTCACATCCACTAAACAACTATGTACCAGAATGGGTGATAAATTTGTGTCAACCAGAACATAACATTTCGCATTCCTCGCTCGCTATCTCCCGTTTCGGTTGCCACTATTACTTGGTGGGTCTTAATGAAATCAACGTTCGATTGTCCACTTTATGGAGTGTGTTTAATAGGCTTACTCGGTCCAATCGTTCCGTTCGGCTCCATCCAACGTTGTTGTTCGCTTGTGTTGTCAAGGATTTTCGGCCCATTAGCAGTGGGGATGTTGAGATTAGGCAAACCCACGAGCAGACCACCGGAAGGAGCTGGCATCTTCGAAGCTGCGATACGATGATATCTAATTAGAAATCATGTTTTATCGCCTCGAACTAAGAGGACAATGGTTTCGGATTTCTCATTGTTACCGGAGGCACATTTAAACACAAACATAGTGAATCGGCTTTATTTCCACCCCCAACGAGCAATTTAATGCAATCAGCTATTTTTATTTTCTATTCAAACTCGAGCATGTACCGCCATGTCCTGAGAGACCGTCATCATCATCGTTAGCAAATCATTTGAATAACCATCGAAACCAGACAGCATGGACGACTCTTTCCCTCGGGTTTTCCCATTTGCATCGGGAAATTGAACGAAACTGAATTGGTCATAATTTGCAAACGTTTCAATCGACAGTTTTCGATAATTGCCGGTAACCGGACCTGATGCTGGTGGAAGTGGCACATAGCGCGCACACACACACACAACTAGAGTGGGGGAACTTATTAAAATTTCAATCGAGTGAAGTCCGATTGTGTACCAGGCGTTTTGTTGTTCAATATATGCGTGAGTGCATCCGTCAATTCCGTCCAAACACAGGATGCGGAAGCGGATGGCGGGAATGCAAATTGACAGTAGCAAAATTTAATTAATTCCGGCCCTCAATGGGATAATGACGCTGGTGGTGATGACGAGTTTTGGTTGTTTAATTTCCGTCTACCGGCAGCAGCCGACCACGGACCGGTCCATCCTTCGCTAGAAAATTTCCCTGGCAACGATTAGAGGTCACGCAACTCTGTGCACTCTCTGACGATTGATTTGTGTGTGTGGCTCATCGTGCATTGAAAGCTCCCCCCGAATGGACACCGATGACAGAAGTCACCGGACGCAGGCTGTCAATTAGTGCTACAATTTTGAACTAATTGCGGTAAATTAAACATGTTTCGTCAATATAGTCATTAATTGAAGTTAGTTTGGAAAAGTTTCAGTACTGGTCACTCGACACGACAGGCACTCGAAGTGGATTATTTGTTGTGCATCCGATTTCAGTTACTAACACAATTATTGATTTTGTTCTCGAAGTGATGATTATATTTTAATTGCCATCTTGTTCAATTCCTCAAATACTATAATATGGGATGAAATTGATCACTCTTTACGATATTTTCCGAATAAATCTCTAAGGAAATTAGCATCGCAAATTAGCGATTTAGAGAATTAGCGGGCTAGGGTAAAAGCTTCAAGTTTTGCAGTACTCATTGAAGTACAAATAGGAAGAGTTCATGTTTCAAAAACCTGCATAGCATCTTGAACAAAATTAAACGCTCATACCTAAAATACTAGTCTGCGCAACATTTCAACAATTGCATTCATTACTCGTTTCAAATCGCTCCTAACCTCGTGCCAAAGTCACAAATTGCACCTGCTCCGATTCATCTCGACGGCAATAAATTGCAGACCTTGGCTTCGGCAGGATTCGACAAGCGGTGTGCATGCACTAGTTTGCGCTTCTCGGTTGCAAACAAGTTTCCACCGCGCTGCCAGCCATTCCACAACAAATGTCAAGCTCTAAATTTATGCCCGTAATCCAGTCGAATGGCTACGAGGCGCTAGGCGAGAGTGACTAATGGAAACAAGTGCTAAACGCATCTCAATCGCACAAACGCTGGCTTCCACTAAAGCAAGAGAGATTTATTCAAAAGCAATTTGACTAGCCCTGGGATGGGAAGTAAGATTTTTACCGAAATTCCACTATGCCATTAATCTCCGAACCGAACGGTCGAATTTCTCATCCCATCAAAAGCATCCCCGAGGCGCCAACTCCGACGGTGACGCCATGCCTTGCTACTTGCCCAAGCCGATGCGACTTGGAACGAGGAGCACGGTAATAAATCGCTGACAGAACGGGACCAGCAAAGCAAAATGATCATGGATCGAACGTCGTCGTCATCCTCGTCTTTGTCGTCGTGGTGTAATTGCTTTAATTATTGATTTCGTTACGCTCCCAGTTTCGCAGCCAGCAGCGATCGATCGAGAGGCGGGTAAAAACGCGTTACACGGCACTAAAGTGCAGCCATCGATGAGATAGCAAGCAGCTTCGAACACCGTTGCTTCCGGCTAAATTATGCATTATCTGTTTTATTTTTCTTAGTTGCAATTTGTACTGCAGGTTAAACCTAGTCCGCGGAGAAAACTCCTAGCTAACAAATTTCCAGAAAGTCACCGAAGCGGCCGAAGTCTGACTCATTGACATTAATCATACAAAGTCCTTGGAACTGAGTCGCTTGCTCCAGGTATCCAGGGTTCAGAAGGTGGACCAATTACCATTACAACTTATTTATTTTCCGTCCCCCGAAGCGAGAACCCACCGAGAATATTGATTCGTAAGGTTGTCCAACAATTAATTACCCGGCCCCGATCGTGGGCTCGGAACGAGAACACCTACCTTGTACTGTCAATTTGGCGGAGGAACTCTCCCGGGAGCCGACCATGTTTTGCGCGATACACAGGTACCGCCCCTCGTCGGTTGGTCGAACGTCGCTGATCAGCAGATTTCCACCGTCCACGATCCGAACCCGGGCCGGTTCCTTGCTCGACCGATAGTCGTCCAGGTCGAGCATTATTTCGTCCTTCTTCCAGCTGATGGTGGGCTCCGGATTGCCCTTGGGGGCGCCGCATTCCAGCAGGGCCGTCTCGCCGGCCGCCACCCGGGTGTCTTTCGGTTCCACCCGGAATTCGTCGCGGAGTACTGGAAGGGGTGAAGAAATGTAATTATTGCGATTGAATTTACTGAAATAGTGTTTAATTTCACGAGGAAACTGATTTATTAGTGTACCTGGAATCTCACATTTCGTTTACAATCAAACCCTGCATTTTTTCAAATTTACATTCAAACTGCTCTTTAAGCCCAAGTTCTGGTTAGAGACAAGTGTCAGAACACCCTATATCTCAATAAGAACTCTTCCGACTTAAATTTCCGGTCTGAGATCACCAATGTTATGAAAGCTATAATCTCACTTTTATGAAGTCCAAACAAATTCGAATTTCATTTTCAAACGTAAATTTTGAAGCACATTTAATTCTCAACCCGAATCGAAATATATATGACAGTTAGATTATAACTGTAGATTTTGAATAAAATTATAGTTTTATCTCACATCTATTTGAATCCACACCCTGGTTCACATGCCGAATTCAAATTCCGTCTATTCATAATAACGAAGGATAGGTCCAATCCTAGGTACAATTCCCGGCTGAAATGCAAATTGAGTAGATCCGATGTACGGTTTATTTGCGGTCAAAATGTGACCCTATTGAACTCTTGCTTTTTTTCATATATGGACAAAGATATAACACATCTTTGAATTCAAGCTCTAGGTAAATACTAAGTACCTCCGGCGAGACAGGGTGTTGTTGTAGGCCCAGCCGTTGAAATCATCAGTGCAAAAAAAAAACAAAAACAAATAATGTAAATACGGACCAGGACAAACCCAGGCAACAAAAACGAACTTATGATTGATAATTTATGTCATGGAACTGCCAGTCTCCGTTTCAACTTAATGAGGGTCCGAAGTTCGATATTCTAGCGCTGCAGGAAGTAAGCTGGAAGAAAGTATCGACACATACGTAGAGAGATAGTTACACATTCTACCAGAGCTGGGCTCAATTAATTGTGATGGACGAAATTCAGAAGCGCGTGATTGAGTGGTGGCTAATCGACAACAGAAAGTACAAGTTGAGGATTAGAGGCCGTTTAATCAATATTAGCATCATTAACGTGCACAGCACTTACCTAGGAAATAACTAACACTCTAAAGACGCCTTTTACGCTCAAGTGGAGCTGCCTGGTCCTCCTCAGCTGGTCTCGAGGTACGATGCTGGCCTAACAAGCCAGTCGTCGTAGGTTCGAGTCTTGACTCGGGAGAGACTGTGTGTGTCAGTAAGACCGTAGCGCTAGCCCCACAATTGTCCTGTACACTTAACGGTTGGCTGCGAAGTCTGTGTATAGTTTAACAGAAGGTCAAGTTCCGTATCGGAATGTAGCACCAAGGCTTTGTTTTTTTTTGCTTTGGAGCTGCCTGGAATGTAACGTCAAAATCGTTCGCAGAGATCTCAACGCCCAGGTCGACAAGCAGAGAGAATTCAGAGTGGTTAATGGAAAGTTCAGCTCACATCAGTTCACAAACGAAAACGGCCTTCAACTGATTGATTTCGCCGCCCCAAAGAACGTGGCCTTTAGGGTAGGAAAAAAAATTAATGTTAGCTCCCGTGCACTTTCCGTGTTCCTTATGGGTCCCATAACAACTGTGTAACTTTTCAGATCGATCGGTGAAACGCTCGATTTGCGCCCGATTTTTAAAGTTTCCATGCGATTTTATATGGGAAAATCCACTTTTTCAAAACTTTTTCTCTATAAATGTCCAGTTGACTCCTAAAAATATATGGATACATGATGTTTGTAGGAAATTTTCCTGAAAAAAATTCTTCTGAGGACCGTAAGGCGCTACGATGCTCGTAGAAACAGTTATTCACCCCAAACTGATTGAATGTCTGACGAACGGCTCACCATTGAAATTTTCCAGCAGCACTGCTACAGTATGCTGCTATTGCAAACTTGCTCAAGTATGAGAAATGATTTCGAGTGGAATTAATTTTCAAAGTGTGATTTTTGCTCATAGTATCTTTAGGGAAGCCTCCAAGATAAATTTAAGCGATATCATTTCTCATCACATGGTTGAATTTGCAACAGCAGCATGCTACAGCAGTATTGCTAGTAAAATTCAATGGTGAGCCGTTCGTCAGATATTTAATCAGTCTGGGGTGAATATCTTTTTTCACAAGCAAGGTAGTGCCTTGCGGTCTTAAGAAGAGTTTTTTCTATGAAAATTTCCTATAAATATCATGTATTGATATATTTTTAGGAGCCAACTGGACATCTGTATAGAAAAAGGTTTAAAAAAGTGGTTTTTGTCATATAAAATCGTATGGAAGCTTTAAAAACCGGGCGCAAATCGGGCGTATCACCGATCGATCTGAAAAGTTACACGGTTGTTATAGGACCCTTAAAGGAACATGAAAAGTGCATGGGAGCGAAAAAATAACACCATCGCTTTTTGCCCATATAACCGTGTCTCAGTCTAATGGCCATTCGCCGGCCAGGGTATAAACTGGAGCGACAACCTGAAGTCTTGACAGAAAACGTACAAAGCCTTTAGGCAGTATTACCGGGTGAAAGAAAGCTCATCGAAGCCCCTCTAGAGGACCACTGGAGTAATTAACGCCGCGCATCGGTGCGTGGAGGGGAATCGACGTAACGTCTGGTTCGAGAAGAAGTGTGTAACCTGTGCGGTTGCAATTTTAGCATCGTTTCCTTAATTTTGGGTACCGCTGCAAGAGTGTGTAAAAATCACTCTAATTTAGGTGCTGCTGTAAGAGCGTGTACCCAACATGACAATCGCTCACCACTGACGATGAATATCTTTCACGTAAATTAGTTTAAATTCGTTCGATTTTTCGTTTGTGAACAATATTGTAAGTTGCTGGCTCTTTTAAACAAATTATGTATTGTGCCGTTGCAAATGAACGTTTTGTTGAAAAAAACATTGTTAGGTTAGATAATTTTTATGACATGTTTGTGGATTCATTGTAAGGATTATATAGGTCGTAGCTTTCCTCTGGTTGTGAAAAAGTGGTGTGCTGAGTGGTGGCTTCAAAATTCGAGCGTGTTTGTTTTGGTCGACAGCGGAAGAAGCCATCGTGGATGTTCAGTTTAGCTTCGATAGCGGAAACGGTCACACGCGTTGTTTCTGTTTGTTAAGTGCGCGATACCTATATATGTTTTGCCGTTTGTATTTGTGAAAAAAAAAATCCGCCTGGATAAGTTAGAGTCAGAGCGTGAGTAAATGGAGCAGCTCTATAGTTCTTAAGAAACGCGTGAATTCTACAAGAAACTCTATGTATCCCGAATCGTGACAGATGAACATGAGGTAATCGACAGGTGGAAGCAGTACTGCGATGAACACCTGAGTTGAACAAAAATCAAAGATCAAGATGGTTGAAGGTACGACTTCATCAGTCTGATAGTCAAGATCTCCAATATAGCACAAATTCCGGAGGAGTCCAAAATTTCCACGAATATCAAGTCCCCACGCACTGCCACTTCAAGGCCACTTACAATACACTCAACCTTGTAGATCTGTGAAATATTATGGACGAAAATAATCTATCAGTCGAACTGATAAAACTGATCAAGGCCACGATGTATGGTGTACAGTGATGTGTGAAGTTTCCGGGTACGCTATCAAGCCCGTTGGAAACACATAAGTAACTTCGACAAGGTAACGGTCTTTCCTGCCTTCTGCCCAATATTGCACTTGAAGGGGTTAGGAAACGTGCGGCCTTAAACATGCTGGGCACGATCTTTAATAAATCTAGTCAGTTCATCTGCTTCGCTGACGATGTGGACCTTATTGGAAGGTTGTTGAACATCCAGCTGAAACATCTTCCGTGTGTGTTGAGACATTCTAACGCCTGCACAGCAGTGTGTGGAGATGGAAGAGGTGAGTACGTCCTATTATAAAAATATACGAACAACTGCTTCCGGTAATTAATTATTAGTAGAGCATATACGATTCCGCCACGACTAGTCTCCATCAGAGTGTGAAATACCGTTTTTTTCGTTCTTTCCATTCCGCTAGCAACACTTCCGAACAGTTAAGCTATGAGCGATGATTTTGCACGCCAGAAGCTTCTTGAGAGGAACAAGAATCGAAAAGTTAGCATCACTTTTGTGCGAACAACCGGTGAGACTGATCGCGTTTAAAAATAAGGAGCCTTCTAGTCCACCGCGAGGAGTTTTATTTCGACATGTTTATAGTGAAATCCTTTTGACTTCACATCATCAAAAGTGGGAAGTAGGCCAACCGTCTAAACAAGGCCAAACTGTTGCAGGAGCGAAATATCGAGTTCCCGGTATCTGCCGCTGTCTGGCACCTGCGATCTCTGTACACTGGGTATCCATCGAATGCAGCTGAAAAATTTGAAGAAGGAGAGGAAGAAATTGAGGGAGCATTGGATGTGGAATTCAGTATCCTTACCAAGGAAAAACAGTTCACTGATCTTCATCGAGAATCGGCCGTATATGACGCCCCACCTTTTCCGATAGCCTTTTCCAATACCGCGAGAACCAAATTGACTCTGGTACTTGTAGGGATCTAGAGGAGATACATAATTCCGCTTTACGCCAAGAATTTCAAATAATTTGACAGAACGCATAAGCCACCAAACGTATTTGCAGAAGGGCAATATGGCGTTATCCGGAACATTGATACTACGATCGGAAACAACAAGAAGGAGTTTTAATTTGCCATGATTCTAAACGTCGACTTTTTACGGAGACTCCAATCAACTGGTACTCGTTTTAGGCTATGATGTCAGCATCATAAAAATCGGGCGTGGTTATCATGGCTGGAGGTAAAACATCGTCCAATGCATTCAGACCTGTTTGACTGATGCCCACAAGGTAATCGGGAAAAATACGAATAACTACATCCGCAGTGAGTATCTGAAGGACATACCCCTGCATGAGCATTAATATGCATATCAGGAGGGTAAATCTACTGATTCCGCTTTACATTGGATAATAACGTTGATCGAGAAGTCGATTAAATTAAAAAAAAACAGCGGTTAGCGCTTTTTTCAATACTGAGGTAGCTTTCGATAACACGCTTCTTGTATCAATCAGCACACCTTTTCAAAATAACTCCTTCACTACTACCTGTAACCTGTAACCTGTTACAACTAAAATTTTGATTTTTTTTCTGCTTTTGTCAGAAAAGTTACCTAATATACCTAATAAAAAACTGATTTATTTCTAATGATGATACATACACTATTAACAAAAAATATTTGAAAAAGATCCACAATCGGCTTTCCTACGAAGTTTTTTTTTTTTGTGCCAGAATAAGACTTCACGTACCTATATTCGTCTCAGTACCTATATTCGTCTCATCACGCCTTTTTGACAATTTATTGTCAAATTTTACCATATTTTTAATGCAAAACTTACAACCACTGGACAAAATGGAGAAGCAAATAGATTTACTTTAAAAAAATTGTAGAATTTTGACGGTAACTTGGACAAATGAGAGAAAAAAGATGAATATAGGTGCACCTGGCTGTTGAGATGAATAATGAAGCGATTATTCTAGTTTAATGCTCTCCAGTTATTTTTGTACACCAAGAAACTTAAAATCTCATAGGAATCTTTGATTGGGCGACACTGAGAAAGATTCGTTGAGTTGCGTATTGTGTGTATAAAAGGAGACGACTGGTTATTCGGGAACGTTTGCGTTTATTGACTGAATATGATGATCATCTGACCAAAACCCATACCTACCATCGGCATTGCGTTTTCGAAGAAATTGAATCAAAATTTTCTTTTAAAATTCATTCTGATAACATCTCCATTGATAGCCTGGGGTCTGACCATGATTTAGACAAAAAGAACGAAGTCCTAACATTGACCATTGACCATTGGACAAAAGAACTAATAAACTGACAGTATCATAACAAACGATGGCTACGTGCATCTCCAGGGTAACATTAAACCAAGAACCGCCATGCATATGTTATCGAAACTTCACATGCTGTATTTATTTTAATACAATGACCAGCTTGTTTTCTTATGAACTATGTCAAATAAGTTTCCAGACTAATTTGGAAGTGCAGCACAATACTCAGGTAGCTTTCTCACCTTACAAAGTTATGCTGCTTTGGGTTCTCTGTTACTGCGGAATCGAGAGAAAAGAATATGCTGGAAGCCTCTCAAAACAGGAAGCTGCTCGGATATCCATTTGATGTTTCGATTCGGGTCAATGACAATGACAAGGACAACGTTTGCTAGTAATGTTTGAACCAATCTAGGCTGAAGTAGGCCCTACACTGAAAACAATTTGCACGCTAATCCCTAATGCTCTTTACATATGAATGTCAATAAACGAACCTAATCATTCAATTATGTCGACCCATATCGATTTTCATTGGAATCCACGGTATTTTAACGTGTTTTGGCATTTGACGTGTGTAAGCATTGAAATCTGAGTGTAAGAAGATTGATTTCGGTATGCATGACATAACAAATTGAAGTGTGGATATGAAATGTTTCATCTATTAGCACAGATGTAAGTGGAATCCACTTCGCAGTAACGTGTCGATTTTTTACAGTGTACAGTCACTATTGCTGGCCACGCCTTTATATACCGCAACTTGGAGATATTGGAGAGGATATTGAAAATGCGGTACTTACTTAATAGAAACTATTGTTGAGTCTATTTGGTGTTATCCAAGTTGTACCACAAAGAGGCGCAACCCCACAGATGTACATTATATTTCCAAAATGAGCTCAAAACTTCCTAACTAAATCAAGTTTAATGTTACTCCTGGCTTGACCCCAAAGTTTTGAACCATTCTTACGAAAAAAATCTAAACATATAAAAGTGCAGCTCTGTCTGTCTGCCTGTCTGTCTGTCTGTCTGATTCATATAGGCTTGGAAACTACCAAACCGATCGGCTTGAAATTTTGTAAATAGGGGTTTTAGGGGCCGGGAAAGGTGACTGAGATAGTACGAGACCCCTCCCTCTTCTGCAAGGGAGGGGTCCCATACAAATGAAACACAAAATTCTGCACATCTCGAAAACTAATCAAGCAAATGGAACCAAATTTGGCATGTGGATGTTTTTAGGAGTAACAGTTTTTTTTTTTTTTTTTTTTTTTTTTTTAAAGGTGGCGGGGAAATCTGCAAACAGACACCTGAGAAGACAACTCAGGGTGTGGGGATGAGACTAGGGGAGAGATGCTGGGGTAGTTACACTCGCTCAGGCACCTACTGTTCCCTGTCCCGACCCACTAAAACCCCTCCAGTCTCCAGCTCTGGTCTTCCCGGAACGACGGTTAAGTATTACGTCGGGGAGTGGCTTTTGTGCGTGATGCACCCTCTTTACTCTTATAACCTCCTAGCTAACTACCTGGAGACTGGTAATTAGCTACCACTGGCGTGTTGGTGGTTGACCCGCCACACACGTTGCAGCTCCAGAACAATCTGAGAGGCGGCCGCACAGACCGCGTTCCAGATGTCCGGGTCGTCGCACATCCTCCGGACTAGATTGTCCGGAGTAGTGCCAGGCCCGCTCACAGCCATCATGTTGCTCCTCGCTCTTACGAAACGGGGGCATACGAAGAAGACATGCTCAGCAGTCTCCTCCTCCTCCACGCACTCGGGACACATGGGGGACACCGCGTGTCCGAACCTGTGCAGATATTGCCTGAAACAACCATGGCCTGACAGGATTTGTGTCAGGTGGAAGTTCACTTCACCATGTCGTCTCCCGACCCAGCCGGATATCTCCGGTATGAGTCGGTGCGTCTGCCCTTTGTGGAGTTGGACCATTCCCGCTGCCAGCGGAGCATCGAGAATGACCTTCTGGTACCTCGTATGCCCCTTGTGTCACGTTGGTCGAAACACTCTCTGTCCTCCTTGATGGCGATGCTGATAGGCATCATGCCGGACAAGACACAGATTGCATCGTATGACACCGTACGATACGCACTCGCAACTCTCAGGCACATGAGCCTGTAGGTGCTTTCCAGTTTACCACGGTAACTGTTAGTACCTAGCGCTCTGGACCACACTGGCCCACCATACCTAAGTATGGACGAAACCACGCTGGCAAGAAGTCTTCGCTTGCTGCCATAAACCGCTGAGCTATTGGACATCATACGAGATAGTGCTGCTATAGCCGATGAGGCCCTCTTACAGGCATAGTCGACGTGACTCCCGAACGTGAGCTTGTCGTCCACCATAACCCCCAAGAGCTTCAGGGATCGCTTCGAGGTGATGGTGCAGTCTCCGACTCTGACCACCGCCTGTTGCTCCGATTTACGGTTGTTCACAACCGTGACCTCCGTCTTATGATGCGCGAGCTCCAGTTTCCTGGAGCGCATCCAGTCCTCGACCTTGCGTATACAGTGCGCGGCCGTCAACTCGACCTCCTCGATAGACTCGCCGTAAACCTCCAGCGTTATGTCGTCTGCAAAGCCGACGATCACAACCCTTACAGGGAACTTGAGTTTCAACACTCCGTCATACATGACACTCCACAACACCGGGCCCAGGATAGAACCTTGCGGAACTCCTGCGGTAATTGGGACGCACTTCTGACCCTCCTCCGTGTCGTTAACAAGTATTCGATTCTGGAAATAATTTTCCAGAATCTTGTACAGCGACACCGGTACATGGATGCTCCTGAGCGCGAGCGCTATGGAGTCCCAACTGGCACCATTGAACGCATTCTTCACGTCGAGTGTGACGATTGCGCAGTAGCGTATTCCCCTTCTCTTGCGCTGGATTGCTACCTCCGCCGTCTTGATGACGGAAGAGATTGCGTCCAGCGTGGACCTGCCCTTCCGGAAGCCGAACTGGTTACTTGCCAGACCGTGTACACCCTCCGTGTACCTCACCAGTCTGTTGAGGATGATCCTCTCAAGCACCTTGCCCGGTGTCCAGCAGGCAGATAGGCCTATATGCCGATGGGTCCCCTGGCGGTTTCCCAGCCTTCGGCAATAAGACCAGTCTCTGCCGCTTCCACCTGTCCGGAAAGAGACAATCATCCAGGCACCTCTGCATGACTGCCCTGAACAGCCCGGGGGCCGTTTATATCGCCAGCCTGATCGCCAGGTTAGGGATACCATCCGGTCCCGGTGCCTTGCTCACCTTTAGGGATTTGGCGATCACGATGAGTTCCAGGGTTTCGAGGAGTAACAAATGTGTCCATGTTGATTCGACACCCTTCCCTCTTCTGGAAGGGAGGGGTCCCATATAAATGAAACACAAACTTCTGCACATCTCGAAAACTAACCAAGTAAATAGAACCAAATTTGGTAGGTGGATGTTTTTAGGGGTATCGAATATATCCATAATGGTTTGACACCCCTCCCTCTTCTACAAGGGAGAGGTCCCATACAAAATAAACACGAATTTCGCACAGTTCGAGAACCAATTAACCAAATACAACCAAATTTGGTATGCGAATATTTTTAGAGGTAACAAGTATGTCCATAGTGGTTCGATTCCCCTCCCTCTTCTGTGAGGGAGGGGTTCATAACAAATGAAACACAAATTTCTGCACATCTCGAGAACTAACCAACTAAATGGAACCAAATTTGGTAGGTGATTGTTTTTAGGGGTAACAAATATATCCATAATGGTTTGACACCCCTCTCTCTTCTATAAGGGAGGGGTCCCATACAAATGAAACCCATACAAATATAACCAAATTTGGCAGGTGAATGTTTTTAGGTGTAACAAACATGTCAATAATGTTTCGACACCATTCCTTTTTCTGGCATGTCTTCAAATACCATCTCGAAATCCAAGATGGCGACTTCCCGTTTCTGAAAAATAGCGGCAAATGACCCAACATGGGTATTTCCGAAATTGTTTTGATGCACTGAAGCTACAAATCGACCTCAGACAACATTTTGAATTGTAAGATGGCGACTTCCGGTGTCCGGAAAACAGCCTAAAGTGACCAAATACCACTCAATATGAGCGTTTCTTTAATCAGATTGACGCACGGAGGCCGGAAATTGTTTCCAAATGCCATTTTGAAATCCAAGATGGCGACTTCCGGTTTCCAAAAAACAGCGGCAAATTACCAAATACCACCCAATATGCGTATTTCCGGAATTGTTATGATGCACTGAAGCCACAAATCGACCTCAGACAACATTTTGAATTGTAAGATGGCGACTTCCGGTGTCCGGAAAACAGCCTAAAGTGACCAAATACCACCCAATATGAGTATCACCGGATCCATAATGATGCATGGAGCTATAAATTGACCTTAGACAACAGTTTGAATTAAAAAATGGCAACTTCTGGGAATCGGCCGAAAATAATTGAATACTACCACATATAGATATGTCCGTAATCGAAATGATGTAGAGAAGCCAAGCATTGATCCTGGACACCTTTTCTGGAAAACAACGAAAATATATATCCGGAATAGAGGTCATGTACAAAAGCAAAAAGTCGAGGATGTTGTCATTCCGATAAAACCAATTATTTTTTAACGATATAATCGAATCGCAAGGAATCAATGAATTTGAAATGTTTAAAATTATTAAATTAAACACTAAAAAAGGCGGGACGAAGTTTGCCGGGTCAGCTAGTGATTTAATAAAAGTTCCGGATGACATTTTTCAGGGCCCTTTATGTAAAAGCATGAAAGTGCAAAATAGCCACCGTCAATGTCACAGGGGTAAGGAATTATTTCACTGTCATGCAATGCAGTTAAAAAGAGAGCCAAGTCGTCCGTTCTTTTGATTTTCACCGTTTCGAATTTTCTGGAAATTTATTGCTCTGAATTTTGTTGAGTGAACTATAACTTTGAGTACAACGACATTACATAACTAGTGATGGATGTAAAAATACTATCCCGACAGAAACCGGCTATGGAAAGGCAGGTCTTAGGTCGATTTTTGGGTTTCATTTAGATAAGCTGTGCTGTTTGATTTTCATTTTCGCTACACCAAAGAAACGGTGAAGATTATTTAGTTGGATTTTCAGCACCTGAAATATTTCATCTGAATATAACAGCACCTTACAAGGATGAAGATTAAGTGTATCTGAAAAGGAGCTGCGTTTGTTGGAAGGGAAAATTGGAAAAGAGCGATTGTAATTCTAAATGAATTAGTACTTTAGAGTTGTTAGTCTAATCGAATTTAGAGACGGGTGTCCTAATTCCAATCTTGCTCCAATTCCCTCTGAAATCAGAATTTGAATCATCTGCTTACTAAAGTTTACATTTCAGGTGTTTTTCAACAGTTTTTTTTTTTTGCTAAAACTAGTGTGTATGTTGTAAGTGGTTGCTGCTCGATTATGCAACTATTTCAATGGATTCAGCTTGAGCTTGCTTGAGATTGATTGATCACCATCGGTTGCCACTTCGTTACTGACCAGGATCGACCGGAATTGCACATGGATTTTTTTATCAATTATTGCTTGGGATTTTTAGCTATTCGATGTGCATCTCCAATGATCCCTGCATGCTGATCAGTACCAACGCCTGCCGGTCCAGAACGTAGATCAAAGGAAGGAAGGAATACGGATATACTCCTGCACACTCCACAAGCATCACGGGTATGGAGGATATTTGTGTTAGTGTGTTTGTCGCATTCCTTTTCGAAATTTCACCGTATCGCGATTTTAATTCTATCGACTTCGAGAGAGCTACGACGCGCGCGTTCGTCGACCCAAAAGCCAATCCCAGAGACGTACAGATGTTATTTCATTACGAGAACGGAGTGAAGGGTTATGTGTGTATCGCGGTTCTATCGATGCAAGAGCAAAGTTATTTCAGAAGCATATAAATGTTCTCTATCTCTAGGTAATTCTAGGGAGTGGTGATGGTGTGGTGATGAGGAGCCTGAGAACTAACCCATGCTTAAGTCCTTTGATAATTAAAAATGGCCTGCTTCTTACAAGATTCGAACTCACGACCATCTGCTTATCAAGGCGGACTCTGTAACCTTGTGGCTACCAGCTCCCCTCAACTATTTCAATGGATTCAGTAAGATAAATACAAATTATTGTTTCGATTTTGTTATGTGTCGATATTCGAACTCATACCCAGTAAAATATATTCAACGCCTTATCTTACGTCGCACTAAAAGTGCAAGAAAATGTCGCGTGTGTGGATTGCAATATTTGGGGTTTTCCCTGCAGTTTTTTTTGCGATCTTTATCATACATTCTTTATGCGTTTGCTTATGAAGATTAGTGACATTTCCCGTACATACACTGGCAAACGTGTATAGACGATTTGGCGTCCCAATGGGCTCACCTTTATCACCTGTAGTTGCAAATATCGTTATGGAAAAACTGGAACAAGAATGCATGGCAAAACTACATCACAAGGGAATCTCGTTGACAACTTACAAACGATACGTTGATGACTGCTTCGTGATAGGGAAAGAAGACGAAATTGATGCCGTTGCACGTGAATTTAACACGATGGAAGCGTCACTCAAATTCACGGTGGAGAAGGAACAATCCGGTTCACTGAGGTTTTTGGACATAACACTAACAAGGACAGAAGCAAAAATAACGAAAATGTGGTTTCCGAAACACGAAAAAGGTCGGTACCTAGACTTCACATCGAAAAGCCCATCTGCCCACAAGAAAAACTCTGCAATCGCACTTTTCGACCGAGCAATTGAACTGACGGACGTCGAGAGCAGAGTTGTAAGCATACAAAAAGCTAAATCGATACTACTGCTGAACAACTACCCGACACATTTCCTACAGCGAATACTCAAACAACGAGTCCATGCAGCGTACAATACTCTCGAAGATAGGCGGGAGACCAGAGGGAGAACTAAATATGTATCGTTACCGTATATCCCATGTCTGAGCGAGAAGGTGGGTAAAGTACTACGCAAACATAACATCATCGCGTCGCACAAACCTCGGGACCAAGTTAAGAACACTGTTTTCTCAAAACTTAAAGGTCTCCGGGTTCGAATCACCGTAACTTTAATCTTTTTGGGTTTCAATTGATTTTTTTCGGTGAGATTTATTAAAACAAAACAACTAAATAGTTTACGTTTCAGCTTACTAATTTTTCAGCCATCCTCAGAAAAACTATTTTTTCGTGTGCATCACCGTGTGGATCCCTCTAACTTCTCAAACGTAACGTAAACTATTTAGTTGTTTTGTTTTAATAAATCTCACCGAAAAAAATCAATTGAAACCCGAAAAGATCAAAACTTAAAGACAACATACCAAAAATGCAAAAAACTAACTTGGTATATAGCGTACCATGTGGAGCTTGTCCAGACAAGGAATACGTGGGGCAAACTTCACAAACGCTGGAAAAGCGCCTCGCCCAACATCGATATGACGTACGGAGACAAACAACTACAACAGGCTTAGCGCAACACGCAATAGAGAACGGACACGAGTTCGATTTCTCCCGCACTCGAATACTAGAGCAGATTACCAGAGAGCAAAGCAGAATATCGGCGGAGGCTCTCCACATTAAGCTGAGCGGGAACAGATCAGTGAATCTACAACGCGATGCACTGGGGTTCTCCAATACATACATTGGCATGGTTAAAAAACTCAGAGAGGTGTACGAGAACAAAAATCAACCTGCTGATCGACAACGCGCGCAAAATGAGAATGGATAGAAGTTAGAGGGATCCACACGGTGATGCACACGAAAAAATAGTTTGTAAGTCTTGTAACATTTGTGAAATTTCGAAGAATATGTGACATTATTTTAATTTGTATTTTTTTTTTCGTATAATTAAAGTTCTGAGGATGGCTGAAAAATTAGTAAGCTGAAACGTAAACTATTTAGTTGTTTTGTTTTTAATAAATCTCACCGAAAAAAATCAATTGAAACCCGAAAAGATAGACGATTTTACGTACTGGTAGGATAGGATACATGGTATTTGATGATGTTGATGTTGCTTTTACGTGCGTTATGCCAGATTGCCAGCAGTTCCATATTTTCTGTCAAAATTTTATTCATGAATTGAGTCCTGAAACGTCTCATAAAATGGTCTATAGCCGTTTCTGTTTCGCTCGACCTATGAATTGTTGAATCTCGATGCTCCGATTTTTCCACATTTTGCCGATAACGTTCGTAGGTGTGGTAGGTGCGTGAACGTATGGATGAGCTGTTGGGATAACTTTTTGCGGTGAATGGTTGTAGAAAGAAGCGACACGTCTGTACAAGCGCTGCCATATTGTTGTAATAACCTATTTTATTTCATGTTTTCAGCCGCAGATTGGTTCAGCCCGTTGATTGACGTGTAATGAATTAGTTTCATGAAAGTTTATCACTTTTTTTGGGAACACAATATAACGGACACTTTCCAAATGTTTTTCGAATCTTTTTGTTTTCGCATTACAGTCAAATCCCTTTATAGCGACATCGCAAGTGACTGTTGTTATAGCGAAATGTCGCAATAATACGAAGATTTTTCATATATGTAAAACAGAAGGTACCGTTGAGAATGTCGATATAGATTTAGCAATGCGATTCGACTGTACTAGTGTCGCAATGAAGAATGACAAGTATCAGTTTTGGTATGCCGTTATAGAGGAAGGTCGTAATAGCGAAATGTCGCAATAAAACCGAAGATTTTCAGTATAAAACTGAGGGGCTTTGAGAATGTCGCGAGATTTGTCGTTATAAAAATGTCGTTTCATAGGGAGTCAACTGTATTTTTTTGTGTTTTCTACGTTAAAAATTTGAATATTTCAGCTATGGAAGACAGCAGAACTAGATCTTCTTTACATGACCTAATACTTTCTATTGTACTTTACAAATCATTTTCATTATTCTTACATTATCTGTACATGTTCATAATTATAGCGTTACATTATTCCAAGAAAATCATGGTCATATCAAAGTGAATCCTGATCAAAAACAAACCTCTCTAACAAAACTCCCTTCCGTGGTTTTTGTAGGGATGCAGAGGTACACTCGGTCTTTAAAAAAGTAAAGACTACGTTTTAACATTCCTTTCTTATTGTACGTTTCGTGCGGCAGTGACACAACTCGATATTCACAGTCCAAAAGATTGAAAAATTAGCGTTTAAAATTACAGGTCAAAATCTCTTTGTCAACAGCTATGGAGCATGTTGTTCTTTAAATTTCAGAGACACATCAGCTTATAACCTAGTTTTTTTTGTGAAATTTGAAACAAGTCTTTGTGAAACAAAACTTAACCGTATTTGGCATCGTTTGACGAACAAATTTTAGAATGAAAAATCACAGGAGGGTTGTGTGCAAAGCCACGACCGCAAGGTTGAAGTAGAATACTTATACACAGCTCTACTTACGGCTGTAAATTGACCTACGGCCGGCGTATCGGTTCGCGCCGCTTATCGCGTTTAGCCTGGCAGAGGCCTAATGCGTACGGCCAACACAATAGAAAGGTGTTTTTACATTGAAAATTAGACACGGCTTTACTGGAGTAAGTGTTGGCAAATGCATCTACCGCTAATACCGCCGCTATCGTACGAAAAATGACGCGCGTCTAAGAACACCCGAACTGTTTCGCCGTGCCGCTTCCATTTACTTCCTTATTACATCGGCCTTAGGGAAGTACCGGCTGCACCTACCGCTGAGGCTGTTACCATACTGCTACTGGTACCCAAAGCTATAAACTCTTCAAATGAAGTGTTTTATTTGTCCTCAAAAGAACAATCGTTCAATTCCATATCGGATATGATGCAATCGCATCTCTGTAATATTACCGACAGTAATATTCTTCTAAAAAAAATGATCCTACTTTTCCATCAGAGGAAGTGCCGGCTGATGTACCGCAAAAATCTCGCCCGATCGCTCGCGTTGGCGTTCAGCCTGGCAGAGGCCTGAAACGTGGTGATCAACCACAAGGCAAGTCATTTGTTTAATTTGAAGGCAGCCACAGGCGCGACCCGCTGCTATGGTCTGTTACTGCTGAGTGTCGATATCTGCTGTTACTGCTGTCAACGTTGTGGACGGTCCATCCAGTTCACCATCCGACTTATGAATGTAGCTAGTTTTCCCAGAAACACTCTTTTATAGCCGAAGGGTGCTACGTAATAGGCCACGCCTTTCAGTTCAGGTTTACCATTTCCTTATGTTCTTTAGACGAATTATTCCACAATTCGCATTTGGTTTTTGTATCCAGCGAATAAACACCGATGGTGCTCTCACACACACAACGGTTTTAACCCGTATCTTATTGCGGTTTGTAACATCAAGCGATTTCGTTTGCTCGCTGTTGCGTGTTGCATCATGTTGCAACTTGGCAGCTGGGAGACGACGAAATTCTGTTTATGCTGATTGATTAAATCGACTTCATATTAGCTCTGCATCGAACTAACTGCTTTTGTGAATGCGTTCTAACAGGGCAGTTTATTATTAAATGTCGGTTATGCTGATCGCAGCCTTTGCGCTGCCCCTACCGTGGGGGGTTTACTAAATAAAGTAAAAATTAGACAACTACAACAGAATTTGATTGCATCCCGCACAGAATGTCCGCTTGTGTTGATGCCAGAAAATTATAAACCTTCAATTATTTTTTTATTTGCCTTGAAAAAAGCATTTTGCGGTTCAAAATCGGTTGCTAATTACAAACTTTGAGCTGCCCTAACATTGGGGGAATTAAGATACACGGACAACATGCACTGTGAAAGCTATTTCACATTCAGTAATTTAGACGGGTGCGACAAATTTAAATTGCTAATATGCAACACAGAATGCTTGCTTGCGTTGACAAAAATTATTAACTTCCAATGACTTGTTTATTTGCCTTGAAAAAGGCGTTTTGATTTCCAAAATTGGATTTCCTAATGGCAATCTTCATGCTGCCCCAACACGGGGGGAATAATGGCTGTCTGGCGACACACGCTGAGAAAAACCGCGCTGCTCCTGAAGACGTGGTGACCAATCACAGGGCTAGTGCTGCTGCTAAGGAATGTCTAGAACTATTATGAGCGGCTCCGGCTGAAACAGGCTCTTATATAGGCCAAATAGCATGTTTTCAATTGCAAGGTATATGATCCTGTCGACCGTGCTTGGGAAGCAAGCATAAAACGACCAATCAGAGGTCGAATTTTTCGTTTTGACAAGGCTTGACTATTTTCAATAGTACAATAGTGTGAATAATAAAATTACAATTATCTTATTTTGGGAAGAATCTTAGAAGATTTTGCAATCTATTGCTGCAAGAACGAAGGAAATCCATCGAATACTAACCGATTTATTAGCATTTGAAATTGTACACATTTTTCACTTTTTTCGATTTTAGATTTTCATTTCACATCCCTATGTAGCCGAACTTCCTGAGAGAAGTATTCTACTTCAAAAAAATTTAGTTGTGTCGGTGTTGCACAAAACCGACGATATTCCCACCTTACTGTAAGAACGTGGCCGGCGCCGTTATTGGTCTATAAAAAATCGGGTCATTAAATGATGCACAGTGAGTGAAAATAAATTTCCAATCCCAGTCGTTCTTTCAGTTGATTCGTTGAGCATCCTGAGTGGCTTAGATCCATCACGGAGTAGAAACCATTGATATGTACAGTCAGAGTTAAGCTTAGCTGAAGTAGGTATCGATATATGCCAAAGGTGTCATTTCCAAATTCGGACCCGAGACTTATTCAAAGTACAAACCAAA
Source organism: Wyeomyia smithii (assembly GCF_029784165.1). Classification (NCBI taxonomy): domain Eukaryota; kingdom Metazoa; phylum Arthropoda; class Insecta; order Diptera; family Culicidae; genus Wyeomyia; species Wyeomyia smithii. The sequence goes on from NC_073695.1 coordinate 274,301,797, forward strand.
TGCCAAAACTAAAACTAGGTGTAACATCAAAACCTCAAAAAATTCTGATGCGGTTTTCTACTTTCACAAGAAAAATTGACTCCAGTATAACGAATTGAAGAAAGGACGACCGATCGCAATCATAAATTAATGTTGTCATTTAGCACCACGTAATAAAATAGCTGTTTCCCAAAGTAATCCACCCGCTTTGTACCATAGCTTACTTTCTCTTGCAGTAACAATTCAAAACAAGTCACACCAAACCACACGCGGCAAAATGGTGTTGAGATCGTTGTAACGATCGGGTTACAATCTGAAGGTCCCGCAGATTACCATTACATGCCTCATCAGGCCGCCGCGGGCGCTTCGGGCGGTGGCGGTACCGCAAGCTTTCATCCCAAAAACCATTCAATCGAAACCATTAAACTGCGCCCTAATAACAACGGTTTATTAAAAGCACCCAAAGAAGAAGAAGAAAAAAAACCTTCCAAAGATTGTGTACGCTCAAGGAAGGCACTTTATCTCCCCTATATTTGTATAGGCCAAAGAGCTGCCACATACAACTCATTTGCGGTTTCATCAAATTCATCAACCGGTACACCGATCCCTCGTCTCGTCCCTTTGATTTTCTGGCGGGTAGCACAAGATAACGAGAAAAGAAACCGCCCCCGGGGGAAATGACTGACTGGTTGTGGGCACTGCAATCCGGGCCCTCGGTTTGACGGTTACTGATGGATGAGTGAGGTTACCGCCGGAGTCAACCCACGGAGGCGCCACAGATGCAAATCCCGCTTCTGGCATCTCATCCTGCCTGCCAATTGCTGGTGCTGTTGCACCTCGTTCGGGGCTTTGAATTTGTTTACTTTCATACGGTTGATTCGATTTGCTGAGGGCACCAGGCTCCAGACTGGCTTTCAGTAACTAGTAACTAAATGTTGTGCAGCCAGTGTTTGGTAAGATGTTATTTATTTTAATGCTACACAGACGTCTGCGGGTTACGAATCTCAGGCAAATGATCCTGTATTGGGAAATGGAATTTATTAGGTGCAATTTGCTGCAAGCGAAGAGACGCATGAGGTGTGTGGTTTTCTTTTTGTGAATGAGACTTCAGTGCAGAGGGGAAGGGGTTTTGGCGACGGCGACAGCTGTGAAGGTTCACAAATTATCGTCAATCATTGCATTGAAAGTGGGTAACCTTTGTTGTGGTTTTTAAGGAACGGAACATTCGAAGCTAAACCAAACTAGTTCGGGTGTGTGTTCACACAAATTTAATGTGTTACTACTGGCGAGTGCCTTATATGGAGCTGATGATGATTTATTCGACGCGGAGAAAATGATGTTAAATTAATCTGCGACAGCGCAAAAGAGAGATTGATTTATACGTAATAAACATAGGCCCGGAAGGCATGGAGTTAATTAGTGGCAGAGAATATATCACTTTTTTATGTTCAAAGACAGTTTTATTGCTTTTTTCAATATCTCTCAATAAGTTTTTATCGCTTTTTTGATGTTTCAATTTGATGATTATAAGTTCGCACGTTTCGCTACATTCCATTTTGTGACATTTATTAAACAATATATTTTGTCTATAGGTATAAATTAAATTTCTTTTTTCTACATTAAATGCTAGATAAATTTTTGGCTATCTAATAATCAACACTTTGGTCATTCGGTTCATTATTTCACCATTTGGTCACTATTTGTGTATGATCGTTTAATAGCCACATAAAATCATAAACGATCAGTTTTCACCGCATTCCATTGTACCATTTACATATGTAATTTTCAAATTGAATTAATCACAAAGTCTATTTTTAATCAAATAAAATAATTTTCTCTAAATGCAAACCTCTTTTTTCTAGCCATCACTGACTCTTGACATCTACCATAGCAAAAAAAGAAAAAAAGTATTTCTTTTTACCCATTTCCTGTCGTATGCAAATTGGAAGCAACTATGACTAGCCACTCCACACACACAGCAGGACAGGTCCGGCCTGCTCCGACCATATCCAAACAGGAAAGCAATAATTGGAGAACCAGATCCGCGGCGGACGCCACAGTGGCACTATACAGAGTTAGTCAGCAGTGACACCAGGAGGAGATGCTCCTTCTTTCCAACTATTTCAACGTTCGAGAGCGCTTTGACTGAACAAACTGAAAACCAATTTCGCTAATCGGTGCAGACATCACGTACTACCACGGGTGGCTGGCTGGGCTGGACGAGAAGAAGCTGCGCGCAAAAATCCTGCAATTTACGACTATTACGATCACAATTACCATAAAATTGACACCGTTCAAATGGGATTGCCTAGTCGTCGTAACCCACCGAGCAGGTGGCTTGGGCGCTGAACGACCGAACTAATTAGTTACTAAAGCGAACATAAACTCGATCGGTCAACGAAATTGGCGGGGCTCATCATGGCGGGTCCAGGTCCAGGCCAGACGGGGAAAACCGTGTAATTACGGCCGTACGCTTAAACAGTGACAGAAATAACCTCGTCACAGATTGAATTTGATTTTCACTACAGCAGCTGCCTTGCCATTAGACGATCGCTTTCGAACTCGGCGGCGGTCGATCGTGTTGCAACATAATTGTTTCTAAATAAGTGATCATCATTTATGCAAATCAGCGAAAGAGTGGTCTCAGTAAATCGCCGGGAGGTGCAACAAATGAATATGTATGATATAATTATTTTAGTCTGGGACAGGTAGGGCAGCAAATCACACACGCTGCTAATGCTTGTGAAAAAAAAAAAACACTCCAATTCAGGAAAGTTTCCCATACAAAATTTTAATCAGCCTAATTAGGTTACTTACCAGCAATTTGTAGCGTTGCATTCCGACTCTGCACCTTCCCAGCGGCATTTTGTGCTAGGCACCAGTAAACGCCGCCGTCCTGTTCTTTCTTGCTGTGAACCGTCCTCAGGAAGAACAACGAACCGGACGGCAGCAGGACGTGGTTCGGTGTAAACTTGACCGGTTCGCCGTCCTTGTACCACTCGATTCGCGGTTCCGGTTTGCCCTCCGCCTTGCAGTTGAGCGTGACGGGGTCATTCTTCGGTACCAGGACATCGCTTGGGTGTTCCGTTATCCGCGGTGTCCGGAATTGAGCTGAAACAAAGAGGAAAGGCCAGACATTAGTAATCACTATCGGGCAGAGATGCAAATTATTAATATCAGCTAGCAACATGTCATTTGCCGTTCCCGGAATGTAGACGTTCGGTTGGTTGTTGTGACTTTCCCGAGTCTGACTCAATGGTGTGCCACTCGACAGCCTGCCAATCCGGAACGTACATGATTCGCTTCCACTGTAAACCACTGGGAGGCTGTTGATAACGCAGCTGAGCTTTCACGCGATTCACCAGCGCATCGTTTTGAAATCTCTATCAACAGAAGGATAACTTTACCAACAGGCTTGCAGTCACAGAAATCATGCACCACTAGGTTGATGTATTAAAAGCCAACACTATAGACACTAGCCTTTCTGAAGGCTAACTAGTGCAGCAGATAGATTAAGTCACAACCCACCAGCATGAAGCCCGATTTGACAACTTTATTTAGTCAGCCTCCGCACTTTATGGGCGAAGGATAACATATGAATCTGTCTGTTAGAGCTCGAATCCATGCACTTTCAGGCAGCTACCGTTCCGCATCGATGTGACCCGATGTTTGCTCGACATGCAAACTGCATTTGGTTCGACATAGGCAGAGTGTGATGTGCTTGTGATTCTTGCCGCTCTCAGCAGCATCCACCAACCGACCGAAACCCAATATGTTTCAGCGCCAGATCGTATCAGAAAACGACGATTGACGATGATTTTGGAATGCACTTTTCATAGCGCTATAGCGCCTCGTACGTTGTTACCCATGTTCATCTCGAACCGAAAAACTTTGGGCTCGAGTGTTATGGATCTACTTGACTCAGTCGAATGTGAAGTTATGTAGGAACGGTTAAGTGGCGTAAGTGCCTTCAAAAATTGTATGAATCAAGTATAATAAAACTAAACTCAACTTGGAATATCTCGAAAAATGTTGTTTAATATTAGTAAGATTAGTATTAGAATTAGTAAGAGTCATACTATAAAATTAAGCAAAAGGTTTCCTTGTTCAAGATCAGCTTCAAGATTTTTTTAAAATCTGAACTGAATTTCCTCATTGACCTACACCAGCCGATCTTAATTATTCGCAGATAAAAAGCTGCGATGAAACCCCTATCTTCAGGATTTTTCATAAAGAATCTTCTAAAAATCATATTTTTGAATTCAAGCTGCATTGGATTCCAGGAACGACCCCGCCGGGATGCCCCGAAAAAGCCTGCAGGGGGAACATTTACATTTCTACATCAAAATATAGCATGCGACACCTCTATCTCCAGGATTTTTTATATGGAATCTTCCAAAAGACATATACCTGAACACAGGTTGCATTGGCCACTACCGGAACAACATGGATATCAAGGTTGTTAATCGATAAGTTATCGTAAACGCCGATGACGATACCGTCTGTTATCGTTATCGACGATGACGCTAACGTCTTCAGACATTATCGTCATTTCCAAGGACGATAGCTACTGGACGGTATCGAATCGATAACGTTTGTTTATGACCAACCACTGCCATACAATTTTCGCATCATTAGATATATCATTCAGATGGAATTGAATCATAAATCTGACAATGCCACATACCTTGCTATTCATAATCGTGCTTCAAAAAGCGCCTCACAATTTGAAACAATTAAAACTGAGACATTTTTTATCATGATGAGAAACGAAACATGAACAAACTAGGAAAAGTTTTTTCTTGGTGCCTAGTGATGCTTCGTCTCCACCCCTCGAAGTGAAAAAACGCTTCCCGTGCCTACTTTTTGATCCAATTGCAACCACGGCAGACAAAACATACAAAAGACGTTAGCGAGCTGATAACGTTTGGTGAATATCGTCATCGCCGATGACGTTAATGTTTGAAGACGCTTTCGCCAACGATCGATAACGATATCAGACGTTATCGATATCGGCGATGACGATTATCGACGATAATCTATCGTATTAACAACCTTGATGGATATGGATATTTCCTACACCCGGTGACCTAGGGATTGATCAACATTTCGAATGTCGGTTTTGGATAAACATGGGGTCGGATGTACAGGAAACAATCGGCACCCGTAGATTCTGATAGAAACATCAACGAAACAATGTCAAACAGACTATTTTCGAGTTTCTTTGACTTTGAACAGTTGTCATTGCGAAACTCAAGGAATGGTTTGCGATTAATGGGATTCCACGGGTATTGGAGTCGGATAATGGACCGCAGTACTCGTCCGCGAATTCCAAAAGTTCGCAAAGAACAGGGACGTTGACCATCCAATCCTTTTTTTTTTCTTAGGCAAACAAATAAGCTGAAAACCGGGCCTGCTGATCCCACAATGGACAGGAAGATAAGAAATTACTACAAGCGGCATCCTTCAGCATCAGTATAAGATGAGGCGAAAAAATAGGTGCCTTATCGACTAACGTTATGCGTGCCAAGGATGAGTCTACAAACTCGTCGGAAGCAGTCAAAACGAAACACCAAACAGGCTGAATCTGTGAAGCCGAGGGCTAGAAAGCTTTATTACAAACTTCTGACGAAGGAATCAGGGTGTGTTTTTATGGATGACGAAACCTACATAGAATTAGACTATAAAAATCTGCCAGGACCGTAAATTTATACCACACCGGAGATCATGAATGTCCCCACTTGAATGAAAGCCAGTACATCTAAAAATTCGGCAAGAAGGTTATGGTGTGGAAAGCCATTAGAACTATTTATACGTTCACGGCCAAGACGATTCTCAAGAAATGTGCCGAAATTTAGTCAGACGTCTAAATTGCACTGTTACACGCCAGAAATATGCCAAAATCTTCCAGATTACAAGACATGATAAACAGCAATAGTGATGCAATGCGTCGACGGGAGATGATCATGTGCAGTTGAAACTATACTCAGACGAAATACTCATCACTTACGACCAGCCAAGACAATGCAGAACGAAAGCCAAGAAAAGTTGGATCCACCTGTGCCAGGAGAACAATAGACTTAGACAATATAGAGAGCAGCTCAGAAATCTACTCACCAGTTAAAGATCCGGTTTGAACTCAAAAACACTCAGTTCACAGTGGCTGTGTTGTAAAACCATTGAAGCTTAAAGATTTGAACACTATTAACATTCTAAAGTAATATTTGTCGTTTTCACAATGAAAAAATTGAGTCTTCAGCACATTTATTATGTATCTATCCAGCACTGTTTGATAAGAGGGCAATTTATTTTGATAAGGGACTGTTTTAGCCCTTTGAAATTTGGATATCTTGTCCTAATAAGGTTGTGCAGTTTATACGGCACATAATACTTAATTGAGATCATACCTAAATCAAGGGCTGAGGGTTACTTCTTGTAGTGATTCTTTTTTTTCATTTCTCTTTTTTAAGGAGATTTTCAGCCTTCGGCTGGTTCATCTCCGCTTGTAGTAATTCTTCACTCTGATCTGGTAATGAAAAAACCGGGGAATGCTACAATAGATCTAATGAAAGGTCACGGTAGCGAAACCCAAAAAAAAACATTCTCAACACGGAAGATGTAGCGAGCTATTTAAGTTTTACCTGAATTGTGTCCAAAGAGCAAAAAACTGAATCCAGACTCCATTTTTAAATCGTAGATGGCGACTTCTATTTTTCAGGATACAGTCTAAAATAGTCAATTACTATCCAATATTGAAATTCCTGGATCATAACGATGCCCAGAGGCCGACAGTCGATCCCAGACACCGTTTTGAAATTAAAGATGACGGCTTTCGATTTCTGAAAAGCTGCCTAAAATGGCCATATAAAGTCTAACATGGATATTTGCGGAACCGAAATGATGGTTAAAAAAAACCAGAACCATTTTGAAATCTCGATACGAGAATTCCTTGCTCGGAAGTCAGAGCTCAACTCCAGACATAATTTTGAAATCGAAAATGGCGACTTGTAGTCTCCGGAAAACAGCCAAATATGGCCAATTACTATCCAATATTCATATATTCATATTTCCGGAACCTGAATGATAATCAGAACTAAACTCTAGGTACTATTTTGGAATCCTAGATGGTCCCTCGAAACAGTAAAAAATTGCCAAATATTACCCAGTATTGAAACTCCGGGACCATGATAATGTCCATGGGTCGACAATCAACCCCAGATACCATTTTGAAATCAAAGATGACGACTTGTGGTCTCTGGAAAACAGCCTTTAATGGCCAATTGTTACTCATAATTAAAATTTCTTGACCTGAATGATATCCACTGACCGGAAATCGAATCCAGATTCCACTTTTAAATTCAATATGACGATAGTCGGTTTCTGATAAACTGCCTGAAACTGTCAAGTACCATCCGATATAGATACCAGAACCTAAATGTATTTATGATGATGATTGGAAGCCAGAACTCAACTCCAGGCGCCATTTTGAAATCCAATATGGCGACATCTGGTCTCTGTAAAATAGTTTAAAATGGCCAATTACCACTTAATATTAAAATTTCGGGATCATGAAGAGGCCGGAAATTCATCAAACATCATTTTGAAATTCAAAACGATAACTTCTCGTTTCAAGAAAGTAGCCTGATATAATGAAATAGCACACAATATGGATATTTAAGGAATCAGGCTGATGTTCAGAGGCCGGTTAACGACTCCAGGTGCAACCTTGATAACCAAGATGGTTGAATGAGCGGTGAACCATTAAAATTAATTTTGATAACACAGAACAACACATAACAAGAAAAGAAATTCATGTTTACGTTTAAATACTAATCCCCTCATGTTATTAACAGCGAAGGAAAAAAATCACCTCTAGCGATTAATGAATACATATAAAACAAGCCTAGGATGCGTTGACATCGTCGTCAGTATGCGAAAAACAAAGTATCGGTGCTGGTGCACTCTTTTTGCTTTCCTCTTTACGACATATTTCTATTCATTAGTGTACACCACAATACGTGGTTCTCAATGTGCACAACTCGGTATATGAAGTTATTCGTCTCTGTTACAGAGAGCGATCAGAACTTGTTATATCCTTATTCTTTTGACTCATGAATATGATTTTTTGTCAGAAAAAGAAAGAAAATGACAGTGTATGCTCTCCTACTCTCGCTTAAACTCAACCGCTGCCGAAGTAGTTCCTTCCCCCACACATTCCCTCTCACCGCACCACACCTCTGATGCTGTTCAGGCGACATGATTTTCTCCTGTTGCTATCCTTTCTTCCCGTAACTACCGGCCTATGGAAAGACAAACGCAACGATCGAATCGCTTCTCAGAGCTGATGTAGTCTAGTCATGTGTTTGTTTTCTCCCAGAAACCTATGCACCCTATCATCATTTCATTATGGGTTGAGAGGATTCGAGTTTAGTCCCAGCCTGTACACTTCGTGAAGTGCACATATGATGAATAAACGACGATTGCATCATATTCGTTTCGTTTCCATCACTGGTTATTAAGCCGTATGACCCAAATGTTGGTAGTATCCAATAATCAAATTCAAATAATATTTTGATCTAAGCGAAATTTATGCCACTCAACACAAATTTAGTATACTTTCAGAGTATTATGTACATAATTAAAATGAGGTGTGATTTTTACTACCTTTCTTGAAGTTGGCAGCACTGGTGTGTAATGGCCTGCAAGCGTCATCTGTCAAAGACAAACTTTTCCAGTACATTTTGCCATTCCATAATCGTAGAAAATTATCATTACCATTCGTGCTCAGTGAAGAATTTGTTTTGACTTTTACGGCCATTTGTGGTCGTCATAATCGACTTGAGGTATCAACAAGACGGCGCTACATGGAAACTCGGTACTTGGTATGTAAGTACTCTACTCGAACCGGCACGTGTAGGTATTCTGGCTAGAGGGCTGCAGAAAGTGTATGTGGGGGTTGCTGCCATACTGAAGGTAAGATGGCCGAAAACGGGAGAACGTGAATTCCGGCCTGTAGATCCTATTGCGGGCACTTCATTTAAGTGCCACATCTACTACAGTGGCGGTGTTCCGGCGATTTGAAAGGAATGAACCAAGTCCACTGAATTCTTTAGCAACTAATTTTTTGTACACGAAGCTTTAAGCTAAAATATAATCGTTTAGAATATCAATTCAAATTTATCTTGTTTCACTTACAACTTTCAGTGAATCGCCTATAGAATGCCGCATGTGTTTTAGGTTAAGCGCTTTCCTTTCAGCTGTTATTTTATAATCATGTTAAGTACATTATAAGTGTATTTTATAAAACTTACGATTTAGCCTAAGATACTTAATAAATTTCCAGATTGATGTAACTTTTATCTAATAGGTGTTTAAGTAATAACTAATAAGTATTCAAGATATTATAATTTCTTTACCGCACAGTATGATCTTCGATCAGCAATGACAATCACTTTGACAGGGGAAGTGGAACAGTTGTATTGAAGCGGCGCGTTTATTGTTGATTAGACATAGGGTACCCAGCTGCAACAGGCTCATAGGAAAACAGATGAATCGTGTCATTAGATGGAGACCGATCGGTGATCGATAATTATCGTCTCGCGATTCTTCTCTTTTGTTTTGACACTTGGATTCTATCAGCGAAGAGTGATCATCGGTTTGTAGAGCTATTGGAAATTCCATCTCTGAGAGAGAATGATTTATCTCAGCGAATCTCCGAATTGGTTCACTCGGACTGGCGTATCGTACGATAAATGTTAGAACCGACTAAGAGACGAAGTTGATTCACACGTTGAAAAAGATCGATGCTGGTTTCATCGCCGATCACCATCATTGGCCAGAGGTATGGCTATCTGTAGCACTTGTTTTGTACCCGGAATATACGTATGCACACTTGGATACACCCGAATGGAAAGGCCTGCTCTCAGATCGACCATGTTCTGATCGGCACTTTTCAGACGTTGCAGACATGAGGTAGAGGACCAAACGTTGACTCGGATCATTATCTCGTGGTATCCAAGATTCGCGCCCGGTTGTCCAACATGGTAAAATCCAGGACGACAAGGAGGATACAGTTGAACATCAAGCGGCTATCAACTGGAGAAGTGGCTACAAAGTACCTGCAGAAGGTTGATGAGCGGATCGCGGACCAGGTCGGAGGTTACCTGAATGAACAGTGCAGGCATATCCAGAGTACAATCAGCATTAAAGCCGGAGAAGTGTTGGGTACATCTGCGTAAGCCACGTCCAATGAGTGGTTTGATTCTAAGTGCTAGCGAGCGACGGATAAAAAGAACCGCGACAGAGTTCACATGTTAGCCACGGCTGTGACTCGTCAGAGCGTAGAAAGATACCGGGAAGCTAGAGCTGCTGAAAAAAGACTCCATCGCCGGAAGAAACGACAGCATTGGGAGCGTATTCTTGCGGAGGTGGAAGGTTGCTTCTCTAGGCACGATGCAAGAAGCTTCTACAAGAAGATTAATGGAATCAGGAGCCGAACTGTGTCAGCCCCTGTCATGTGCAACGATAGGGAGGGAAACCTGATTACCGATAGAACGGAAAACTTATAAAAACAGCGAAAGCCGAAAGAAGCAGGATGGTGGTTGAGGATGATGGCAAAGCCCACCATCCATGGACGTGGTGAAGAAAGAAGTGAAAGAACTGAAGAACTGCAAAGTAGCTGGTAAGAACGGAATTCCAACCGAACTCCCCAAAGTCGGGAGCGAACAGCTATATTGTGCTTTACACCGGATCATGCTGAGTTCATCGTCCGAAGAAGAATTACCCTTGGAGGGTCTCAGATCTTTGTTGGCGAATACCAATGCGGTTTTCGAAGGGGACGCTCCACTACGGACCAAACGTTCACCCTACGACAGAACCTAGATAAATTTCGAGAATTCAACTTGCAGACTCCCCATCTGTTCATTGACTTTAGGGCAGCGTACCGGCGTGCAAAGAAGCGGCACCATCATTACGAAGTCTCACATGCTTCTAGGTTTTGCGGGCGATATCGACATCATTGGTATCAACCGTAGAGCTGTGGAAGAGACCTCCGGACCTCTCAGGAGGGAAGCTGCGAGAGTAGGGCTTGTCATTAACTCTGCCAAAACGAAATACATGGTGGCTGGTAGAGAGCGTGGTAGTCCGACGGGTGTTGATGCTGAGGTGGTGTTAGATGGGGAAACTTTTGAAGTAGTCGGCGAATTTATTTACCTGGGTACACTAGTGACATGTGACAACGAGGTTAGCCGTGAGATAAAAAGGCGGATAGCAGCTACAAACAGGGCCTTCTAAGGATTGCGTAACCAGCTGAGGTCCCGTAGTCTGCAAACCCGTACTAAACTTGCACTCTACAAAACACCAATTCTTCCCGTGGCCCTGAAGCATGAAGCATAGACGTCGAAAGAGGGCGATCGGAAGGCTCTTGGTGTTTTTATTTTTTTTTTTAAGCATAGGATTTTGCATTCAATCCTTGGCGACAGACTTGAAAATGTTGTTGGGCGAAGACGCATGAACCATAAAGTGTAAATCGGCGGATATAGTCAAGCGAATAAAACACGGAAAGTTGCAGTAGGCTGGGCATTAGGGTGGGACACAAAATAAATGTTAGCTCCCATGCACTTTTCGTGTTCCTTATGGGTCCCATAACAACTGTGTAACTTTTCAGATCGATCGGTGAAACGCCCGATTTGCGCCCGCTTTTCAAAGTTTCTATACGATTTTATATGGGAAAATCCACTTTTTCAATACTTATTCTCTACAGATGTCCAGTTGGCTGTTAAAAATATATCAATACATGATATTTGTAGGAAATTTTCCTGGAAAAAATTCTTCTGAATACCTTAAGGCGCTACGATGCTTGTAGAAACAGCTATTCACCCCAAACTGATTGAATGTCTGACAGACGGCCCACCATTTAAATTTTTGCAGCAGCACTGCTACAGCATGCTGCTATTGCAAAATTGCTTAAGTATGAGAAATAATTTCGCGTGGAATTTATTTTCAAAGTGTGATTTTTGCTCATAGTATCTTCGAAAAAGCACACAAGATAAATTTAAGCGATATCATTTCTTATCACATGGTTGAATTTGCAACAGCAGCATGCTGCAGCAGTATTGCTAGTAAAATTCAATGGTGAGCTGTTCGTCAGATATTCATTCAGTCTGGGGTGAATATCTTTTTTCGCAAGCAAAGTAGCGCCTTGCGGTCTTCAGAAGAATTTTTCCCAGGAAATTTCCTATAAATATCATGTATTGATATATTTTTAGGAGCCAACTGGACATCTCTATAGAAAAAGTTTTGAAAAGTGGTTTTTCCCATATAAAACCGTATGAAAGCTTTAAAAATCGGGCACAAATCGAGCGTTTCACCGATCGATCAGAAAAGTTACAAAGTTGTTATAGGACCCATAAGGAACACGAAAAGTGCATGGGAGCGAAAAAACAGCACCATCGCTTTTTTTCCATATAACCGTGTCCCAGTCTACTGGGCATGTGGCTAGAATGCCGGAAGAACAACCAGCGAAGACTATATTCAGCAGAAACCCCGATAGACACCGTCGACCGTGCTGTCGACGAGGATGCCCGCGAAATGGGTGTTAGGGGAGATTGGAGGATAGCAGCCCAAGACCGAATGACATGGTGATGTATTCTGGACTCGGCATTGGATCGAAAATCGGGTGCCGTAAAAGTATAGTAAGTAAGCGTTACACACGTTAATAGGAAAAATTTTAAAATCCATTCAGGCAAGAAAATTTCCTTGGCCGCTTTTCTTGATATTGAGGGAGCCTTTGATAATGCATCTCACAACTTAATACAAATAGCCATGAAAAGGCACGGTATAGATAGAAACACAATGAAATGGATTCATGCCATGGTGATTAGTCGTGAAATTACAAATTGCACTGAATCTTGCAGCTCAATGATTCAGGTGTAAATCTTTCCAAAACAACTATAATCCATTCCACTCAAAAAAAATAATCCGTTATTCCTAAACTGCGGCTGGAAGGCTCCGTAATAGAGCTATCCACTGAAACCATCTGGATCTCCCAAATCGAACAAACAAACACCATGACTTCACCCATAGTGCGTAAGCTAGGGTCTCATGCCGGTTTGATGTATTGAATGTTTATAACAATAAGTAATTTTCGCCGAAACCATCTCACTATTGGTGACAAGAGGTTTTTCAAAACGGATATTTATGTTTGTTTTTAAATAGTTTATTTGACACGGCACGATACAATTTATGTTTAACTGAGCCAAGTACATTTTTTTTAAATTCTAAATTAGCAGGGAAAAGAGGGAGGCCTTTTATTTATTCTCGCGGCCGACTACGAGCTAGTGGGGATTTAAGGTGAGAGGAGGGGAGTTACAATTTTGATTTTAACTATATTGAGTTATACGATTTATTTTTTTGTACATGGCTAAGCAGTGATGTTCTATTTGAGCAGTTTGGACTGAGGTGTCTGCGTGAACATAAAGATGCCGAGTCTTCGTTTGAGTGTCTCCAGCTTAGTGTATCATCTTCTTTCAGCGTGTAGCGGGAATGGTAATCTAACAAATAGATAGAAGAGTTTCATATTTTAATACCAGCGTGTTTTATGAACACGTATAGCTGTGTCATGTACTGGAGATCAGACCTAACACCACAGTATTCGGTACACGACAAAACAACATGCTCGATGTCATGGTAGCCATCGCCACAAACGCAGTGATTACTGTCTACAAGCCCTATACGAAAGAGATGCGTGTTTAACGTATAGTGATTGGACATAAGTCTGGACATCACGCGAATGAAGTCCCGACCTACATCCAACCCCTTGAACCATGCTTTCGTCGATACCTTAGGAAAAATGGAATGTAGCCACCGTCCCAGTTCATCTGAGTTCCTAGATGATTGCCAACTGTTGAGTGTTCTCTGACGCAAAATGCTATAAAATTCATCATAAGCAATTGGTCTTTCATAAATATCGCCATCAATAGCACCCACCTTAGCTAAAGAGTCAGCCTTTTCGTTACCCGGAATCGAGCAATGAGAAGGGACCCACGCTAAGGTAACCCGGTAATTTTTATCTGTTAAAGCACTTAAAAACCGCCGTATTTTCCCCAGGAAATACGGGGTGTGCTTCACAGGCTTCATTGATCACAGAGCCTCAATGGCACTGAGACTATCTGTGAAGATGAAGTAGTGGTCTATGGGTAGGGTTTCGATGATTCCAAGAGAGTACTGAATAGCAGCAAGTTCTGCGACGTACACGGAAGCAGGAGCATCGAGTTTGTAGGAGGCGGTAAAATTTTCGTGGAAAACACCGAAGCCAGTGGACTCATCTAGATTAGATCCGTCAGTGAAAAACCTTTTATCATAACTAACATGTTTAAATTTATTGGAAAAAATCTTAGGGATCTCTTGGGGTCGCAATTGATCCGGGATACCAGAAATGTCTTGTTTCATGGTGGTGTCGAAGAATATAGCATTATTAGAAGTAGCTAAAAGTGCGACACTGGAGGAATCGTATGAAGAAGGATTAATATCTTGAGCCATATAGTCAAAATATAAAGTCATAAATCTGGATTGAGATTGAAGGTCGACCAACCTCTCGAAATTTTCAATTACTAATGGGTTCATAACTGTGCATCGAATTAGCAACCGGTAAGAGAGATTCCAAAAACGATGTTTCAACGGAAGAATACCCGCTAACACTTCAAGGCTCATCGTATGGGTCGACTGCATGCAACCCAAGGCGATACGCAAACAACGATATTGTATTCTCTCTAATTTTATAATGTGCGTGTTCGCGGCGGAGCGAAAGCAGAAACAGCCGTACTCAAGAACTGACAATATCGTTGTTTGGTATAACCTTAGAAGGTCTCCTGGGTGAGCACCCCACCAAGTTCCGGTAATCGTACGAAGAAAATTAATCCTCTGTTGGCATTTTTGTGTCAGATACCTAATATGACAAGCCCAGGTGCATTTGGAGTCGAACCAGACCCCGAGATATTTTGCGACTAAAACCTGAGAGATCGTTTTACCCGTTAGTAGGAGCTGCAGCTGAGCTGGGTTATGCTTCCTAGAAAAAACGACCAGCTCAGTTTTCTCCGGAGAGAATTCGATACCCAGCTTAAGAGCCCATTCAGACAAATTGTCTAAGGTATCTTGCAATGGTTCTTGCAGATCGCTAGCCTTGCCACCAGTAATGGATACAACGCTATCGTCTGCAAGTTGCCTTAGCGTGCATGAATTTGCAAGACATTCATCGATGTCATTGACGTAAAAATTATATAAGAGAGGACTTAAACATGAGCCCTGGGGGAGGCCCATGTAACTAATTCGGGAAGTTGTCGAATCGCCATGTGAGAAATACATATGCTTTTCTGACAACAAATTGAGCAAAAAGTTATTCAAATTTGGTGAAAGTCCCTGCGAATGAAGTTTCGCGCTTAAAACTTCTACAGAGACAGAGTCAAAAGCCCCGTTAATATCCATGAACGCAGAAGCCATTTGCTCTTTTCGAGCAAAGGCTAGTTGAATTTCAGTAGAAAGCAACGCTAGGCAATCATTCGTCCCTTTGCCCCGGCGAAAGCCAAATTGAGTATCTGAAAGTAACCCGTTTGTTTCGACCCATTTGTCTAACCGTAAGAGGATCATTTTCTCCATTAATTTCCGGAGGCAAGAGAGCATCGCAATCGGCCTATATGAATTGTGATCAGAGGCAGGTTTCCCGGGTTTCCGAATAGCAATGACTTTTACCTCCCTCCAGTCATGCGGAACAATATTTAGCTCAAGAAACTTGTTGAACAAATTCAACAAGCGTCTTTTTGCAGAGTCGGGTAGATTCTTCAACATTTTATTCTATCTAACCCTGGAGCCTTATTGTTGCACGACAGGAGAGCTATTGAAAATTCCAACATCGAAAATGGAGGCTCTTCCGTAGTTACTAATAACGCGTCGCGAAAGGTTTTCTGTTCCGGTACAGAGTCCGGACAGACCTTTTTGGCAAAATCGAGTATCCAGCGATCTGAATACTCCTCGCTTTCATTTGAAACGTCACGGTTCCGCATGCGCCTGGCGGTATCCCAAAGAGTGCTCATCGCTGTTTCCCTCGACAACGCGTTTACGAACCGCAGCCAGTACCCGCGTTTTTTCGCCTTTACTAAGCTCTTCATCTGCCTGCCCAGTGCCTCGTACTTTCGAAGCAGGTTGACAGTGCCGTACTCCCGGTAGTCCTTATACGCCGCGGACCTTCGCGCGTACAGCTCAGAGCACTCTTTGTCCCACCATTTGTTGGGAGGGCGCTGTCTAATCGTTACCCCGGGTATCGGTTTCGTCTGAGCTTGAGTCGCGGCGTCGATTATCAAGCCAGCTAAGAACGCGTATTCTTCCTCCGGAGGAAGTTCCTCGTGAGTCTCGATAGATTGCGCTATAATAGACTCATAACACTTCCAATCAATATTACATGTAAGGTCGTAGGAAATATTGATTGGGTTCGGGGGAGTTGAACCATTAGCAATTGATATAACGATTGGAAGATGATCACTACCGTGGGGATCGTTGATTACTTTCCACCGGCAATCTAACGCTAGTGATGTCGAGCAAAGGGATAGGTCAAGCACGCTTTCACGTGCTGGAGGATTAGGTACACGTGTCGCTTCCCCAGTATTCAAAACTGTCATATTGAAGTCGTCGATCAAGTTACAGATTAAAGAAGATCGGTTGTCGTCGTACAGCGACCCCCATAATTAACAGTGAGAATTAAAATCTCCCAATATCAAAAAAGGCGCGGGAAGCAACTCTGCTATATCAGTGAGATGCTTCTGTTCAATCCGCGCGGATGGAGGCATATATAACGAAACAAGGCATAGGTCTTTTCCATTCATATTCGTTTGAATGGCAACGACTTCAATATTCGAGATCGAGGGGAGGTCGATTCGGAAGAAGGAATAGCACTTTTTAATCCCTAAAAGTACCCCTCCACCGTGTGAGTCTCGATCTCGACGAATAATGTTAAAATCGTGGAAATTGAGTTGATCGTTTGAATTGAGAAAGGTTTCACAGAGCGCAAATGCGTCACAATTGTATGTATTTATTAAATGAGAAAATAGATCGAATTTGGGGATGATACTTCTGCAATTCCACTGTAATACAGTGATAAAATTCCTAACCTCTTTCGCCGTGTTAGTCATCGAAAGATATGATAGCTGAAATGAGGGGCCAAGTTGCTGCTAGTTGCATCAAAAAGGTTTTCACTGTAGGAAGAAGGGCAAGAAGAATATTTTGTAGGGGATCTAGTATGTTGAATGTTTTAAATATCCAGTCCACAATATCAGAAAATTTTATGAACCCTGTTTCTTTTTTATCTTCTGATCGAGAAATGGGTGCACGAGGGGTTTTTGGTGCCCCAGGAAGCGGTGGGTACTCCTGGTTTGATTTAAAATTAAAACCGGGAGGTACTTGCTTCGGTTTTTCTTCACCGCTTCCTTTTTGTGTTGGCTTATTGGTCATTCCGCTAGGGGTTATCTTGCGACCTTTGCGAGAAAGATTAGGAGAGTTGATCACTCTCCTCTTCCTAGATCCTTCTGGCATGGCATAAGAACACCCTTCGACGGGATCGTCAGATGTACCCTCATCGGTTGGCAAAAAGGAAAAGATGTTTCCTGTCGAGGGTGGCTCAGCACTCTTCAGCATTTCTGCGAAAGAGCGCTTTGATCGTTCCTTGAGGAAACGCTTTATTTTTTCCTCGCGCTGTTTGTACGCGGGACACGCCGAAAGGTCATGCCGAGTTCCCTCGCAGTAAAGACACTTTTCAGTTTCCTCACTGCAAGCGGTCTCAGCATGATTGCCTCCGCACTTGCTGCAGCGTGCCTTGTTGCAGCAGTAGGTGGCTGTATGACCAAACTGCTTGCAGTTTTGGCAATGCATGACCCGCGGTACGAACAGGCGTACAGGCAGACGAACGCTGTCCAAAGAGATGTAGTTCGGCAGTGCGGATCCGGCGAATGTTACACGGAAGGAATCCGAAGGGAAGAATTTCTTCTTCCCTTCTTCGATGGATACTGAATGCAATTGCTTGACATCCAGTATCTTTACATCTTGAATCAGGGAGTTCTTGAAGCAGCCAACCCCGTGACGCAAAATGTCATCGACCGTGAGGCTTCCTTCGGTAACCACACCGTCGATCTCCACGTCCTTGGCAGGGATGTACACGCGGTACTCTCTCGTGAAGAGCTCGTAGCTAGCAATTGCGTTTGCTTGCTTCAAGCTACTCACAACAACTCGCAGTTTGTTCGGTCTAACCTTTGTAATTTCGGTTACGTCCGAAAACTGTTTTGCCAGGTCCTTGCCGATTTGAATTATATTTAGAGGCTTCTTTATGGGCCTGAAGTAAACTACGAACGGACCTTTCGAAGCATCTGGGTGTTGCCGGTACCCTTGGTACGGGGCTAGGTAGCGGGGAAGGTAGAGGGGAATTGATGGGGGAGATCTCAATCTCTTCCCCAGTTGTTTCCACATCCAGGAATAGTTGCACCTGCATGTCGTCCATTTTGCGGGAGCGTTACGCTCTACCGCACACAAACGATAAATATTCGAATGTGGGGGGGGGGGGTCAAGTAGTTGCTATTAAATTTTAAAAACAATTTTTCAAACTACAATGGATCAAAATAAAAAAAAGGCAGTAATACTAATACTAATAACAATAGTAATAATAATTATAATAATAACAATAATAATAATACTATTAATAATAATGATAAAAATTCTAAAGTGAATACTTCACCGAACGTCTAAGTCACGACCTCACGGCTGATAGTAGGATTAATCGAGCGTCTCCGCAGAACAAACAATGACGATCCAGCTTCGTGTTGTGAAACAGTGGCCGTATCCTACACGCGACCTTGTAGATGCCACTTGTAGTTGACTTCCACTCGCTCGATCGTATGGTGGTCCGTGCTGCTAGCGGGGTAACAGCGGTGCGGGAGAATTATTCTTGCTGATGTATCAGCTGCGTATCGGATCACTGGCGGGGTAGCCTGCCCCTACCAGTGTGCAGAAGATGTTTCTGCCGATAAACTACCGGCTATTGTTATCGCGCAGCACAAGAACTAATCGACAAAAAAACACCCGTACGATAACTCGTGTATTGTTATTTTGCAAACTCAAACGGAGATCTAATCGAGACGAAAGCAAAACAACGAATGGGATATTTATGTGAAATATTTATGTTTATTGAAAGTAGTGAAAAAAAAATTGCGAAAACCACTTAATTTAGTTCAAATTTATGGACCTCTCCGGCGCCAAGGGTTTAAACGATTTCCAAAAAAGTTGTTAAAAGTTGACCAACTTTTTATCTTTTTGTTGATCCTTATTTCTAGAATTTGTTATTGAAGCCTCTACAAACTGCACGTCATCGTCATTCTAAAGAAGAATAAAAGAGCTTTCATTCAAAGTTGAAAAAAGTTGGCCGCCATCTTGGATTCCATCAGAAATACGTGTTTTTGAGCAAGTGCACAAGTTTTAAGTTGACACCACCATTGGAGAACTTAGAAAAAAAAGTTTCAAGATACAAAATAGTTGAGGGAACTGTCACACCAAAACGAAAAACGGCAATGAAAATTTTTTTCAGATCGGCCGATTTGATGTTGATAGTTGTCATAACGGTGAGTGCCTTGTCTTCTTTTTATGTATATAGGTTCCCTAGGATGAAGTAGTCTTTAGAAAAAAAAATGGTTAGAGACAATATATCTATTTTATAAAAGATTTTGTATGCATACTGCATATTTGGAAGTTTTATATAACTTCTAAAAAGTAGAGTCTATCCATTGTTTAAAGTTATTTAAATGTTGATTCTATTCAAGCAAAACACACGCAATTCGGTTAAAAAATTTGATGCTTTTGGCAACACAGTATTGTTCAACTGAAAATACAAATTAAACAAAGGTATGCTTGGAGACGCTAAGACATCTAATGTGTTTTAAGCTTTCAAAGCGGCCATGTTTGACGAATTAAAATTCTTTTTTTATTGTTCCCAGTATACCGCTTAAGCCACATTTGCGTCCAACACAGCCCGAACCTCAGCCCGAACCTCAGCCCGCAACATACAGTCATACACTCACAATCAGACTGCAACGTCTCGTAGTCTCCCCAACGGATTCCACTTTCGAAAACATTTATTTAATTATCTAATCTGTTTATTCAACAAACGTTGGCGCTGCGTTTTCGTCTTTGACTCGACCCCGAGCCGCTGGGAACCAATCAACACAAGGCTCGTTACCCGACCCGCACGAATGTCACTCGTGGTATCGCATCACTTTAGTTCCGGTCGTCAGAACGAATGACACGCGATAGTAGCAGAGCTACTCTTATCAGGAACGATTTAGTGGGAGAACAGGTTTGATCAGCGAAGCGCCAGTCGGAAAGGTAGAAACGTAAATTAATTTCTTCAGCTGGTTGTTGATGTTTCTTTTCCATTCACTCTCGGCGGCGGAGTGCGCGGCTCGGAGTGAAGGAGTTGGCTGGCTGGATTTGGTTGATTGAATTGCGGAGAAGTGGAATGAAATTAGTGCGGAATGTTTCCTTTCAATTAGGGTTTAGGAACCCATCCTGCACACGTCATTCATGATAAACGAAGTCGTTTGTACTTGTTGTTCATATTCATCTTTAGTTGGTGATCCTTTTAGGGGCACAGCCCCAATTTGGGCTGTTATTGCGAGATAATGGAAAGTGCGTTATTCACATTACTTATAAGCGATCTGATATTAGATAACGATCAACAATAGGCTAATCTCTTTTGTGTTCGAGCTGGTTTGGCTACCATTTGAAGTTCAACTTGGCAGACATTTCGCCGAACGATTAAGTCGTCCATTAATTATATATCTATTCAGAAAATTTCGCACCACGAGTTTAGCCTTCGCGTCGACAGCCATGTGCATACTGATCATAATTGAACGACTCGTTCGGATACACATTAGCCATTAGGTAGCAGTGGTGGCGGTGCGTGATCTATCCTGCGTCCAAACTTAGACATGCTGGCATGCTGCCGCTGTGAATCTGGCAGCACAATATCACAACATTTTTACCGCGGATCGCAAATCTCCTCCTCGTTGGCAGACGGCGGCAACGACGATGGCGACGCTGCAGAAAAAAAAGCGGATCATGAACCGACTCTGCGGCTGCTAGCCTACCCACAACAGCTAGCAGTGCATACCAACCAGATAAACAACCGCGCAAACAGGGACCCCTGCCGGGGCCGGGACTGGCCGAGCTGCCGACCACGCAGTCGCCGAAACCACAGCCAGACCGGACAGGCAACCCGTGGAAGACATATGTTTCGGTATGCAAACCGAGAGAAAGGCTAGTCTGATCTGTCGTTGATATGCCTAATTTGTTTAAATGGTTCGAGCAGTTTTTTTTCGTTTCGTATGCTGCTGGTGCGCAACAATCTTTCCACATATGATCGTGGCTTAGGTTTAGGATCGGTTTCAAACTGCCCAGGTTGCATCTTATCGGGATCGATATACCTGCGCCCCAGGTTAGACAAACAAAACGTTTTTCTATGTTGTTGGGAAATAGAGAGATCGATAAGTCACCCCGTGGGCTACTGTTTTTTCGAACCCGCATCGGGACCACGCGGGGTGTGCTGTAGTTTGCTAAGTCCTCTATGTAATAACTGGTCCCTCCGGTTGTACAAAAGTTAGTCTGGCGCCTGTAGGTGAAGTGAAACACAGCACAATCATGGTCAAGCATATGTCCTAATTTAAGAACTTTTTTATTCAAAGTTAATCCTATTAATTCAAATTGTATAAAAATATCAAAACTAAAGTATACTCGACTCAAGAGATTTTTTCGCGAATAAAGTTTACTCTATCACCAGCCAGATAAAAGCGTGGCAATAGTTCCCCTGTCAGCAAAACAAACAACAAATAAGTAAACTTCCCAAAACCATGCCTCAACCCGTAATTGGATGTTTAATTCGAAAGTTTTTAAAACAAACATTACCTTATATTTTTGCTACTTCCTCCAAACTCGACGACCAGTCTCCACAGGGAAAACAAAATAGTGCTATTTATTTTACTCCCAAATCCAATTTAAAAGTTGCAATTTTATCATTCCGGTATCACTCCAGGAATTCGGAGAACGACCGAAATAAAAAAATCACCAGAATAAGCAAAAGTACTCCCCTATTTCGCCCAGGTTTCGGAATCAAATTCCTTCGCCGCGTCGGTCGTCGCAGTTTCGGTTCAAACGGGTGCAAAATAGTGAGCGACCGGGAAAAAAACACCCCAAACACTAGTGTGCAATTCTATCGAGGCAGGAAAGTTTCCTACTACCGGTTGAAAATAAAATTGAAAATTAATGGCTCGGTTTTTCGACTATGGTGAACTTTTGCGGGAAACCTGTGCACCCGAGGACCGCTAGGGGCTAGCACTGGCCATGACCACTACGCTGCTGTTTGTCCGTTCGAAATCTTGTTTGGAAAAGCTGCCGCCATTTCGGTTTCTAGCCCGTGCGCACAGCAACGAAAATAGAATAAAATAAATTGCCACTTTTCCCTGGCGCTTTTCTTCGGCGTGGATCCGATCTTTCCTGTGCCAGCCTGGCCCGGGTGATGGGAGCAGTAGCACGGGGAAGGTCACAAAAGAGGATTATATTCGCTTCTTGAGGCTCTGCTCTGTTCTTTTGCCAGTCGTAGCAGTGTACTAACAGGCAAAGTGCATTTTATCAAGTTTTAAAATTTATTTCGCCTGGAGTGCTTTTTTCAAATTAAGTTTCGTTAAAGTAAGAGAGAGAGAGAGAGCGGGAGCAATATTTCTATCGCACCTGATCTTTTATGCGCACAGCGAAGCTATTGGAAAACGGGTGCATTATTTTCGCTGGAAAATGCTCGGCTTCGGAACGGTAGAGCGCGCAGACAGCCAGCAAAAAGGAAATCATTAAGTGTGCTTTTGCTGTTTTGCATAAACGATAATTCCCCATCCAGTTTTCAATGGGGATAGGATAGGAAGGGTGTGCGGTAATGGAGCGGTGACGCTCGAGGGGGGAGTAATGCTCGGTAGAGCGTTCGATCTATAAGGATAAGAATCGATAATTGAGCATTTAGGAATGCATAAATTCCTCTCATCTAGTTTTGTTTGCTGCATCTCGATTAGGCACTCGGCAGTTGCTGTTGCCTGCTGCAGAGCGTACGAAACAGGCCAGCCCGGGTATGTGTCCCCCATGTTGCCAACGTATTGAAGATCAATCAGCGATTCCGCTAGTGGGGCCCACTAGTTGGCTGAATGAGATCGCAGTGGCGGGATTTCGATGTGTGGATTTCTTATGGTGCTCAAAATTAAAAAAAATGTTTTTTTTTTAATCAGTGATAACTTAAATTAAATTTGAATGCTTGAAGAAAAAAAATCAACGAAAAAACATTATCTACTAAAAATCAGCTTATCAAATCACCGTTCCATTCACGTATTCTATGCTATTTGATTGTTTTTAGACGTGCGTCCTTCTTTTGATTCCCCCATCCCTTCATGATGCAACCACGTTCGATGCAGTCTATGCTCACATTTGACTTTACCCGCTGCCACGGGGACGCACGGCAAAGGTACATACCATATAACCCAAGCGGCGCACACATAATCGCACACACACATGCCATAATTGTGCATTTATTAGCTATTGTTTGGCTTGTGAAATGTCACCACGCTTTTGTGCGTTATGGAGCGAGAGGTCTCTTGCCGGTGCAGGCAGCAGCTAGCTATATGTATGCCCTAGTGGGGGTTTTGTTTTCGCGGATCAAAGCCGCGGAATCGGTCCTTTAGGTTCCCTGTGCCACCAACGTGCATGTCTTTGATTCTAATTAATTGCAGCCATTTCCGTAGTGTGCACTACGAGCAAGGGAGGGTGGACAGTTTTAACGATAATTGTGCGTTTCATGTGCAACATCATGGGCAGGCTGCTTATTTCTCAATTTGTCGATACAATCGAAGCGCTGCTCCGTGCGCGGTTGCTTTGTGCGACCAAAGATGCCCCAGGAGAGCGGGTTCTTAGCGCTTGGTGGTTGTGCAAGCCGTGGAATAGTTGAATAAGGCGAACAAGGTGCTAGACCGTACTGTCCTCTGTGGGTACAGAGATTGGCGATTAGTTTGTTTGTGATTGAATTAGGGTACGCACTAAAAGGAGGTATCAATTTTTCAATCTTGGTATTCTGTTTTAGGTGAACGCTTTCGAAAAGAAACTGCAGAAAATAATAGCCGCCAATTGCTTACAATGTTGAGTGCTTTGAAAAGTTTAAATGCAGCTTAGCTGAAGTTGAAGGTAATATTTTTCATCGAGATGGTTGCAGTGCTCTGCCGCTGAAAATTTGATTCTCCACAAATAAAGATTCTACTGCACATTTTAAACCATGTTATCAATGTCGAAGAAACGAATTCAAAGAAATTTAGTATCAAAAATTCATCACCTAAACTAGTTGATTCTTGAAGTTGATAACTCGTTGGAGTCTGAAGTTGTTTTTCGGGACTAATTTTTGAGTTTTGTAAAAAGTGAATCGATCGCCCTTGTGTGATGCTTTCCAGTAGATTGCTTCGGCAGAATATGATTCCTATTCCTTGAATTCAACCACAAGTCAATACAACTTTTCCAAGTTCTGTAAAGTTATAAAGCAGCATAACAAGTACGATGATGTAGTTTCATTCTTATTTCTTTTTGGATGGACCATTTTTTTTAGTGGACCACCAAGACGAAAAACTGCTTGTTCCTTTGATATAAATTGGAATGTACAAATGTTTCTCTCGACTTTGATGCAGATTATCTGGATAAAATATTTTCCAATGGAAGAATTCAGAAATCTATCGAGTTTTGCGCATAAATTAAGTTATTTTGTCCGATGATGGTCCACCAAAGGACGTGGTCCATTCAAAGCAAATCTACTCTCTTTCTTCGGTACAACCGATTAAAACTGATTGTAGAAGGATATTTATCATGAAAGGTAGGTAGCCAGCTCAATATCACTAAATATTTGCGTTAATGTGCATCCCAGCAGTTCTCTGAGAGTTATGTCAGGATGCAAAATGTGTTCCAATTTCTACTTCCAATTTACGCAGCACCCTTTGAGATGCACTAGATTTTATCACTATAACGAGCTGATAAAATATTTTACGCGCATAACAGAGTTTAATATCAAGTCTACAAAATATTTGATTCATACAACTAAAACACAAACTTGCGGGATGGTTCACTAAACTCAAATAGTTCTTTCACGCTCGAAAAGAACCTAATTGCAGCGGTGATATGATCGTTAAGCCCAAACGATGTACGATGAAATGCGGTGTATAGTAGGCCAGTTGGTCGTGAAGATCGTTGAGAGGCACGGAAGTTTAGCTGGAACAGGAGAGTCGGTGAATCTATTACGCCGTTCAGTATTCTCGCAACAAATGCAGCTTGCTGGATTTTACAACGACGTTAATGCGTCTTAAGGCCAAGTCAAGGCCAAGACAGCGGTCAGGGTAGGGTGGATAACGCCAGGGTGGGTCGCGTAATGCAAGTCGGACAAATCTCTCCTGAACACATTCGATCCGCAGACACCAAGTTAACTGATGAGGGTACCAAATGAAGCTACACTTTTCAAGTAGTGGTGTGATTTGCATTAGGATTGAATCACAGCAATCTGCATGTTTCTCGAATGTGTCGGGCGCTTCGCAAGGCAGTATTTTGAGACCACTGCTTTTTTCGTTGTATATAAATGACGCATCGTTAGTACTAACAGAAAATTACGATGTTAAGCTGTTAAAGATTATACGGAATATCGCAGACTGTGAAAAGCTCCAGCGACTAACCGATATTTTTCACGACTGGTGTTCTAACAACTTACTGACAATTAGTATCCAGAAATGTTGTTTGGTCAAACTTTGACTAGAGTTAATCAGATTGAAGATTTGGGTGTTAAACTGGATGCAGCGCTAACGTTCAAACCGCTCTACAATGAAATTATATTGAAGGCAAATCGGCAACTTGGATTTATCTTCAAGTAAGCATCGGAATTTCGTGACCCACTGTGTCTTCGTTCATTGTTCTACTCTCTTGTACGATCTGTTCTTGAAATTAATTATGTAGTATGGTGTCCTTACAACGCAAACTGGATTGCAAGAATAGAATCCGTGCCGCGGAAATTTGTACCCAATGCCTTACGTTTTCTTCCGTGGCGAGATCCGCAACAGTTACCGGCGTATGCTGATCGCTGTCAACTTCTAGGTATGGAAACACTGCAGCAAAAATGGTTCGAAGCACAGACTGTTTTTATTTTCAAAATTTTAACTGGTGAAACTGATGCCCCGAGAATTTTGCAGCAGTTAAATGTGTATGCTCCGTAAAGGCCATTAAGACAAAGGAACTTTCTCTCTCTGCCACATCGCAATGCATTATATGGGCAACACGACCCCATACGCTCTACGTCAGCCAGTTTCAACGACGTAGCAGCACTATTTGACTTCAACATGTCGATTACAATGTTAAGGCGACTCCTTCGTCGACGACAATCCTAAGTGCTTTGTCTGTTAATATTTTCAATAGCCTTGAGATATTTTATCATTGAGACCACCAATGTGTCAGATGATTTTAAAAATAAAAAATAACTGGTGAGCAATATAAAGCTTTTAAGCAGTGAGGATTTTTGAAGTCACGGCCAATTTTTGCAATAAATCCCAGCTATCGAATCGCCTTTGATATCAGGCTCGCATGATGAAAGTGAAAAGTGAACCCAGCTTCAAGTAGAATGCCAAGGTCACAAACACGGTTAACTCTTCTCAGCTCAAGCCCCCCAATGCGGTATTCGAATATAATCTGGTTAAAAATACTGTGGAATGCCATGACTTCACATTTTCCAATGCGAATTACCAGCCCGTTCCTATGGCACCAGTCGACGAAAACATTTAGCATATCTTGCAATCGACGACATTCGTCGATTGTACGAACACAAGATACAACTTTAAATCATCAACATATACTAACCTACAACCAACCTTTAACCGCAACCTAGCATCATTGAAGAATAGCGCAAAAAGTAAAGTCCCCATATTGCTACCTTGCGGAACTTCGAATTTATTTGTGAATTGCGACGAAACATAGGAACAAAGCTTCACACGTAGTGTCCTTTCACATAAATACGACCTCAACCATTAAACAAACGGACGCGATGCTCCAAGTCGAGAAATTTTGCGCAATAATATGCCATGGTCAATTCGGTCGAAAACTGTCTTCAAATCGGTGTAGATGACATCAAGTTGCACTTTTTGTTCGATATGTGGAATGCACATCGAATTAAATTCATCATGTTAGTACAGACTGAGCGGTTCGGCATAAATCCATGCTTCGCGGTGGAAATTTAGTTCTTAGTGGAACGAAGCACGACGTCCTAACTACAAAAGCGAACAATTTAGATCCAGCAGAAAGATTAGTAATGCCCCGATAATTCTCGACATTTTGTCGATCGCAAGACCTTAGGACCAGAAACATAAAAGATTGTTAAACGGTGTTTTGACTATGGCCGACTTGAGTGATCAATTTCTAACCGAAACGTCTGTCTTAACGGCCCTTTGCTGTTAAACCCATATTTTTCAGAATAAGAGGCTGATGCGATACTTATACTGCTTGGTTTCATATCGGTTCCAATACATTTTTGCTGGAATTTCAGAGTTGCGGTCATCTACGTTGCACTTTTTAATGCTGAATGCTTAAAAATATCTGGGAAATTGGTTTTATACTTCAATTATATTTCAAACAGCAAAGCAAAGCATTGATGCTACATTCCGATTTGAAACTCGACCTTCTGCTTACACAAACCTTCAACCAACTGTTCATTGTACAGGACAACTGCGGGGTTAGCGCTACGATCCAGGTAACACTAACAGTCTCTTCTAAGACGACTGGTTTTTAGCCAGCGTTGTACCTTGAGACCAGCTGAGATGTACGAAATTGTTGGAGGCCAAGAAAAATCAGGGAATATCATTTTGAGATATTTTTTGTCACCCTGAAGTAGGTTAATAACTCTTGGTGAATTATGAACATTCATGATACCGGGCGTTAAATGGCCCGTTTAAGGCTGAGTGGATGCATAAGTTCCAAGTTCTCTTTGGAAAATTGCTCTCCTACCCACTATTTGAAAATCGAAATCAACAAATTTGTTTTAAAATGTTCTTAATACACATCAACTATTTTTTCGTACCACCGTAAGAGCTATTTATGATAACGATGTCAAGGATAAGACTTCAACACTTATAACACTTAATAATTCTACAAGCAAAATTTTGAAAAATTCCACTGTGCCGTCGACCGTTTCCAGGAAAAATTCTGCTTATCATCAAGGACGATGCCCGATGACCAACTCAATACACAATACAATATTCTCAATATATCGAAAAAAAAAATATTTTCAATTACTGTTACAAAAATTGTCACAGCAGAGGCAAATTGTGAAGAGAAATCGAAAAAATACCCACATTGAATTTTTGCCTGCATATGATTGCTGTTACAAATTTTCAGCAATTAGGCAAAAATATAATCTATAACGAAACTACAAACCTAAATTAATCAATCAAGCGGTGAGATCCAGCCTTTCTCATTCAAACTTATTATATGTTAAAATATATTTACACGATTTAACAGAAAAAATACTCCTTGAAAATTTCCGCTGGTTTCATTTTCCACTCTATATAAGGAATTTCGGATAGCCAACAGCACAACTATACCGAACATTCACACACATATGAGCAACCATGAAATAAATATGTTTCAAATACATCACGCGAAAAATCCAGATGACTACTTCTGGTTGCCGGAATACATCCTAAAATGGCCAAATTTTACCTAATCCGGGTATTTCGATGTCGAAGATGCCGACTTTCAGTTTCTGGAAAACAACTTAAGATGACCAAATATCATCCATTATGAGTATTGCGGAAGCGTTACACCCAGAGACCAGAAATCAACTTAGGACGCCATTTTAAATTTCTAGATACATAGTAGCTTCCGATTTCTGGAAAACAACCTTATAGGGACAAACATTACCCAATGTTTTTGGGAACATTATCCGGGGCCCGCAAACTCCATATTTCACTATGAAACCCGATTTTGCAGCTTCCGGTTTAAGGAAAACATCCTTGAATTGTCAAATACAATTCAATGAAGGTATATCCACTCTTTGGGTACTAGAATATTGATGCTATACATAGAGTAATAATTTAGGTATAGTATGTAATATTTAACGTAATATTTGTGCTAAAGAAAAAGTGAAATGATAGAAATGACTTTTAATTTCACCTTCAATTCCGAGCAAGGTCGCAAACATTGAAATAGTACAATACCAAATTTAAATGATGTTGAGGCCACATATTTTGATGGTAGCTATAGTTTTAAACAGTCTGCGGGTTACGTTTCTTTCTATAACTTTCAAAACACATGTTTAAACATTATGAAATTCATTATTTAAGGGTTTAAAAGCCCATTAATTTGAATTCAACTATGTTCATAGCTTCTGAGATATAAGAGCGATTTTCACATTTTGACGCAGCGCCAAAACTAAAAGTTTGATTACAATGAAATTCAATAGAAACCTAAGCAGCAAATAGACTCTTTATTTGACACCAAGATAGAAAGAATTGGTCAGACCATCTCTGAGAAAAGTGAGTGCGAAAAAAAGGTGCACATACACACGTACACACCCACACTCAAACATATACACCTACACATGCACACATGCAGAAAATGTTCGATTCGTCAAACTGAGTCGAGTAGTATATGACATTTGGCCATTTGGATCACTTTTCTACCTTTTAATGAGTCAGTGATCGTTAGGAGAAAATCAATATGTTTACTTTCATTATGTGATTTCACATTTTTATTAACAACGGATAAAGTTACAATCCGATTACAATGAAATTCAATAGCAATCTATGGGGCAACTAGACCTTTCATTTGACACTAATTTTGTGAAAATCGGTACAGCTATCTCTGAGAAAAATGAGTGAGTTTAAACAACCTCAGGATAACTTTTCTTTACATAACTTTTGAACCATATGTTCAATCATAACTAAATTTGAAAGTTAAGGGTCTTGGAGACAGCCCGATCGTATGAAACTAATTTTATTGAAATCGGTTATGTGGTTTCTGAGATATTGATGTTTTGTGATTTTTACATTTTGATACATAACTTCCAAACTAAAAATCCGATTACAATGAAATTCAATAGCAACCTATGGCGCAACTAGACCTTTCATTTGCAATTAATTTTATGAAAATCGGTCCAGTCATCTCTAAGAAAAGTGAGTGAGAAAAAAAAGTTGCACATACACACACACATACACACATACACACATACACACATACATACAGAAACTGCTCTGATCGTGGAAAGGGGTTGAGTGATATATGGCATTCGGCCAATTGGGACCACTTTTATACCTTTGGTTTTTCCAGTGATTGCTATACCTTTCTAGGAGAAAGGCAAAAAGATTGACGACGAAGGGAAATATCGAAACCAGATAATTGTTCTAAGGGTGAGTAAAAAGTGAAAAAAATGCATTTTTACCTACCAGATCCAGAAAAAATATAAGTTTTGACCGGAAGTGATGCCAGATAAATTATTTTTGTATTTGAAAACTAAATTTACATTTTTCGGCAAATGCAGCCATTTTTTCTTTAAATTTGATAGTTTCATTGTATTTTTTGGAAAATATGAAAATATCATCCCGAAGTAATATGAGCCAATCTCGAGATATAACATTTTTACGAAAATAGTCGTAAATTTCGTTTATAATTTATAGACGTAAGACATCCGAAAAATAGTGAATTTTGAAGAAAATAAACCAAGGAATCCAGAAAAAAATGTTGTTTTTGACCGGACGTTTTGCCGGATAGATTATTTTTGTATTTTAAAATTAAATTTGCATTTTTCGGCCAATGCAGCTAATTTTATTTTAAATTTGATGGTTTCATCGTATTTCTCGGAAAATTATACGTAAGAAGCAATTAGCACCCAGTGGTAATATGAGCTAAAGAAAGTGTAACTAATACTAAACTAATGAAACAGTGGTAATATGAAAGACAAAATCGGGGGTTTATAGAATGACGTTTTATGTCGGTATAAGTATTCGAATAGTTTGTAGATGACTAGGCAGAGTGTACCAGCAGTACAATCCGTACGGTATAAAAAAAAACCCAGCGCGATCCAGAGTATACTGCCCAGGAACCTCCACGTGGTTCCAACTGGGATACGAGCAACCAAGGGAATATCAGTGAACCGGTGGGAATTTGGTCGTATGCTGATAGAAAAGGGGGAGCTGATCTCCTTGCAGATCAGCTTTTCCGAGCGTCTGTTCCCCACTTCAGAGGCGGTTCAAACAGCGACTGATCCGGAGAGGACGGCTGGATTATGAAATGCTGTGTCTCGCCAGCTACACCTAAGGCGGCAACCCCGTTGCGAGACTAGGTATCGCAGCCCTAGTAAGGCAGTATGCCGAAAGTATTCTACTAAGATCAATCCGGTGAGTGATACGAATCGGAGCAATCGGTATCGACCCAGGCGAACGAAATGGGACGGTGATTGGAAACTCGGTACTTGGGACGTCAGAACTCTACTCGAATCGGCCATCTTAGCCAGCAAGCTGCGGAAGGTGAAGGTGAAAGTCGCAGCTACTTAGAAAGTGCGGTGGCCAAAAACGAATGAAACTACAGTGGCGGCGACAAAAGTGAACGAAGCGTCAGTTTCGTCATAGGTAAAAGAAACACAGGTCAAGCGGGTCATTAGCTAGAGGCCCATCAGTGACGTGTTGCGTGTTGAAAACCAAGGGTAGATTCTTCAATTATAGCCTGATCAATGTTAACGCACCGACAAACGATAAACCCAATGATGTGAAGAAGGAGTTCTATGAACTTCTCGATAAGTCATACGGAGAGTGTCCAAAACATGATATAAAGATGATATAAACATGGCAACACCCCAATGGCTAAGGCTGCTCTAAGATCAGCCATATTCTGATTCAGAGTCGACATTTCTCAAGCGTCATCGATGAAGCTCCAAACGTCGACTCAGACCACCATCTCGTGATAAAAGATGGTCAACGTATCGAGCCAACAAATCGACCATTTCGACTTGTCCTGGACGGACAGTGCAGACAATTACCGCCAGCAATCCAGTGCGAGAAGTGTTGGGCATGACCTGAGGAACCACACGCAACACGTGGAGTGTCAAGAGGTGACGTACGAAAGAAATCGGGAAATCGTGTGACTCGCCAGGTGAGGAAAAGTTATCGAGAGGCTAGAGAGACTCCATCAACGCAAAGCGCATGAGCACTACGAACGATCTCTTGCGGAAGCGGAGGCTAGCTTCTCCTTGAACGATCCGAGAAGTTTCTATAAAGTGGTGAACGGAATCAGGAGCCGAGCGGTGCCAATCCCTGGCATGTGCAATGACAGGAAAGGAGATCGCACCACAACGCATTCTAAAACCTAGACAGCAGAGCTTCGTAGCCGCAAGGTTCATAGTTCGCTTTGACAAGCGAGCTGTAATAGATTCGAATCATAGTAGAACCAAGTCATTCTTTAGCAAAAAAAACTTCCCTCCAGACCTCATAACCACTAGTCTCTAAACCTTCGCTATTATCATAGAATATAGCACGTTATACGCTGTTAGAGAAATGGCTTGCAGGAGGATATGATAAGGTCTATAAGGAAGAAAGTAGGTTACTAAGTTTGAAGAAGAAGACAAACACGAAGCAAATTAGCAGGGTGAAAAATAAAATTTCGAACAGCAACAAACGTTCGGACAATGCCACAAAAGAAAAAAACAACTGCTCGTAGTGGGGTTCATGCAAAAAAAGGTCTAGACAAAGGTTACAACATTCTAGAAATACTGTATTTGGCGGCAACGACCCAATGATTAGTGTGAGCGGACGATTCCAAGATGTGTACCATCATTAGGACCATGTGCAGTCAGATGATTTTTATGCAATAAACAACAACAACATTTGAAGAGGAAAGTAGCTAGAATTGTACTACCAAAACAAAGTACATGGTGGCTGGTGGAGAGTGTGGAAGTTCGTCGAGTCTTGGTACTAATATTGTGATACAGGGGGGTATCTAAAAATAGTCGACTAATTTGTGTACCTTGGTACCCTCGTAACGTGTGACAACGTCGTTAAGCCCGGAGTGAAGGGACGGATAGGAGTCGCAAACAGGACCTTATACGGTTCACGCAGCCAGCATGTCTGTCCACAAGAAACTTGTGCTCCACAGAACGCTGATACTCCCGGTGGTACTCTACGACCATAAGGGTTGGTTGATGAAGGAGGTCGACCGGCGACTCCTTGGTAGACCGCGTACATGTTGGATGTGTGGTATGGATGAGGACGCCCGTTCGGTGGATGTTAGGGGCGATTGGAGAAGATCAGCCCAAGATCGAGTAATCTGGAGACGTATTCTGAATTCGCAGGTGGTAGTACAGTAAGTAATAAGTATTCGGATAAACTATTCATAACATGATACTTTTCATGCAGGCATCTTGAATTTTGAACTGGCTGGATAATGGATACTTTCAATCCATTTTAAAAATTTTACTAGTTAACCATATTTCATATAGATGTAATGACAAGTTTTGACGTAGACCTGATACGGACCGTTTCGCAATTGAAGAAATCAGCCATGTTTAACGCAACTTTTTACCAATCAGAACTGGAATTCTGGTCAAAGACACAGTCTAAAACGGCCAACTATCACCAAGGACAATTAGTTCATTTATGGGCTCCAATCTGTAATTCATTACCTTTTTTCCGATGAAATTGAGTAGTGCAACAAAATTTTGGACTAAATCACTTTGTCAGTGTAGAGCTGCAAGCGATAGAAAACGTAAAAGACGATAAAAAACCTAGGTTACAAGAAATGCAACTTTTTGGAATCTATATGGGTCATTCCATCTCAAGTGTGCAAAAAAAAGTACAAACGTGCCTTTTTTGGATTCGAATCTAAGTTAGGAAAACTGTTCAAAATTTCAACTTTAGTCCCAATTTATTTTATTTCGTCAATCAATGTAGACTACAATTCTAATGTATACGTTAATCTTAAGCTATCGAGTTCTAGAACGTAATGCGCTTTTTAATGCGTTTCGGGACATGGTAACGTCTATAATCTCGCAGTGTTTGTTGTAGGCGTTCATGATGCTGCTAATTGGTCCATGTTTAGCGTACAGTGACCGGTAATTATTAATAGTAAAAATATTGCGCGTTCTTAAAGGACGACAAGGAGCCTAAAAGTTAAGAGTTTCCAGCAGATTTGGTGAATTAACACGTTGTGAGATTATATCATTTACAAAGGTAATCATGGTTGTTTCTCGTCGTTTCTTCAGAGTTTCGATATTAATAAGCATGCAGCGAGATTCGTAAGAAGGGAGAGGATATGATGTCCAATTGAGTTTTCTTAATGCAAAAACCAGAAATTGTTTTTGAACTGATTCAATACGATTGATATGAACTTCTTGATATGGAGACCAAACTATACTGCAGTACTCTAATATTGATCGAACATAGCTCACAAAAAGAGTTTTTATTGTGTATGGGTCCTTGAAATGATAACTGAAACGTTTAATAAAACCAAGCATACTGTTGGCTTTGTTGATTATTGTGTTATAATGATTCACGAAAGTGAGTTTTGAATCGAGGATCACTCCTAAGTCTCTCATTTTAGTACATCTCTCTACAAGTTGTTGGCCTATGTAATAGTTTATAGTTTGCGTTGAAAGTTTTCTTGTATATGATATGACATTACATTTCTTAATATTTATATCAAGTAAGCTTTTCAGACACCAAGTATAGAAGGTATTGATCTGCAACTGAAACAATTCGAGGTCAGACTGGTTTTTAATCTCCATATACAATTTCATATCGTCGACATAGATTAAAATTTTAATCTGGTTAAGTAAAAAGGTTACATCATTACCGAACAAAATGAATAGTAAGGGTCCTAAATGTGATCCTTGCGGAACTCCAGATGTTACCTTCACTGGATCAGAGAGATGGCCTTTGAAACGGACAAATTGTGTTCTGTTCGTCAAATAAGATTCAATCCATTTCACGAGTTGGTCCAATGCGTTTTAGTTTGAAAATCAGTAATGTTATATCGACTCTATCGAAAGCTTTACTATAATCGGTATATAATGTTTCAACGTAGTTACCTCTATCCATTGCAGCAAGTGTGAAATTAACGAATTCTAATAGATTAGTAGCTGTGGACCTTCCTTTGAAAAAACCATGTTGGTTGATTGTAATACTATTTTTCACCTGTTCGAAAATTCGTTTATCAACGATTGATTCAAATAGTTTCGGAATGCAAGAGATGATTGCTATGCCGCGATAATTTTTAATATCAGAGCGTTTACCTGACTTAAAGATGAGAAATGATTTTTTCCACATGGAAGGAAATTCACCTGCTTTGATTGAAAGATTGAAAAGCCAAAACAGTGGTTTTACAAAACAAGAAGCAAATGTTTTTAGCATAGATGGTGGGATTCCATCTGGCCCAGCACCCTTAGTTTGTCTATACCTAGCTCCATGAAATCTTTTTTCGATATTTTTGTTTTGACTGAAGCTTTGCACCGATGTTCCTAAAAGCTAGAAATGCTATTAATGTGCTATTATTTTGTTCTTTTTGGATTCTAACCACGATTCCTTTTTGAAAAGGGTTCATGTAAAAAAGGTACCGATTATCACAAATATTTCCAGAGCCAGAACGATTTATTTGATCGATATGACGGTAAAGTTGTGAAATATGATTTTGTTTTTTCATAAAAATATACACCACAGAAAAACTTTTTTGAAAAAATAATACCCAAAATTAAATTTTAATAGTTATCTCAAAAAGTTTTTTTCAATTTTATTTTTTCATGAAAACTACAAAACGGTTGAACTATGACGGTTGTTTGATTATGGAAAATTGAGAAAAAAAAAGGAATTTTCAAAAACTTTCTATTTATCTGCACCAAAATGGTTTGATTGAGTTAAGTGATGTCTCCAGTAAATTTGCAGATAGTGGTTTTGTTCTTCAAGGAGATGAATTAAACATCTCAAATAACTCACTCTAATTATCACACAAAACTCACAAAATAATTACCTGAAACTTTGCGAAGGCATCGAACCGACAAAACACACCATTCTGGCATCTCTGCTGAACATGTAGTTTTTAGAGTGCAGTATTTTCGGCTAAGCAGTCGAAAAAAGTAGAACGATCTTGGTTTTGTATCGTCCGATGTTTCGTCACTATTCGGTGACATCTTCAGGGAAGCAGTGGGGGTTTATTAAAGATTAGTAAAGTATTTACCGAATAGGTATGGTCCAACTAATCAACTGTTGCTATTGAATCTGTGGCTTACATAAATCTTGCCCGTTTCTTGTCAGGATGCTTTTTTAAGCTTATTGTTAGCACTAATTGGGACGATTTGGGGTGAATAGTGTTGTTTACAAAATCTAGTACCAATTTAACTTATCAATATTTAGAATAAATTAACAAATCTGGATCTAGCTGTGGACTGAATGGTAACATTGTTGAGCGTAGTTTGGTTTTGTGGGATTAGAGCAGCACTAAACTGTGTTTATTTAATACATTCTATTTGATACATTTTTATAGACGGAAGGATATTGGTGCGGTTACTATGGTCAACGATCGTCGTTCCATTGAAGTTAAAGCTATTTTTGTTGGATATAGTGGTTTATGAGTACCGTTTTTTCGTTTAACTTTCCAATCTGTTGTTCAGTGTTTAGTGTCAGTACCAATACTGAGAATCTTTTAGTTTGTTCAAATTGGACTTGTGTCCTACTAATCGCATGTTTAACCCTCTAGTGCCCAAAGTAATTTTCGGACGGACTTCGAAAAAATCACTATGCATTTTTATAAACATTTTTTAAAGTATTGATTGAAGCTTTTTATAGGTTCAACTGAAGACCGTCTAAAGGAACTGGGCACTAGAGGGTTAATTTGTTCTGTGTCAATCCTATTTGGCAGCTATTGAACAATTAGTTAGACCATTCCTATTTTGTTAACCACTTTAATGAGTTAAACAACTACTAACCGTTAAGAAGGTCCTGCAGTTTACCCTGAAGATGTCACTGATCAGTAACGAAACGTTGTACAGTACAACACAAAGATCGCTCTTTTTTTTTGAGACTACTCAATCAAAAATACACTTAACGCTCAAAAAATTCCATCAATCGAACTCTCAGCTGCAAGTATGAGAACTTTGTAATGATTTCTCGTATAACATACTGACGGTTCATATTGCGTTGTACACACAGTGCCAGAACAAGCACTGCAAAAGTAGGTATATCTTGTTACTTCATTATGTCAGCCAGCAACGCTCTGTAATATAATGAAAAAAGCATTTTCTATCAACACTTTCGTTTCAGAATGAAAGGATGATAGTTGTTCTAGTTATGAGCAATCGTCTCTTACTCTCGATAGTTATTTTAACTTGTTCACTCATGAAGTAGCATCTCATAACGATTACCCAACTGACTAATAGACGAAACTGATTCAAACAAAGAAAAAGATCGAATGGGGTATTTTCAGAACAGTGATAATGCCCATTATCTAGAAATCCAAGATTGCGATTTCCGAATTCTGAAAAACATCAGAATGATATTCACAGGCCGAAAATCATCTCCAGACGCAATTTTTACATCCAAGATGGTTAGCATTGAAATCTTCTGGAAGAGTATAAAAAGTGAATTTGATCATTTAATCTCAGTTTGGTTTAAAATCATTTGCTTACAAGAGATTTTATTTATAACAGCAATCTGCTGCAAACTGTACCTTCTTCTTATTGTTTCCAGGTGATTTCACGACTTGAAAGTAATGGAAAGTAAATCAAATCCATTTTAAATCCCCTAACCTCAGCGCAATTCACGCGCAAAAACCGCCGCCCGTGTTGTTATTCAAAGAACATTAACGTTACAGCAGTCATTAACGGGTCAGTGGAAAATTCGCTCGACCGGCCAAACCTGGGTCGGTAAATCAATCGATCTTCGTCAAACTCATCGCCACCCTCGATTAGGACCCATGTCAGAAAACCAGCCCCGTCTTGTTCTATTCCGGTTCTTCCTACCATCCAGAGACACTATTCATCAGTATTGATTATGAGCAATCGCAAAAACGCCAAAATGAGAAACCAAACCTATCAATCTTTTGCTCTAAAATCGTGTACTCAAAAAAAATGGCAGTCGCTCCTAATCATCTTCTCCGCTGAATTCAGGTGTAGACAGTTTTTATTTGCGCTTAACCGAATCGCCATCGCCTTTGGAATCATGTTGCGACAAAGGATATAAGTTCCACCTTCCTTCCTGCCAGAAGAAACTTTACAGCAGAGAAAACTTCCGAATCCAGTGGTGTTAAGTAATGAGAAAAGCTGCTTTGTGGCTTTCGGTTGGAATTGTTTGTTACCTGTAAAAGAACAGATAAACGGAAAGAAAACTGAATTACTAATTTGTGCAAAGTTATTTTAAAGAAATTTCGTCTGGAGGTAAGAAACGTGAAAATTAAGTTCTCCATTTCGGCTTTACTTTGCGGGTAGAACTGCTGGAGGAAACTCGATCAACAAGCCCGACCACGTTCCGTCTGCCACCAGAGCGAATTTATTAATAAACTTAATTTCTTTTCACTCTTTAACGGGGCGGCCCTTGCCGCCGCCCGACGGATTTGAATTGAATGGAATCTCTAGCATAATGAGACGATTCTTTGTTTATTCAGATGACGGGCGGCGGTCGGTTGGCGTGTAGAACCAGTTTCCAGAACTGTGTGCTTCGTTGCAACTTCAAAGCCGAAGTGTGAGGCGAAAAATGGAACTCACCAGAATTACCATAATTTCGTAACAGTAATAAATTTATTCTGCGCGTTGATTTCCAGAACGACGAGAAAAAACAAGCGGAAAGTTGTGAGTTCCGTGGCGGACGGAAAGGGTTTCGCGGTTGAGAAATATTCATTCTGTCAACACGGTCCAACTTCAAGATTGGAGAGTTAAGTTTGTTCACACTTGTTTGAAATTAGTGTGAAATGTCGGAGCATAAAAGGCGACGAGATATGTTTGAACAACCGGTCGGTGTTATGAATATGATTTTTTGTAGCTATGCGTGAGATATTCAGGTGACAACTCGAATGACTATTTTCGAGTTTAGATTGACATTTTAATAAATCCGGTATAACTAACCTCATTCCAGCATCTGCACCGTCAAACACAATTTATTCTAATTGAGCCAGAGCCTCTTTCCACAGCCGACCGAAATTCGAGCGTCAGCCTCTAGCCTGGTGGGATGGAAAATCGATCGGGCTTATTACTGCGAATTAAAGCACCCCAGTGAAACCGCGTGGAATCAGCCAAGCGCTTAAGCGATGTTGCTCCAAGCTTTACAAACAATACACCGAGAAAGGAGGAGGGTGCGAAAAGTACGAGCGAACGCTTTTGAATCTGATTAACTTTAGCCGCGATATTACGGCATCGGAATTGGAGCTCATCGGTACGATATGGGCATTTGGGTTGAATATTCATGGTAGGTACCAGTGATTTCGCGCGCGCACAGCGTGAATGGGGATACACCACGCATTTCGTAAAAGGTGACAATCCTTGCGATGTTTTACGGCCGAGGCTCGCTTTTTTACGATGGCTTTTTCTGCATGCACACGCAAGTACACCCGTTAAACGTACATTTTTATGATGCCTTTCACACGCAAAAGGAGTAGTATTTTAAGCCTGGTTCTGGTGCACGAGAGGTTAGCTAAGCTGTTTAACCAATTGAGAAAGATTATCCGGTGTAAATTTAAACACAATCCTATTAATGGAAACAACTTGGAAACGTTTCGAAAATTGTAACACAATCTCATCGGGTTCACATGCACTTGCTTGACATTCCATGCTTTACGGGAGAATAATTGACTCCCAACTCAATTCAATCATCAGACAGTCCATCATTCCATTTACTCCCATATCACCACTCCTAATTGATTACCGTTCAACGGGCATCCCACAACCAGATTTCGTTCGCCATCTCAATTTTCATCACCACATCAGTGATCATCAGACTTGTTGCTGTGGCTGACAAACAAGACACACAGCAGGAGTTGGCAGACCGGCATGCACAGCACATGCACACGTCATCGGTTTGCAGTCCCTGCCCGGTTGTGTGCCCAATAATGCCATCATCCGAGTCTCCGAGATGCTCGTTGCTCACGGTTTAATGAATGAAATTTCAATTAATTTATCTTCATCAAAACTGGTTCCGCATGTCAACTCAAGCCGAGCGTTTTGCCCATCGTAAGTCAAAAGTCGTCGTTCAACCTGTTACATTAATGACCATCCAGCCAGGACGGGCGGATATGAGGCGACATAGTCTTCTGGTATTTGAGAATTGTTGAAAATCTTCGATAGAAGGATCACTGCGGGGAAATTTACTGTTTCGGTGGATCTAACCTTTTGAGTAAAACTGTAGTGAAACGATTGAAATAGTTTACTTGAATCTCATATTTTGTTTTAATTGCTATGCACTTTTAACACAGAATCTGTTCAGGAGATTTACAGGAATCAGATTTCGTTTTCTTGGATTTAAAAATGGCCTCATGGCTCAATGGCTGTCATCCTACCCATCTTTGATTTGAACATGGCGTCTCGGGTCGTTTACCAGCTTCTGAGCTTCATGCCGTTACCAAAAACGATATTTAACCATTTCAGAGCCAAGATCCTATTTCAGTTTCCTTTTTCCGGTCTTGATTTAGCTCTAAAATTAGATTTAGAAAAAAAAACTCGGAATTGGATCCAGCTTAAGATCATAATGGAAGTTCCAATCCAGAGAAAAATTAAAATTTAGTTCAAGATTCAGACCCATAAATTCTGATTCTGATTCAAATGCGGGTTCCCATTTTCAAATCCAGATTAAGAACATGACTAATATTTATATTAAGATTCTAGGTTGAAATCAAATTTCGGGTGGCGATTTTAACAAAGATTCAACTTTACTAGCAAATAATATACAGATTCGAATTCGGACTCCGATTCAGACAGAACGCAGATTAGGATTCAGGTCCAGATTATAGATTTAGAATGAGGCTCTAGATTTAACTGAAATATAGGTTCTAGAAACGATACCAAAATTATATCCTGATCCAAAATAAGTAGGAACATCACATGAGGAAGTAAATGCCGCGAAACAAGCAGAATTAGAGGGAAAATTCGAGCCAGAATCTGTAAAACATTTTTATTAGATCATTAACGAAAATCAGAAGTAGCACTAAACGCAGAAACATAGAATTCATAAAAAAATATATTAGTTAACATAAGAAGAAGTACCCGACGATTCTGCTGGAGGTTTAGATCCAAAGCTGAAACCACAAAAATGGTTTAGAATCAAATCCAAAACGTAAAACAAGGGCCAGCATAAGATTCAGATGCGGATTCAAATCCGGTTTAAGGTCCCAATCTAGATTCAAACTGAGATCTTGAATCAAATCTAGGCTCAAATGCAGATCACGTAGATTTAATTTTAGATTCAGCTCCAGTACTTGAACTTATATCATAAACTGTATCCGAACGTAAAGTCAAATCTACGTCTAAATTTAGCTCCGGATTCAAAGCCAGAATAAGCTCCTGATTTAAATTGGGATTAAAATTTTGAATCTGAATTTTAATTTTTTGATCTTAGGTAACATCCAATTTCACATCCGGATACAGATGCAAGTTCGAACCTAAATCTAGATGTGGATTGATTCAAGATCAAAACTCAGATCAAATTCAAATCTCAGAACAATATCAAATTAGGACAAGATCCTGATTCAATTTCCAAAGCACTTAGGATTCATTTTAGGATCAAAATCCAAGTTTAAATTCAGAACCAGATTCAAACTCAGATTCGTATTTAAATTTAGGTCCGTAAATTCAGATAATGCTTCTGATACAACTTCAGGTTCTGATCTGTACTATTTCACTAGATCCAGATAGATCCAGATTAACATCGAAATTAACGAAATTTGAGTCTTGATTCAAAAATATATTATATGCTATAAACCAGTGGTTCCCAACCGGGGGTCCACGGCCGGCAAGGGGTCCGCGAGACTCACCTAGGGGGGCCGCGAAGCTCTTGGCGAATTTAAGGGGTAATTAAAATTTCTTTCTAGATACCTCTGTGAAGGCGGATTTTCAATTCTTTTGCGTACAAGGACTAAAACGTTAAAAAAAAGATTAGACTGACTTTCAGAACGATATGAGACTGAAAAACGCAGCCTCGTATAGCAAACCTCATATCTGAAATTTAATTAAGGGGGGGGGTTGGCGCGAAGCTCTCTTAACTTCGCATTTGGGGCCGCGGAGCTCTTGTTGTAAGCTAAAGGGGCCGCGCAGCCAAGAAGGTTGGGAACCTATAAGCATTAAAGATATATACTATATATAAGGTCAATATACAGATTCAGATCCGGCTTCCAAGCGATCAAAATTCAAATCAATAAACAAATTTTAATTCAGATTTCGATCATGTTTGGATGAGAGAAATAATACTGAAAATAAAGAGTGAATCGAAAATTCGCGTTCATTTTCAGGTTTACGGTTGAAGCTTAGATTCAGAGTCGTATTTAGACCCAAAAGCAGAGTGTGAAATGGAATCAGAATCTAAATCTGTGTAAGCGTGATCAAAATACAGATCCTGAATCTTATTTAGAAATAGATTGAAAACCCAAACCAAATGCAAACTTTGATTTGTTTCTAGAACTAAGAACAACACACGAATCTCAATCTTGAGTGAGCTGAAAGTTTAAAAAAAAAACAGAACCAGTCGATATCCAAGTTCTGGCCCAGATTCAGATTTAGATGAATTTAAATTTAAATGTAGAACTTAAACTAGTAATAAAACAAAAACGGAATTCAGGTGTGAGTTCATATCGAAAGACGAATGAGAATTAACAAAAAGTGAATAATCCTAAGGGTTAAAACGACTATACAAAAAGAATGCGCATACAGATTTAGTTCTACATTGAAATTCGGATTCAGAGAAAAATTCGAAGCTAAAACAGAATTGAAAATGGGATTAAAGTCTGAATCTGAACCATGTGCTGGCTTCGAACGAGAACCAGTATTAGATTCTGAATCAGATCCTTAAATACAGATATAAATTCTTAACAATATCTTAAACTAGACTGCACATCTAGTTCCAAAACAATAAAACAATCCATACAAACTCAGGTTCAGATTTCAATTGGGATTAAAGCTCCAGATTGTCATCCAGCTGAGGTTTTAGGAATGAAACCAATCAACTACCAAACAATCCCACGCCGTGGAGTTGCGCCTCTGTTGCACGCAAAAGTCGTCTCCATTAGACTCAGTCCATGGCGGTAGTTCGCCAGCTCTGCAGTCTGCTTTGGGTTCGTAGGTCGTTTTCCACCTGATCGATTCACCTAGTCCACTGTTTCAAGAGCCATCTTTACCGAGCTAAAGTCCGACATCCTTACGACATGCCCAGCCCACCGTGACCTGCCAATCTTAGCGGTGTGGACGATAGATGGATCCCCAAGCAGCTCCTGCAGTTCGTGGTTTATTCGCCTTCTCCACGTTCCGTTCTTTATTTGCAATCCACCGAAAAAAGTACGCAACACCTTCTGCTCAAAGACCGGCCGTTGGTTCTCCACATGCACAGTCTATGTTTCATGGCCGTTGAGGACTACCGATCTAATCAGCGTCTTGTGGAGGCGAATTCTACTCGGTTGGAGCGTCCTCCTATCACGCGCCAATGAATCTGCTGGTGTCGTTGTCGGCATTTACCAGTAAGCTCAGGTACACGAACTCGTCGATAAACTCCATTTCATCACAACCAACTTGAACTTGAGATGAGAGGCTAGCACTGTCTTCTCGTGAACACCTTCTTTTCATGTACTTCGTTTCCGATGCATTGATGACCAGTTTAATCCGTCTGGCTTAGGCCTTCAGTCCGAACTATTGCGCAACTCAGTTTAAATATTGCGGCGCCTCCAGGATTTTTACATCACCTAAAATAGGCAGATACCTTGAAAACATGGATATTTGCGGTCTTAAGCAAATTTTTTCAGATGATCAAAGGCTTGTGGGTAGTGAGCAGTAGAGATGGTCGGGTTTCGGGTTTTCAAACCCGTCGGGTTCGGATCAGGTCGGGTTTGTAAATTTTTGAAAGTGTCGGGTTCGGGCCGGGTTCGGGTTTGGTGGCAAAAAAATTCGGGTTCGGGTCGGGTTCGGTTTAAAAAAGGTCGGGTTTAGGTTTGAAAATCCGAAACCCGACTATATCAAATAAGCATTTTTGTAACATAATGATGTCTTATTTCATGCAACTGCAAAATCAGTAACATCGGGTACGGGTTTGGAAAAAGCCTAACCCGACCATCTCTAGTGAGCAGTTCAGTGTGGAATGGTAGTAGTGGGCACGAAATTCATCTTATTTTGACCTTTTTTGATCTCACGGTTCCCACATTTCAGAAAGTTTCGGTCTTCTGAAAATTTGTTTCAGAGGTCATCACATCCCAGGGCTTCTAGATGATGGGCAGT
Source organism: Wyeomyia smithii (assembly GCF_029784165.1). Lineage (NCBI taxonomy): Eukaryota > Metazoa > Arthropoda > Insecta > Diptera > Culicidae > Wyeomyia > Wyeomyia smithii. The sequence goes on from NC_073695.1 coordinate 274,346,330, forward strand.
TTAGTGCAAAATTTTGCCACTACATGGAACTCCGCAACTTATTCCTTGATTCTTGCTTCCCAGAAAGTTGCGGTCTACGGTGAATGCCATCAGTGGTAGAAATATTTTAGCTTCGATGGTATAGCTAAACGATTGATCACGTATTTCTGGGAGGCACCGAAACCCCTACCGGGATTTGGATAGTTCGATAGACTCATGGAATAAGATAAGTCACCAGTATTGAACCCTAGAGGATAATCTTATGCTGGCGTTAAATTAATGCATGAGTTTTAAATCTTTTAAAATGCAAGTTTTTGTTTAAAATTTAATAATGAGTCATCATTACGGTGTTAACACATCCATGCATAATAAATACCATAGTTCAGTTTTTTGAGAGAGGAGGACGGATTCACTCTATTTAAAAAAGAAGAGGGCAGTGTCACTAAAAGCGAGAAGTCAAATTGACGCAGACTATCTTTCCAGGGTTAAGGAAATTTTGCACTGAATCGATTGGAGAGAGTTTTATTGACCACTGGACTCTTCCCGTACAAATACAGGGCCAGATTCTATTCGAGTCAACCGTAAAATAGTTTTGATCTTTATTCAAGGTTGGCCTAAAGTGGTTTTCTGTGTGCAGTTTAGGTGTGTCGAAACGTATTAAATTTAGTTCACCGTGTTTGGAGAGATATCCCCCAAATTGGACGTAAAAATATTCCCAACCAACCTGAACCAATGGATCTCGACCTCCTAAACAACTTAACTGAAGACTGCAACTTTCTAGGCGATTGAATTCACCTTTAAGTAGAAAACACTGAAATCTTCGAGCACACTAACACCACGTTGTGGTAGAATTCCAAACTTGACTAATGGCTTTCTAAGTAGTTGAATAAACGAGAAAAATTATTTTAAAATACCCAAAATTTCATGTACACTAGCTCCCCGTAGTGGAATAATTTCACTGTATTGGTGAATGATGGTTGCATTCACGAGATAAATTGTGTTGAAAATACTCAAAAGTAAATGCACACTAGTGCTCCGTGATGACTTAATTTCGAAACAAATTCTGGTTTAAATAAAACCATTGATCTTCCTAACAACTTCACTGAGGATGGTTACTTTCTGAGTGGTTGAATTCACGAGATAAATTAAGCTTAAAACGCTAAAAATAACACCAACAAAAAGCCAAAGCATCAACTCTTTAATCAGATCTAGGACTAGATCTAAAAGCAAATCCAAACGCAAACTTCAATCATTTCCAGGTCTACATTAGAATCTAAATCCAGAATCGGATTTGGTCCAGACAACTTGAAACACCAATCAAGATCCAGACTCAGATGGTCTTTCAAACCATAGAACGATTTAAGGTCCAAAAATAAGAACCAAATCCCGAAATAAATTCTGAACCACATTCAGATCCAGAACAAGATCCGTAATGTGAAACTGAACTGTAGAAATTAATTTTGAACTATAATCATAAGCAGACTCACATGAAAATTCAAACATAGAACCAGAAGTTTAGATCAAGATTAAAATTCTAACATCAATCCTAATCCAAACTATAGTTCAGAACCTGAACCTAAATCAAATAAGCTCCAAACACTAATTTGTACCCTACTTACCAGTTTTTTTTTGTCACTCCTTCTTAGATTGACCCAATAAGATATGCCTAAATCGTTTCAGACATATTACAAAACTAATGCAGTTTTTCCTTTTTCGCATTCAGTTATTTTCCTGTCCACTGAGTTTTCCATTACATTTTTACACGCGCTCATCGAAATACCGCTGCCAAAAATTTGGTAACCAGAAAGCTTTCATGTAAACAAACCCCATAGGTAAAAATGTCAGCTGACGTGAAGCATTTAATTTATCATCGTTTCTTGACACTTTTTCAAGTTGTTGGATATTGGAACCTCAAGAACAAAGCACTGAAACAAACTTCGAATCCCAGATTTTCACTCTTGTTGTGGTAAATATTTATGGTGTCAACCATCACAACTTTGATGCATTTTCCCAACCTATATAAGATTGATCAGATTCAGCCAGATGAGCAGCCGAAAATGCCTGTGGGCTCGTTCCGATTAACATTCAAATATACGACCGGTCGCTGTCACCTTTTTTCAAGCTACCGACATCAACAGCCAACAAAAAATAAATACCCCTCAGGAACAAAACGGTGCGCCGCCGTCACGGTTGGGCAGACGGGGTTTGAAAAGATGACATCGAACAAATATTCCACCCCCCTGTTTTTTTATCTACCTTATTTTTCGGACCCAATGTGTTGACAGATTGGAGTTTTTTATGTGACAGGCACAGGAGCGGTTGAAAAAAAAAAACTGTTGTTTTTATACTGAAAAAAGAAGCATTTTTGCTCATTTGCACTTAAATCGATCAGACTTTTTAGGTGGGACGAAGCATATCGCTCAACCGTTGGTTGCCTGGAAGCGAAACAAGAAATATCTGTCAGCTAAATTGCCGGTAGGATAATTTTACTGTGGCAAGCAAAACGGTCGGTATTTTATAAATAATTTAGGAAAGCTGCAGACGGACGCTGATGTCACACTGAACACTACTAATATTTTTGTCAAGCTTATCAAAAACATCGAACGCATATCTATTCAAGTTGGGCCGTTTTTAAATCTCGAGTTGAAATTCATGAATTCCAAGCAGCAGCTCCGTTCGCTGGCACAGATTAGCATTTCAAAACGTTCGGATATTTAAATGGCATAATCTAAGCCGCTGCTGTTACCCACCAGAGCGGAACAACCAACCGGCTCGAATATTCGGAGTGAACCAAAATCATCACACCCGTGTGCTGTTGGACATAAATATTCGGTGACTCATTTAGGAGATCCGCTGCCTCAGATTAACCCCGAACAGCATAGGTGATGGGGAAATTCAGTGATCGTACTAATTTAAATTCACCATCCTCGACACAGACGTCCATTGTCCTATCGCTAACGATCTGATAAACGTATGGTTCCAAATCGTTTGCTGGTTGCCTTTTTATAGTTGATGATTTAATTGGAGATGGCTTTCCCAGGGTTTGCTCTCTCTCTCTCTCTCTCTCTCTTTCTCTCTTGGCGATGATGAGCGGCCGTAAATCTTGTCTGGATCAATAAACAAAATTTGTGCTTCATTATAAACTGTCAACCCAGCTGATGGTAATTGTGTGATAAAGGTTTACCGAACTCGAACCAGTGCGGTCATAATTAATATCGAGATGAACAAGCGGGTAAAGGGCCATAAATCAATGTGTTTTCGAGTAGTGAAAGTGAAGCAGGTTTATAAATTAAATTATAAAATGTGCTCAACTCTAATGAAGAACTATGACATCGGATCTTGCAAAGCTATTATTTTTTGTCAACTAAAGGTACCTGCAATTAACTAAACTTTTGATATAACTTTAATTTTCATCTTTTTAACACTCTTCTATTTTAAACGGGATTTTGAAACTTTTATAACTAACAAACATCGCTCCTGAATTGGAATATAATTAAAATATCAAAGATCAAAATAATCAAACCTTAAATTATTGATTATTGATTTAGCTTGAAACTTTAGATTTCAGTAACACTAGAAAAAATGGGCAGTCTAGAACAAGACAATATTCAATAAACATCCGTCCCAGAAATTGCCTGGGGAAAGCAACATTGTTAAACTGTTTATCACGCGACCAGTTTGCATATCGATGGGTTAATTATTCATAACCGGTGTTTTACAAGCCAAACACAGCAACCGAGGGAGGCAATGAAAGTTCCCCTATGGCCTTCGAAAGGGACGGAGCCCGTCAATTTCAATAACCTGCGAAGCGACAAACTGAGAACCTCCATAATTAAACGTAATGATAAGAGACAAACTTACGCTCGCACGCACGCACACAAACTCGCGCGCGCTTGTTGAGTTCCGTGATTGGTTGCGTGAATCGAATGATCACGCGATCCGAAAGCAATTGTTTCTTCGGACACAAAAATTAAATAAATTTATCTTGTTGAACGTCTCCTCCGCTCCGATTGTGTGACTCAATTGACCATGGCAATCTGCTAACAATCTGGTGCTTGCCTCCAAGCAGTACAAAGCCATGGCACCGAAATGACAATGCGTAATCCCAGCCCGAAGAGAAAGAGGGAAAGATTTAAGTTAATTACAGACTACACCTTGCTAAGCTAAGCACAAAAATAAAGACATAACTGGTAGCATCTATTGTAAGCAATCAGAGAAAAATAGTTTGGACTTCTTGTCAACGAAAATGATCGACTGCTTGAATTATGTAAATTTATGAGCAATAATCCACATCAGGATTAGCGTATTGCCGAAACTCGACAATCTGTTTAGGCCATTAACAATTACCCTGAATCGACTACGATCAAAACGAATCCACCGACTCGAGTGATCATTTTTTAATAGTTCTAAACTGGTTTCGGCACTCCCTGAGTTGGGTTCCCAGTTTTCGAAAGCAGCTCTTGAGAATGAACAGATTCGAACTGATGATACTGCCGTCTGTTCACCCCTTCCCCCCTAATTTTTGTCTGGTTGTCATCGATATTTTCGAGAACACTCCGCAGTGCGTTGATTTCTGGAACGATAGAGCGCGTGTTTTTCAACGCCATCGCACCATCGGAATCGCCTTTGACGGCTTCGGCTTTGCGGTTGAAGTGGGCAGACAAGTGGTTCTCGACCGTCGATTCCGAGAATTCCTATGATGTATGCAATAGTTGAAAGCACCCGACACATGACTAGTTGATATTATCCGAAACCGGACCGGGATTTTGATTTTTAAGTTTCCTTCTGTCAGTTCAGTTACCAAATCCCAAGCAATCGATTAGAGGCTGAGATGCTGTGTTGACATCTGTCACAAGAAGTGGACGACGAATTCATTTCGATAAGAATTCTAGAAGCTATCCATCAGTTAAATAAATAATAAACTAGTTTTTTAAACGCCAACGCTGAATTTTGTAAGAATGTTTATTGTCATTAAAAGAAAAGATTTGTTTTTTGTTCCTCTCAAGAACAAAACAAATCCAACCTGCCAAGTTCAGCAGGTGAGCGTTTTCCATCAACTCGCGTCTATTATCCCCGATGACTCGCACCTCTCCGAGGCTGATTATTTTCACACCACGGGGCTCCGCAGAGGCCGGATTACTAGCTCTAGTGGTTCTACGCCTTTCCCACCATGGACAGCGGCGGAGCCAAACAATTATTGAATTTACAATCGTTATTTGCAATCATCTCAGCGAGCAGTCGCAGTCATTTTTCTTCCGTCGCTCAAGTTCACGTCTTTGTGCTCTGTCATTGGAGAAGGATTTTGCTTCGCATCAGCAGAGCAAGGTTTATTTATCGATCGTGTTTGGCTCGCCGTAACTCTAACGGCAACGCCGGATTGTGGGAAGTTTATCGGCTTCTGCTTTCCTGCTGCGGGCCAGAAGTGAAATATGCAACTTAATCAATCACTGGTCGCGTCCTCCAGAGATGTGCAGTGAATCAGACATAAGTACCCCTCCGGGGAATTCGAAGATTAAAATGAAATTAATCGTTTTAAATGATGGAAGCAATTCGGGATTTGGAGCCGGGATTTAATTCGACTTTCTCCGTACACTATGCCAGAGATCAGCATCAACGATTAAAGCGAATAATCAAAGCGCTTTGTTACCATGTTTGTCAACTTTTGATATTTAATTTCAGACTTGCATTATTAGAACGATAAAAAAACCTTCGCTCTTCTATTTTGCTTTGAACTCAACATTTTTTTTTTTTTTGAGAACTCCGATCGTTGTATTTGAATTTTCAATATCCGGATCTATTTTAAACATTCATGCTCGGATTTTCTAATTCAATTTGGTTTCTTGACTTTCGATCCTTGATTCTTGATTTTCCGCTTTCGATTTTCGAGGGTCGAATAGCATCCTTCCGTTTTACCTTTGTTACACTAAACAAAGGTTATAAAATCGGTCGAAAAACGCAAAAAAGATCCGAAGACCCGAGGGCCGAATGGTATATACCATTCGACTCAGTTCGACGAACTGAGCAATGTCTGTTCGTGTGTATGTGTGTATGTGTGTGTATGTGTGTTGTCTGTATGTATGTGCCGCAAAATACTAACGCAGCTTTCTTATAGAACGCAATATCCGATTTTGATGATCTTATACGCAACCGAAAGCGACTGTGCTCCCCCAGAATGCTACCGAGTGGATTTTTGATTAATGGCTTCGATTTCAAAATATTGATCAAAGAGTATTTTTGACGTAGAACTACGTTTTACTTTAGCATACCACACAGGAATGCAAACTGAAAAACTGGGACGAAATTTGTCCCTTTTCAAATGCTTATAGGTCGGTTGGTTTTCAACCGATTTCCTTCGTTCTTGCAGCAATCGATTGGAGAATTATACACGCATCTGCCCAAATGCAGAAAAATGTGGTTTGAATCTGCGAACTATTGCAAATTGTCAACCCTTGTTGAAATAAAAACAACGTCCTCTGATTGGTCGTTTGCTGGCTTTCCCTAAAAAGGTCGACATACCTAGTTAGCCGTAGCGTGCGCCAGTATCAGCTAGTTTGCCGAATTTGCTTTCGGCTCGAAAAAATCATTTGCCGGTTTGTCACATCATAGCAACAAACGTTTCGCATTGCCGGTTGAGGGCTTAGGCCTTCTTCCCCGCGATGAAGCTTGGTCTTATTTTGGCAAACAACAGTATGCTGTGCTGTCCAGCTAGCCTAGCAAACTAAATTTACTATGTGTGAAAACAGCTTTTGTGTTGTATGAGTGCCTCATTCCGCACAAAGGTTGCGTTTAGCATATCCGATTATGAACAGCAAACTACATTTATCAAAATAAATTACCAAGTAATTGAAGATTAGTGATTTTTTGAAAAGGTCTCGAGCGCTAGACTTCGGAAGCAAATGCTTTCTCATTCTGTTTAATCAGTGATATAGGAATTTTTATGCGTGAATAAAAGGCCGACAACCTTTCAATAGCTGCTCGTTGCACGAAAATATGAAAATATTACACTTCATTCAAATGTTAGAGCACCTTAACAAAGGCGATTGATTCGACTTCACAAAAATAATTTATACTGGATTCAGAATTTTGTCGTCTCCCAGCCGCAGAGTTCCAACACGATATGCAGCACACAACAGCGAGAAAAAAAATCGCTTGACGTTCCCAGCCGCAACACGATACGGGTTATATCGTTGCGTGTGCGAGAGCACCATCGGTGTTTTTCCGCTGGATAAAAAATTAAATGCGAATTGTGGAATCTCGCCTGAAGAAGATTAGACAATGGTAAAACTCAACAAAAAGGCGGGGCCTATGTCAGAGCATTCTTTGGCTATAAAAGGGTGTCTTTGGTCGAGTTAGTCACATTCTTTTGGCGAACGGTGAGACGGACGGACTGTCCATAGGATTATAGCGGCAGTGGATTACAGCATCGGATTAGGCCGATGCCATGGTTCACGCGAGTGACGTAACAGCGGCGGTGGAAGCCGTTGGTAGCAGCGACGGTGGCAACGGCGTTGGCAGTGGTCAGCTGCAGTTCCTCGTTTAGTTCGGCTACCCTTCGATCTGGGTTGGACCCCACCAGTGGTAATCCAATTCAGATATCGTTGGGTTAATACAGCCAGAAATTCACGAGATCAGCACCTCCAAGTGGTCTAGGAAGCTAACGCCATCCAGCGTGTATGTATATATAGCGTATGTGCATATCTATAGCGTGTGCGGAAAGCTTTAAGCGATATGCACAATGCTTCAGTGCCGGGACCGGGCCGGATTCGTGCCGGACAGTCGGATCTCAGCCAGAGCTTGGTTCAAACACGGAGGCAGTTTGAATGCATTAAAATCTCGGAGAGAACACGAACCCGGCCCGGAAGTAGTGTAAGGAGCGCTTTAGCGTGTGTTGATAGCTGTAGCATGTGTGATATTTGATTTGTGAGATATGTGTGTATGATATGGTATGATGTGTGTTTGTGGGTGTTTATGATATATGTGTGTATGATATGTGTGTATGATATGGTATGATGTGTGTATGTCTATGATATGGTATGATTTGTGCGTGTGTGCTGTGTATGGCTCTCAACTCGGCACGTTCTGCTAAAAATGCTAACAATGTATGATCTTACATGCAAATGAAAGCTACTGTGCTGCCCCAGAATGCTACTGAGTGGATTTTTGATTAGTGGCTTAGATTTCGAGATATTTACCAAAGAGATTTTTTTTACATAGGATATTTAACTTTAGAGCAGAATCATTTCAAATCGCCTGGAAATACGCGAAAATTTAATCGACCATTTTTGATTTGAATGAAACTTTGCACACGTATTTGGCTTAGCAAACTGAGCATTTTTCACAGGTGCAGAAATTTTTTACACCCATGAGTTACATTCTATAAGGGCGTATGCCTTTTGGGATAGGTTTTATTCGAAGAATTGAAGCCCAGAAACCGTTGGTTGTATAGAAAAACTGTCTGAGAATGAGTTGTAGGGAAATAAAAATGCACCATAAAAAAAATACACTGGACAAAAAAAAATTTTTTTACCAAAAAAAATTAAAAATAAACATTAAATTTCAATTTAAAAAAATAAGTGTTTAATTTTTTTATTAGTTTTTTTTTAAAGTAACTTGACGTTAATACGCAACTTTAAAAAAAGTCCAGGATGGAGAAATGAAAAATTATTTTTTTTTGGTAGATTAATTTTTTTATGAAAATTCTAATTTAAACATTTTCCAAAATATTTGTATTCTGATGATTTTAAAAGATGCAGAGAGTCATTTTAAATCAAAAAGCTCTTGGTAGTTAACATTCTAAAGGCATTGGTTTTCGAGTTATTTCTAGTTTAAGCTCGAAAAATTATAATTATTCAGGAAAATACACGTTTTTCTTAATTTGTCAATGGTTCTCCAGCAAAAACCATACGTTCATTGGAATGCTTGATCAAAAATATACAATTCATTTTTCGACAACAAAACGATTGGGCGAACGGTTCTCAAGAAAGAGTTAAATGTTCTAAGTGATATGAATATATATATGAATCAAATATTTATTTTCGAGTTCTATTATCTTGAGAACATATTTTTTATGACATAGATACTTTACAGAACTAGTTTCACTTAATATTTTATATACATCATAAGTAAATGATTGGTCATCTTTTGGAAACATCTTCGTTTTTATCTTATTTTCTGAAATCGGAACAAAAGAGTAATGCTTTTGTGTGGCAGCTATTATTATAGATTTTTTGAAAATATTGCTCCATTCTGTTACTCCTTGTTCATATTCTTCATATGATACCAAACTAAATGACATTTTTGATGAATTTTTATTACTTTTCTGATTAGACCAATCATACAATTCTTTTGCGCTTGTAATGGGATGTTCGTGTTCTTTAGCTAAACTTGCATTTCCTGCCATTCGTTTTAATATGCCACCAATTGCATCGCATGGGCCTTTAACATGAGAAGTCGCAAAAAAAATGCCACTCTGCATCGACGTTATATTTTGTTTTGAACTTGCAAAGTTTTTTCTATTTTTATATTGTGAGGCAACTCCATCAGACATTAATATCGCTTTTTTCAACTCTATTGTTGTTTTCAAAAAACTCATTAATTTGGCAATGAACACCTGAACCGCAACAGTATCATGATGGAGTACTTCCGATATTATGATGAAGCTGGTATTCTTAAGTGTTCCAGATTCTGAATAGTAAACAACGAAGGGATGAATGGTGGCTTGACTATCATTCAAATAACTAAACGAATCACAAATTGATAAAGACGTATTAAAATGAGCTTGACTGTTCAATGTTTTTAATTTTGCAATAACGTTTTCGTTTAATTTGCGTACGCTTGATGAACACCGATGACCAGGAAAGGGTTTACAGCATTTGGGCTTGGTGTATTCCATTTTCACTTTATTCGTCTTCACAAAATGCAAACTGTTACTAACACATCTGGAGTAGTGCAATCGTATTCATATACGAAAACAGATATTATAGGTAACCCAGTAGTTATTGGTTGCGTACTTTAAAAACAGTTAGTATTAGTAAACAAGTAGGTAGTGTTGCACGACAAACATATTTTTTTATAAAACATTCGGCAAGGGGGAACGTGTAGGTAGGCTAAGTTTTAGCGCTTGAGTTATTTATCCAATCGTTTTGTTGTCAAAGAATGAATTGTATATTTTTGATCAAGCATTCTAATGAACGTATGGTTTTTGCTGGAGAACCATGGACAAATTAAGAAAAACGTGTATTTCCGAAATATTTATAATTTTTCGAGCTTAAATTTAAAATAACTCGGAAACCAATGCGTTTAGAATGTTTACTACCAAGAGCTTTTTGATTCAAAATGACTCTCTGCATCTTTTAAAATCATCAGAATACAAATATTTTGAAAAATGTTTGAATTAGAATTTTCATAAAAATTTTTTATTTATTTATGTATTTGTCGTCAATCAAAAGTAGACCATATTAATTACATTTCATTCGTAACTTACTAACCTCAAAAAAATATTTTCCTAAGTGTGGTTTTGTTCATTGTTACATCTATTGATTCACAATATTGGTTATAACATGCCATCATTCTATTCAGAGGTTCGTTTTTTCCATAATTTGTTCATTGATTACTGATATAAAACAAGTTTCTATTTCTTGAAGAACGAGTAGGAGCATAAAAGTTCAAATTCGCCAAGGTTTCTGGACTGTTTCTTCTTTGTGTAATTACATCGTTAACAAAAGCTACCATTGCGAACTCTCGTCGCTTTTTAAGTCCATCCAGATTTATTAACATACAACGCGACTCATAGGAAGGTAAAGGTAAAGTGGTCCAACCTAGCTTTCGTAGAGCATACAACAAAAATTGCTTTTGTACTGATTCTATACGGTTAATATGTGTATCATGATATGGCGACCAGACTATGCTACAATATTCCAGCAGGGGCCTGACGTGTGCAACATACAATGTTTCGATGGTGTATGGATCTTTGAAGTGCAAACTGAATCTTTTAATAAATCCGAGCATATAGCTTGCCTTATATATAATGTTATTGTAATGGTCAACAAAGGTTAATTTGGAGTCGAGCATGATACCTAGATCTCTTACAAGACTGCTCCTTTCAACTGTTTTCATGTCTATAGTGAATGTTCTTTGTCTTATGCTATGTTTCCTGGTAAACGAAATGGAATTACATTTTTTCACGTTAAGTTCCAACAGGCTTTTCATGCACCACGTGTGAAAACTATCAACTTCACGTTGAAATAGTTCGAGATCAGAATCTCTACGTATTTCAAGGAAAAGTTCCATGTCGTCTGCGTATATCAAAACGTTTAGTACCTTCAAGACATGTTCTACATCGTTTACAAATAAGATAAATAGTAGCGGACCTAGATGAGAACCTTGTGGCACACCGGATGTCACATTCACCACTGATGATAAGCTACTTTTGAACCTTACTTTTTGTGTTCTGTCAGTCAAGTATGACTGAATCCATTTCAAAAGTCTCGGATTAAACCCTATTTTAGATAATTTGAAAAGCAGGAGAGGGATGTCAACTCTATCGAATGCCTTACTGAAGTCAGTATATAATGTTTCAACTTGATTTCCTTTATCCATTGCGTTTATAGTGAAAGTTACGAAATTCAACAAGTTTGTGGCCGTTGAACGGCCTTTGATGAAACCGTGTTGTTTGCTAGAAATCAAATTTTTAACTTGTGCAAAAATACGTTGATTGCTGATAGATTCAAATAGTTTAGGAATGCACGATATTAGAGCAACTCCACGATAGTTTTCAACGTCTGATTTCTTGCCGCTTTTGAAAATTGGGATTAAAAATGACTCTTTCCAAATTGGTGGTATTGTGCTGCCTTCTAGGGAAGAATTAAACAACCACAATAGAGGTTGGGCAAGTTCCTTCGACACTGATTTTAAAAATACTGGCGGTAGCCCATCTGGTCCCGCACCTTTTGAAGAGCTATATAATCAACTGTGACATCTCTCAGTGGCTCTGGTAGGTATGAGAAAAACTGATAATCACGATCCTTGTCGTCATAAGTGGTGTAGACATCCTGGAAAAACTCAGCAAATAAATTACTGATTTCACTATTAGTTTGACCATTCTTATTACCTAGATGCATTTTGGATGGAAAGTTGCTCGACTTTTGTTTATCTCTGATAAAATTAAAAAATGACTTATGATCTGACTTTATATTATTTTCTAGCTTAGTGTTGTAACCATCATAGGCACTTTTGATTTCCATGTTCAATTCGTCACATACTGAGAGGTAGAATGAAAGGTTTATATCACTTTTGTCTATTTTGTAAACTTTATTGGATTTTTGTTTTCTGTTTTTGAGATTGATTATTTTTTCGTATCGTAATTAATCTACCATAAAAAAATTATTTTTCATTTCTCCATCCTGGACTTTTTTTTAAAAGTTGCTTATTAACGTCAAGTTTCTTTGAAAAAAAAATAAGAAAAAAATTCAACTCTTTTTTTTTTAAATTGAAATTTAATGTTTATTTTTAATTTTTTTTGGTCAAAAAAAATTTGTTTTGTTCAGTGTATATTTTTTTATGGTGCATTTTTAATTCCCTACAACTCATTCTCAGACAGTTTTTCTATACAACCAACGGTTTCTGGGCTACAATGCTTCGAATAAAACCTATGCCAAAAGGCATACGCCCTGCTAGAATGTAACTCATGGGTGTAAAAAATCGCTCCATCTGTGGAAAATGCTCAGTTTGCTGAGCCAAATACGTGTGCAAAGTTTTATTCAAATCAAAAATGGTCGATATTCGACCATCGGTGATTTGGCGCGATCTTGCTCTTTAAACACCAAATGAATCTGTTGAGGGGCAAGCATTGTATACCAATCAACTCAGTTCAATTAAATGAACACTGGCTGTATATATGTGTATGTACGTGTGTAGGTGAAAATATGTTGTTTATCTGTGTGGTATATCTAAATCGAACAAAGAAAAACAACAACAAAATCACACCTTTCTTACAGAACGCATTATCCGATTTTGGTGCATACGAGTGCAAATGGAAGCTCCAAAGCTTTTTAAAAATCATACTGAGCGATTTTTTTATCAGTTGCTTGAATGTTAGAATATTTAAATCAGAATGTTTAAACATAAGATATTTTACATTTTGGATCATTTCTCTCTCTATCTTTCTTTTTTTTTCTATCTCCCTTTCTTTTTTTCTCTTACTCTCTCTTTTTTCAACCGCTATTTATTTCTCAAAAGAAACTAAGAGTAAAAGGCATCGGTGCAGTGTTTCATACTCTGTTTAGTGCGTCCTAACTGGTGTAAATTAATGAACCTATTGTTTTTAATAGCTCTTTACTAACAGTTTTCAATATATTCCAGAGGAAACCGGAATGCTTATTTAAATCCGCTTCTTACTCACCTGATAAACTACGCTTTTGTGTATTATAAATATGGCTTTCTAATTTAAAATTTAGTGCAAACAGAGTATCCATATTATCCCACTTTTCGTTGTCGCAGCAAGTTTTATAAAGCTCAGAAATTGTTTTGCATTTTACCATACAGCCTAGGCCTTGAAAAAGAGTAACGTTCTCTAAAACACTTTGAAAAGCCAAAACGCTTAAGTCTTGCGAAAAACCTTCATTTTCAAATCAGACATTTGGAATAGAACTAAACTGACAACTTTCAACAGCAGTTATATGAATTTCAATGAAATCTTTTAGCATTTGATCCTCACGGATTTTATCAAGATTTTTGTTGACTTCTTGATATAATCACACGTATGATTCAAGTAACTTTTATACGGTAGTACTGTTTTCTAGATTTGGTGATTTTTGAAAACGAAGCCATTGTGGTATTTAAGCTTGGATTATGAGGAATTATTTCAATAGTATTGCAATGATCTGACAAACATATTTGCTGATCTAGAATGAAATCTGCATCATTGTTATCTCTATTGTTTCTGGGCGTCGTTCGATTATGTCAAAAATTCATAAATTGTTTCTATCCTAGATAGCTTAAAAAATGGTTTGGGGTCGAAAAAATATAACCCTCTCTAGTGATGACATTCACAATATTGGTGAAAACCACGTCGAGGTTTGATTCACTGATCGTATTTGATTCGTCCTCTGGAAAACTATCTTTCAAATTAAATTTTAAACGATTTATGGTTCACTGGCATAAAAAGTTTATGTGTAGTAATAGTTATTATAACAAAGGTTTCTGCACTGCTAGGTGGATTAATTCAAGTTTTTTAATTTAAGTTGTTTTCTCGTAATACGGAGCCTCGTATCTGAGATTATTTTCATTCTAGAGTGTGTTTCGCAATTCTGAACGTAAATGTGGGTTTTGTATTATATTGGACCTTCATTTGTCATTCAAGTCCTTATGAAATGTGAATTACTTCTTTTGATTATCTTAATATAAATTTCAGAAACTTTTTTTTCGGATTCTGACCTTAGCTTGGGACCATTTTATTTATTTGTCTATTCTGACTTTTAGAAAAAGTTCCCTTGGGAAAATCTTTTTTTTTTTCAATCCTGGACTTTTGAAGCGTTCCTTAGCAATTAAAATCTCAATTCGGGATCATTCTCTTTGGTCTTTAGAAACGTTGTTTATTACGATTCTGATACTAATTTGAAATATTTTCTTGATTAATCTTTTCTGCGATATTTTGCATAGCATTTGTTTGGTTTTTCTGGCCTTCAAGAAAGGGTTTGCAATATTCCCAGGAATTGACTTCCCGGGAAAAGGGAATGAAAAATCTCATTTCCCGGGAATTCCCGGAAACCGGGAATGGAGAAAAATTCCTAGCAAAAATAAGATTTCAAAAAAAAAAATATTAATAAAAGGTATCAAACAATCGTTTATAATTTCATTATCAATTAGCATGAAAAACTTATTCAAGTTTACTCCAGATATTCATAATCGATTTTTGTGGCCATTGTTAGCAGAAGAGTAGGTTTCAGGGTTTTTTGCCGTCGAACAATCGTCTCAGATCCGCTGTGAATTTATCGACAAGCCCAAATAATGCAATTCCCTTCTGAAAAACTTTGCTTAAGATCACTGAATCACGGAATTCTGATTTCTAGAATACTTCTAAATCACCGATTCCAGCTTTTGCTACATTTCATTAGAAACTGATGAGTCCAACACTTTTAGTTTGTTGAAGATAGAGCTGGGTGTTTGGCAGGCAGGTTCTAGAGCATTTGAATGCCTACGTAATTAATGTGAAACCGCGGCCACGACCCAAGTTACATTGACTGAGTTTTATTAATTTATTTATTTCTTGTCGCATTGATTTACGGGTTTCAATTATTTTTATCAATTTACAGGTGTTAAAATTTTTTGTCAATAAACAAAGAAAAAATCAAGCAACTATCCGCTTAGTAGTAAACTCACTAGCAAAAAAGGACATTATACGAAGAAAATATTTCTTAATTTTTTGTTTACTGCATAAGACAGCATATATTTTTGACAAATAATTTAAGCAAATAATTTGATATTACACGGCAAGCAAATATTGAACGACATTTCAAACGAATATTTGCTTCGTATTATACACACTTCGAAGCTGCTTTACACTTTTATGACGTAAGATTCGTGTTTTGATACGACATTTAGTTTTATTGCAATATTGTATGGGAAATTTTTCGAAGAGCTCGGGAGTCCCGGGATCCCGGGAAATAAATATTTCTATTCCCGGGATCCGGGAATCCTGGGAAAAGGTAATTCCCGGGAAATCGTTACCGGGATTGCAAACCCTACTTCAAGAGCGTGTTTTTGCAATTCTGAGTTTAATTTGGATCACTTTTTTGAGGTCTTTTCTGGCCTTTAAAAGATTTATTTGTCAATTTTGAACCTCATTTGGAATTACTCCCTTTTTCAGTGTTTTAATGGATTTTGGAAACATATTTTTGCGATGCTGAACTCAATTTGAAACATTTTTTTTTGCGTCTTTACCAGCTTACAGAAGCGTTTCAGCCTAGTTTTGTAATTCCTTTGTAACTTCTTCTAGCTTTTAGAAGCGTTTTAGTTCGCTAAACTGAACTCAGTCTGGGCACATTTTGTCTTTAACTTTTTTTGGTCATCGGGAACATTTTTCACAATTTTGTCTTTAATTTGGAAATCTTTTCTTTTTCTTGGAAAAGCCTTTTTTGCGTTTTCAAGCTAAGTTTGGATGATTTTTTTCAGACCATTTCCATTATTGGAATTCATGATGAGAAAAAAGTCCTCACCATGAATTTAAATAATATGATGCTATATTGTCTATTCTATCTACTTTTTCGGCCTCTAGAAACGTTTTTTGTGATTCTGTTCTGAGCTTGGAATCATTCTCTGTATAACCCTAGTAGCGTTTTTTAGAATAAGGAGCTAAAATTGGCAGCATTTCCATTTTTTGATTTCTGTTAGACCTTCAAGTATTTTACTAAATTTGGGATACTTTGTTCAAACCTTTTCTGACCTTCAGAAGCGTTTTCTCACAATTGGAGGATCAATTTGAGATCTTATTATTTTTCAGTCTGTTTGGCCTCCAGGAGCACTTCCTCGCAAATGGGATTTTTTTTTTCAAGTACGTTTTGGCGTAAAACAACGTCCATCAGGAAATTACGCTTCATTGGGGTGTAAAATGAAAATTTAAAACCGCAACAGAGGAAATCCAATTCCAAATGCTTATCAGTCGATTAATATTCAAAAGAAATCGATTATTCGTAGCAAATTCGATAGTCCACTAGCGTTGAGAATTTTTGTATATAAATAGTTTTTCGCTTTTTGATTTCACATTTTTTTGCTGTACTAAAGGTTTATGGTACATGTTTATATGTTTCGTTTACGAATTGACATCATTCAAACCGAATTCAAAAGTAAAATTCACATCCAGAAGAAAACTCAAAAACTAATCTATCAATCGTTTTGAAACATTCGACCGAAAACATCAACTAAAATAGACTGGAATCCATGTCAAAAAATGGCCCACTCCCAGTTCGATGTCAGTGTCGGCACGAGATCATCGTTTTGTCGTTGCTTCCGTGAAAAAAAAGGAAACACAGATAACACGACAGAAAAAAAAATCCCCACCTAATGATCCGTGTCAACATGTCTTCCGTAGGTCGTCTACCCTACCGTGGATACCCACGCGGTTCCAAAATGGACATGTCATCGCGACCGGCTGACACGACCTAACTGATGACAATTTTCGGTAGCACTGCATTTTTGACTGACTCATCGGTTGAAAGGCCATGTAGTCATTAAGCGAGCGAGCGCTGTGATCGAGTTTAACACCTCTCCACCCCCTGCACAACTTCTGCTGCGCAACTCAGATCTTTCATGTTGGTTCCATTCCGAAACAAGTCCCACCAAAGTCTGGGCGGACGTGGCGCACGTGATACCGAAAATGAAATTAATTAAAAAGAAAGCAGCGGAAAATAAACATTTTGACTCTCGAACAAGAGTGGCGAAGTGGAAGTTCGTGACGGTGTTTATTTGTTTGCAGTCGCAGTCGATGATGATCAGGCGAGGAATTTTCATTCGAAGAAAGAGTTAAATCGGTGCGTGGAATGTTGCGAAAGAGTTGCGATTTGTGACTGCAACCGATGCGACTAATGATCTCATGAAAGTGACTCGCGCTCTGTCTGCGTCTGTTTGCAACCATTAAGACGACATTTATAATGATAAATCAACACCGATGTTCGGCACGTAATATTCGCTGTTTTCTAGGTTGACAGACGAGTTATAGCAGGATGGTTTCGGCGAATTTGTGTAGTTGCTGCAATTCTTTTTTTTTTTTTCACGTGGTAGGAAATCATCAATTTGTCATCTGATGCATCGCTTGGTCAGATCATTTCAGCTCGCCAGTCAATTTATCATCACATTTAATTTAGTTTGTTTTCAAAGATCGCCGCTCGACAGGCGTTTATCTGAAATTTGATGCCCCATCACCAAACCAAACGATACCCAGTGATTTCTGTGCGTCTCATGGAAAGGTCATCAATCTCATCTTGCGGGCGGCTGTCCCATTCCCATTGCGACTCGACCTTAGCGACTATAACTCTTATTAGATTATTCAAATGATGCCGCTAAATCAGATTTATTATAAATTTGAAACAAAAGTGAAAAATGACACCCCGCCCCACAACAGTGTAGTGCCACCTAGTGTACACACACAGAGAGATCAAACGAATAAAAACGAAACGGCCCATAACCATAATAATCAACGCAAACGATCGGCACTTCCAAAAGCGACACCTCGTTGAACTTCGTTCTGTCTGCGTCTGGCAGTGGATCCCCAGTGCCGTTTGGTGCAATACCAGACCCAAGCAAGAAGATCCGCATCCGCACACGTTATTCGCAAACAACACAAAACACACGCGTGATTGGTGTTGATTTATTTATGAGCTTATGCCGCACAGATGCCCGCTTCGATTTCGCCAAACGCCGGCGTTGTTTGTTCCATCCAGCATCCAACCGCGCGCACGGTCTGCAAGGAGTGCCATATGCAAGAAAAAACGTAAAAAAGGAATCTTTCCGGTACGCCACACCACACAGAGCAATGGTTTACAATAACGCGTGCCAGTCCTGACTCTGTGTGTAAATGGGTGGCCATTCAAACGCACTAAAGCCTGGATAAGTCGCTTCGTCCTATTCAGGCTAATAGTTCTAAACACCGGAAAGATAAAAACGTAGAAAAAAATCTAAAATGCTAGTTTCAAAGCACTAAGAAGTGTATCCACTTCTGTGAAGTATTCCCACCCAGTGCATTTCGTCGTCGCCCATAGTCAAGCCAACAGTGGGATGGAGTTGTCAGAAATTTGTTAACAAGCTTGTGAAAAATCATTTCAACGTTGATTCGTTCCACTGTTTCTTTGCTTCGCAAACTTTGATGAGTGTGAATCACGTTCACACATTCATTTCATGCGATTGTGGCCACCCCAGGTGCTCTGTCTAGGTCTAGGTTGTATGGCTGTTCTTTGGCCGGATGCACGATCTAGTGCTCATCTAGTGCTTACGTTCGCCCGGTGCTAGAAGAGAACTCTCGTGAATTATTGTTGATGTTTGAGACAAATGTGCAAAATTGTGTTTCTTGCTTTTCAACGGTTGGTGGTTTTTGCACTGAAGGGGAAATAAAGCAAACCGAGTGTTGAGAAGTATTTATGCTGGGGCAGTTAAGTGCAAGATGACTTGGACTCACAGTTGTAGTTTAAAAATAGCGATTTGATTCCAATTTTAGCTTCGTATTCAGGCCAAGATTAAAATCGGAAAACATGAATTCACAACCGAACAAACACAACCAAAGATCAAGATCTAAATTCCAGTTTATAGACAGGCTCAGACTCAGATTTTAACCCCTAAATCCAAAAACTCAGATCTTCATTCAAGAAAAAGAGTCTTGATTCCACCGTAAGTTCAATCTTTCTCTGGGTCAGGTTCAGAAACAGATTCCAATTATGACTCAAATCCAGATTAAAAAAATCAGGATTCAAAATCACAATTAGATTGAGATCCAGACTAATGTTAAATTAGGATAATGATTAAAACCTAGATTTTAATCTACATTCAG
Organism: Wyeomyia smithii; assembly: GCF_029784165.1. NCBI lineage: Eukaryota > Metazoa > Arthropoda > Insecta > Diptera > Culicidae > Wyeomyia > Wyeomyia smithii. The sequence continues at coordinate 274,365,843 of NC_073695.1, forward strand.
ATGCAGATTCTAACCCGATTTCAGGTTCAAATTCAAATATTTTTTTGGATTTAGAAACGGAATAAGTTGGATTCAAATTCAAATCTTTAATCTAACCACGAACCGGAACTTTTAGCAGCAACAACTATTCTACCCGATGAATAAATAAGAGCAGCTTTTAAAAAACAGCCTTATTTTACTGTCATTATTAAGTAGTATATGCTACTACAGTACACTGCTCATAAACGCATAAGACTCACACTGCCGAAAACGTACAACAGAGTAAAACGCAGTGGACGCAGTTAGACGACTGCATTTCTTCCCTTCCTTTGATTCAATCAAATACTACAAGGTATACAGCCCTAGGGTTGTATGAAATGGTGACGTGGGACTAAACACTGTAATTAGGGGATTTTTTGTTACAAAATATACAGAGTCTGCAGACAGAATCAATGTGTTTATTTTCAGCCTCCCATGGAAATCAATTTTTGGAATATATTCAACAACACTCGAAGAAATATCATTTATATTTGGCGATATTATGCCTTTAGTATTTTTTTTTTTTGTGCAAAAAAATATGTATTTAACAAGGCACAAGCATATCGTGCTTGTTGAAGAAGCACCAAGAATTTCTCATAATGCGTCAAAGTCAGAATTATCTCTATATCCTCAAAAACCAAATCCAATAATGCTTACGTTATCATAATGAATGGTTTTGTCTTATTTATCTCTAACTAAATCAAATCTATAGTATGGATATTGCTTTCAAAATAATATGGAAGCACTTACTTCATCAATTGGAAAACATAAGAAAATATTTTGAACAAAATTTCTAACAAGTTCCAGCAAAAAATCGTAGAAATCCACAATAACATTTTTATTTTTTGCTTGACAATTTTTTCATTTGCCTGCAACTACATTCGCTGTATTACGAAGGCAGGCAATATTCGTTTATTATGGTAAAGCTTAGAATAATAATATATCATCTAACAATTTTGAAATATAAAAAGAGATTCTGTACGAATCTTACTGTATAAAGTAAAAAATCACAAGCATTCGCAGGCTCTTACTCTTCTATAAATGTATATATTTAGGAATTTACTCTTTCGATACTATCCGGTCACGATTATTTAGTGAATATCGAAGATAAAATTTAAAAAATATCCGTTGCAAAAGTTTACAATTCTTGTTGAGTAATTCATGGCAATCATATTTATGAAATAAACTTTCAATCACCATCAACAGCAGCATTGTAGTTTTTCCTCAATTGCATACGAATAGAAATGTACGAACAAAAGTGTACCATTGCAATACGAATAGTACTGCTGCAGTACGAATAGAAGAGTACCAATGCAATCAAAGACGACGAGAGACCTGCTGTTCTATACTCTGTTGCTTTTACTGGCATGTTTTCTTTCAAGACATCAGTTTTTATTAGAGTCTACAGTACCTAACACGCAGGTTTAGAGATTGTTCAAGGATGGGTATTGTTTCAAACTTTTAGGAAAACTTTTACCTTCGAGACATCATATTAGTCTAAGCTCATGGAAGCAAAAGTAAATTGACCTATTGGGACGGGGAGACTCTGTCAATTTTTATTTCGAAATTGATACAGGGGATATCACAGGGAACGGATGGTGTCCATTCACGTCGTCTGTGCTAGGAATGCTCGCATGTAGTTGGTTCATTATTCGAGTAAATTTGTTATTGAAATTATCATCAATTTTACCGCTTAGCAATGAAATTAGAGTGATAATTAACACATTACAAAATTGTTATACATTTTATCTATCCAACAACATATTGGTTATTGTTATCCATCATGTGGTTATGCTGTTATTAGCGTTTGAAATCTGACGCAACATTTGCCCGTTTCATTTCCAATTTTACAGAATGCATCCCAGTATAGTAAACAAAGACGTGTCCCACATCAAAAACAAAAAATAAAACATACCAAGGTTAATATATATGGCAGAATAACTTTATATGCAAAAAGGTTATTGTTGTTTTGATTTTCTACTAATTATTTACAGCTCTGAGCCTGTTTTGCGTTTATTTCCTTGTTAACTGATCTAAATTTATATTTTTTCATCATTTTAGCAATAAACTTAGCTTTTTATTGTGATTTTCCGAGAGAACACGTAATGTGAAGAAGTTTCTGATGTCAAATTCGTTTTTACGCCAGGACTATACCGTCCCGGACTACACTTTGCAGCTGAAAAAAAAACACTTTCCGAGCAGTTGCAATGGTGTGCGTAATATCTGAGGTAGCTGTCACTTTGTTTTTGTCACGTTTGTGCTACTGTACGAAAAACTTGCCAATTTACTGAAAAATGAAAAAATTATAAAATAAAATAAATAAAATCCAACCTGATGTTTCACACGCGAAGAACGATAATCAAAGCAAACCGATTTTGACATATTTTTTTTATTTTGACACACGCAAAAGTTGAAGTCTTGTACAACCATTGTGTCTTCCCGATTCGCACAAATGTTGCACAGAAATCGCACAATAAATGTGTGAAACGCATAACGCAACAGTTGTACTGCGAATACATTGACATAGAATGAAATCAGAATATGTATCATATACCGACACTTTATTTCTCACGTCGAGTGTATTAGTGACTGCTACTCATGGAGCAGTGCAAGCGGCAAACCACAACTTGTGAACTCACTAGATTTAAATAGCTATAATACTCGATCGATTTATCTCGATGGATTTGGTCATTGAAAAGTACCATTGAATGACTTGCAAAAAAAACGAAACAAGATTCTGTTCACAACATTTTGTAATCAACGCTAGCTTCACCGCAAAACTAGCAAAACCCTCCATTTCACAAAGCCACAAATGCGTTGCTAATTTTTTATGGCAACACTTGTAAATTGTGAATAATTATTATTTGTCATTCTGTGAACGCGCTTTTTTCTCAAGCGACGAGAGAAATTTCCCTCTCGCTCGTAGAATTTCCATGTATGTGCGACAAGACTAGACACGTCAAATACATTTTGCAGGTTGCTCCTTCGCTTCTCTTTCGGTTCGGGTTGCGACGCGCAAGGCGAAACTCGTTGCTTCACGAAATGAGCGAGACACCCGTGCTGTACATACTTGATACCAGTGTTGTTAGTCTCACTCATACTGTCGGTACGTGCTTGCTGCTATTCAGAGAAATGCATGAAGAAGAAAAAGTATCTCGAAAGCGTGTGTGCAAAAGACTTGAAAAGCGTAGCATATGTCTCGTCCTCAAGCAGAAAGGAGGAGAATGGTTTTGCTTCTCGCTCGCTTTGCAATGCTGCTTGATACCAGTTGAAACTGTTTAGGTGTAGTAGTTTGGAGCTGCCAAATACATTGGAGAAACGCTAGAGCATTAATTGCGTTATGCCCAACACGCAATCATTGTACTGGTTCCGAATTACATCAACAATTGCGCTAAAAACGCACAATTTTGTAATGGTTTCGGATCATCCAACTTTTGCGTGCACATACGTGTGAATGTGTTGGTGTCTTTAAAACTGCTCTCTGTTTTTTTCGCGGACTGTCCGGGACAAAAAAAAGGTAGTCCGGGATAGTCCGGAAAATGAAAAACAAAACAGCTATAGGACAAAGTGTAGTCCACAGTGTAACTACACCGCAAAAATGAAAACGACATGAGGTTTATCTCAAAAGTGATGAAAATTTGCATTAGACTGTTATGCATTTATGGGCAGTACAGTCCTCTACATCCAAGTTAGCTGTTATGAAGCTGTGCAAAGCACTGGAAACGAAAAAGTTTATAATTACGCTAACACTGTGCAACGCCTGCTTATCCTATACACTAAAGTCGATTTTTACGCGGGGGATACATGCCGCGTGAAAAAAACCGCAAAAATTCCGGAGTCCGCGTGAAAAAACCGCGACCTTAGTGTATAGCGTTTCCGTACACCAATCGTTGTAAATGCAGCTACTATGAACTGTTATGTGTTCAATGAATGTATGGATTGAAGAGTTGCAGATTCCACTTCTGTCGCCTAACGGCTATATTTTCTGGGGCTGACTAGGTGTACATATTCTGTCAAATTGACTGCATGTAGTACACCTTTAAGATACTGCTTTACGCGATTCTTACAAGAAACGTTCATTTTTTTTAATGTTTTCACAAAACTTCAACTATTAACTTGCCGTATGCCACTTTTTTGCCACAACAACAAAACACCAACGTCAAAACACGATATGTTGCGGGCTTGAGTGAGTGAGAGGGAATGACAGTCATTTCTTTAACGATGAAACGTCAGGATCGAGTATTCCCTAGCTTGTTGCATGCAATTTACTTTAAAAGAAATTGAAATACAACGTAATCGACATGCAGTGTTGCTGGTTAAAGACACACCCATATTGGGTGGTATTTGGTCATTTTCGGTTGTTTTCCAGAAACCGGAAGTCGCCATCTTGGATTTCAAAATGGTATTTGGAGACATTTTCCGGATAGAAACCGAAAGTTTTCATCTTAAATTTAAAAATGGCGTCGATTCGATTTCTGGCTCCTGTGCTAAGTTTGTATGGGAGACCTCCCTCCCCTTCCGGGGGACTGTCAAACCACCATAGGAATTTGTGTTTGATTTGTATAAGAGCCCTCCCATCCAGAAGTGGGAGGGTTGTCGAACCACCATGAATTTTTTTGCTCTCAAAAACCTCAACATATCAAGTTTGGTTCCATTAACTTGATTATTTCTCGAGATGTGCAGATATTTGTGTTTCATTTGTATGAAACTCCTCCCTTCCAGAAGAGGGAGGGGTAACGAAGCATTATAAGCATATTTGCTACCCCTCAAAACATTCACCTGCCAAATTTGGTTGCATTTGGTTGATTGGTACTCGAGCTATGCGAAATTTGTGTTTCATTTGTATGGGACCCCTCCCTTATAGGAGAGGGATGTCGAACCATCATGGACATATTTTTCACCCCTTAAAACATTAACCTACCAAATTTGGTTTCTTTAATTTGGTAAGTTCTTGAGATGTGCAGAAATTTGTGTTTCAATTGTATGGCACACCTCCCTTCACGAACTGGGAGGGGTGTCAAACTAATGTGGACATATTTGTTACCCCTAAAAACATCCACATGGCAAATCGGTTCCATTTGCTTGATTAGTTCTTGAGTTTTGCAGAAATTTATGTTTCATTTGTATGGGACCCCTCCCTTCCAGAGAAACTCAAACCATCATAGGAACCTTTCTCGGCCCCAAAAACCCCCACAATCAAGTTTTCGCGTCGATCGGTTCGGTAGTTTCCTAGCCTATATGGATCAGACAGAACGGACTGCATTTTTATAGGTATAGATTGATACAGAGAATATCACAGGGAACGGATGGTGTCCGTTCACGTCGTCTATGCTAGGAATGCTCGCGTGTAATCGGTTCATTGTTCGCGTAAAATTGTTATTGAACTTTTTTATCAATTTCATCGCTTAGCAATGAAATTAGAGTGATAACTAGCATATTACAAAATTGTTCTACATTATGCTGTTATTAACGTTTGAAATTTGACGCAACATTTACCAGTTTCATTTCCAATTTTACAGAATGCATCCCAGTATAGTAAACAAAGACGTAGTCCCACGTCAAAAAAAAATCAATTTAATGTTTCTCAGCGTCCTGTCAGTTCCGAAAATGCTGAAATTGAGAAGTCTTTTATATTTTCCTTAATGTCACTTAGTTTTTCAGAAGTCGGAAATCGTCATTTTGGATTTAGAATGATTGCAGACATCGACATTTGGTCTCTGGACGTCACCTTTTTCGAAAGGGGGCAGTATAGACCTTTGCACGACAACGTCATCCTGATTCCGAAAATACTCATATCTCTAGAGACTAGAAGTTATCATCTCGAGTATCAAAATGTCAGTCATGAAGGTTTATGAATGTTTTTTTCAGTTTTATATGGCTTCCCAGAAACCGGAAGTCGTCATCTTGAATTTCAAATTTACGTCGAAAGTCAAGTTTCGGTCTCTGGACACCAACTTTCGGCCTTCAATCAAAAACTTCTTATAATGCATGAAGTTCTTCTTATTCAGAGCTCGCCCCTCCCAATTTCCAATATATCTATGAGCACTAAATTTGGGCAAAGAGCCGTGGAAATCGGTTTCTGAATTCAAGAGTTATGCTCTAATACATATACATATAAATATACATACAAAACGTCTCTTTTATATAAATAGAAGAAAGATAGATAGATATCATTTCAGCAATAAAGTAGCACCACACTGACAGTTCCCGAGCTTGTTAACCAAATAATCGAAGGAACTGATGCGAATAATCTGCGAAAGCCCTATCCCTTGTTCTAAAAAAAGTCTTAAACTTTTCAATTCCATTTTACTAAGACGCTCAATAAGAAATTTATTAAACCTTTCAGTCTTTCGAAATAATAATAAATAAATAGATCATTGCTACATAAGTAACAGAGCTCAATACTCAATACAGCATTAATGAAGAGGAAACAAGATCCAGGATTAGTAGTGGTTTTCCGCAGAGTAGTAACATTAGTCCTTAATTCTTTTTTTTTTTTGATAGCCTGAAGGGCATTTGGCAAAAGTGCAACTGCGACAGGAATTTTGTTTGTGGCTGGCCTCGTTTGCTTTACACAAATTACAAGATATTCAAGCTCATTGATGGAGTTGGGCTAATTGGTTGTAATCCTGTGCCCCAATTCGGAACTACGTGAATGAAACCAGTGACCATTGTAAAATTGGTAGTCCATAGCTGGTATTGGGTTGAGAGGTAACTTCCGAGGAAGTTGAACCTCGATGAAGCAAGAGTCCCGCAAAAACAAAGCACGTCTGCTTGAGTCTCAGATTTTCAGGCTGAACCAGAGAGCCCTTTACTCTTGCTTCTCTATATAAGCGACATCAGTCAAATCAGGTGTTTCAATCAAACAGTTGTCACATCCTGAAATATCCAAATTTCTTAGGTATATAACTGCCAGTTTTATTCAGATTTTCTATCAGCTCAAGCTTGTAGCTTTTTTGTTACGAAGATATTTTAGAGTGTAATATTTGTAATCTGTCAAATTCTTTAAGACGATTTTTAGTTGAGTTAAAGGGTATTTTATGCGTTGCCCTCTTCTATCTTCCTTTATTTTTGAAAATTTACTAGCTTTTGAACAAGTTAAGCCCCCAAACATTTGAAAATCTACATTAACTCCAGACAGACTCCACATTAACTCGGGATTTATACTAAAAAAGTCGTAAGTAAAATAATTAATTATCAAGACGTGCAAGTTGTTTCGCAGGGAGACTATAATTTTTCTACTGTAAACATATTAATGTTTCATCTGAGCTAATGTGAGGAAAATTAATCAGCTTTTCAGATTTCATGCGGATTGAGCTTCGATCAAAAACAAGATTTTTTCATGGAGCCAACAGAATACAATTATTCACCAAAAGGCTTTCAACAAATATTAACTAGTTTATCTTTTCATAGTTAGATCACACATTTCTTGCGAGACTTCGCAACTATACATTGTATATTTTAATTTAAATTTTACTGTAAAATCTAAAACCTTGGCATCGCAAAAATCAAACATCTGAAGTTAAATTTTGAATGGGGGAAGAAATAATCAGAAGTCAAATTCTAAAAGATTAAAACAATAAAATAACATTTTGTCAGCTTAGCAAAGATTTGATACTCAACCTTTTGTGCAAAATATCGAAATTCCTCCACACGACATTTCTTCCTTCATAAACGGCAAATCAACGAAGCGACTTTCAAGCGAATAGCAATTCAGCAAATTTACGATGCAATCATGTACCAAAGCTAACAACTACCAGCACACGGATCAAGACGGAGGGGATTATCCCCAGTGGAAACATTACCGGTGCTCTTTATCCTCGAGACAAATTACGACCTGCTCTACGATCTCACTTGTAACAGCGTTCAATGACATCACTTTGAAGACCCTGCGGAATTATGATTCCGCTTGTGACGACGACCGACGCCATTCCAATAGAATGACACTCCCTTGTTGGTTCATGCAAAAATAATCATACACAGGCGGGCGTGTGCAGATCGCAATACTGTCTTTAAATTACTCCCCCATAGTAGAACATTGATTGCGACATACACTTCCCCGCGTCCCCTTGGGTCTCTATAATACATATCTCCTATAAAGTGTGTGTTTACTGCTAGCGGAGCTGCGAACGAATGGAAACGGGTGAAGTGTGTCACTCTATTGACTGCTGAAGAAATGTTTCCAGAGCAAAACGAAGGGTTTCAATACAACTTGAAAGCAAAATGGAAGCCCCACTTCAAATATCGACTAACGAGAGGAAGTGAGATTAAACAGCCGAAGAGTTCCAAGCGTCCTATGTAGGTGACGATTGACTTATTAAACATGCGGATACTAGCTGTGAAACTATTAACCCACTTTCCGAAACAAGGGAATATCTTCGGAGTCGCTATCTATTACTTTTGCTGCGCCTCAATTTCCGGCCAATTTAACGCAACCATTCTCTTCGAATAGTTTCGCTGTTCTTCACCATAAAACTCTTATGTGTTTCTCTATTAATTGAATGCCCAAGTAGCATTCGTCATGCTTTCCGCAACAATAACATCAAGCCGTGACAACAAAGGGAGTCTCCACGTACAGCACATACGACAGCAACAACCACAACAACAACAAGCATACAGCAGCTCCACTCGGCTAAGTTAAAAGCCTTTTCTACCGAGTGTTCTCCGAATGTGCCCGCCGTCGTATCTTCGTAAACAACACTACCAATCTTGCTTGACTCGTTCCACCGTCGTCGTCATCGTCTACGAAAGGAAACACCAATCCAGGTGGAAAGGTAAAATAATGTCCTCGTGCGACAGCGACAGTAGAACTTTCCACTTTCTTAACCGCTGAAGAGTTCTACATTCGTCGTGGTTCAGCACCTGCTTTGTATCTCGGGAAATTAATTTGCCCTCTGTGACCCGTAGCGCGGAAGCATTAAAATGTTATGTAAGTTTATACCAAGTAATAAAAAGGATTCACTTTTAATTTTGTTTATCCAAAATTCTTCAGAATCAAACATCTTCCGATAAAGGACATTCTTCGGAGAAGCTTCATTTTTTCCACACACTAAGTAAGCAGAAAAAAAATGCTTCCAAATTTCCCACGTTCATCTTCGTTTAATCAAATACCGTCTGCTGCGAATGGCTTTCCGACAAACTCACGCACAAGGTCCAATTTATTGACACACTCCGGGCCCCAAGCTCGGATTTTTCGGTTCACTGCAACACGTTTCGCCCCAACTCCGCCAAAATGCAGGTTGAACCAATATTTGCTCACGCCCAACCCGGAGATTCACAGCACAGGTATCAACATGCAATCGCACACAGCTCGAAGTGACACTTTCGCTCTTGGTGCCGTGTCCGGTCCCTTCACGAGGGCGTCTTTCTCGTTACATTAGCTATCAGAAAAACCCGGCTCGGTTTGGACTTGGACTCTGGCTGTGAAAAATTATTTATGTTTACCGATATTTTTCATAATGTCATGAAGTCAACATAACGCTAATACGTTTCATTCGGTCTCTCTGTGACTTTGCGCGTGAGAGAGACACCATGGCAACAAATAATCATGAAAAATGTCAAGAATACACGAGCAAACAAATCTACACACATACTCTTCGTTTTGTCGCCAAACCCGGCGGCGGTGATGGTGGCTGCAGGACCAGAGACCGGAGTCAACCAAATGGGCTCTTCGAAGCTAGCAGCGTCGTCTGACGGGCGTCCGAACGGGTCTTCGTACTGTTTGTGCGAGTAAATAAATATATCTTTAAGCGGGAATTGCACTTTTCAGTGGTATTTTGTATGGCAACGTATGCGCGAGTCAGCGGGAAATTGTGGTATGGATTCTTTACGAGCTCGGTTCGCTGCAATGGCACGTTGCGAAAGGACCGTGGGAGTACCCCTGGTGGGGGCCTCGTTCTGCAACCGAGAACGTTTTGATATAAACTAGGTACTGGGATGAAATTAAGCGGTGTGAATAATTTAGTTTGAAAGTTACAGGCGAAATGACAGCTACCAGTTTACTGCCAGAGTGTACGGGGACTTTCAGACTCGCTTAACTTCAGTTTCAAAGCTGACTGAAATTAAGACAATGTTTATACTGTAACAAGTAGCAAAAATGGGGTTACTGAATATGGAAATCGTTCTAAGCCTGTCAACTAATAATAAAAATATCAATCAAAATGCGAGCCAAACGGATGAATTCCAGCACCGACATTCGATATTCGACATTGAAGCCGATGTAGCTACCGTATGGCAGCTTACGCGAAAAACCACAAAGCCACAATTATATTTCAAACTCGATTGATGCTGGTGTCGATGACGGGCAACTATAATCCACCCAAAATCATCAAATTTCAATGCGGTTGCTACTCTACCGTGACGAACTTCAATGATCGCAATTGTACAAGGTCTGATTTAATTCGTCTTACTTTCAGTGCAACCTAAAGTTGTATTTAATTGGATTCTATTCCAGCTCTGGGAAACCATCTTGGATTAATTACGCTTGATTGCATCATTTTCAAGTTTGGTTTTATGTGCAATTCTGATGTGTTTATTTATACCTACTCATGAAACAGCTTCAAGTACCTTTCTTAATCAATCTCCTACGGATTGAAATCGAGCTGAAATTCATAAAAAAGCTAGACGCAAATTTTCACTTTCCTTCGTACACGAACAAAAGCAACCGCCGTAAATAACAAAGAAAAGGCAGAGCAATCTTTCATCGACCCACAGCAGCCGAAGCTGCAGAATGTGGTGCGATGAAACCCCCCAGCCCCGTATCGGAATGAAGTTCTTGACTGCAAAACCCAACTTTAGCCTTCCCGGCAGCCCACAGCACAGCATCATGACATCATGTCGGCAGCCACAGCAAGAGTGAGATTGATTATGCCGATATGCTAAGCACGTTTTTCCGGGATCGAGATTGAAGAGCAAACAAATTTCATACCCAATGACCCGCAGCTGCCTCCTGCAGCTGCGGCACACTGTCTGGCTTGATGCGTATCCGCTTTGCCCCGGCTCTCCGTTTAAGACCGTTGTGCCGTTGTGGGGAGAAATCTTTACCGGAGTGGAAGCTTCCTGCCTGGGCCGAGAATATTGAATGGGCCAACGTCGTAACCAGACCAGTCATGAGGACAGCATGACCCACATGCGGAGCTTATCAGCTGGTCATAATTCTGACATCATTCGCTTCTCCCTTGCCCTTGCTCATTTCGTGGCTTTCGTGGTTCCACTTGAGTAATTTAATCAAAACAATCAGCCTAGGATCGGATTTCCGAGGGATGCGAAAGCTTTTATGGGACCTGTCTAGATAATCCGATAATCCAGGAGCGTCAAAGCAGAGCCGGGTCACCATGGGAACCCAAACAAAAACCTGTTTACTTCAGAAGGCGTTTAATTTTCGAATCCAAGATTTTCACACCTCACGAGCAGGGAAAGAAATTTCCCACACCTGAGTTTCGTAAAAGTTTCAGTTTACCGGTTCCAAATCACCGACAGCTTCGTATTACAGCCCACATGCGAGATCATAACTGTTTTATTATTTACAACCCCTTTGATGGTCCCCACGCCGGGTCGGGCGAGTTTCCGACAAAGAGCGACACCTGGGACCCACAACCAATCGTAGGCGCTGCTGCTGTTAAGACGGAAGAAAAATCAATTTATTTTGTCGGTGCAGTTCTTTTTCGTTCTACCGGAACGAGGGACAAACCGGCAGATTTACGATTTTTTAATTGGGACATAGCCCGTCTCGTAAACTTCTGCTAATAATTTACGGCGTATGCGTTTGCGTGATGGGTTCGAAAGTCGCGTGCTGGATTCACGATCCACCCGTTGGTAGTTGACTGCACTGTAGCGTAGCGAGACAGGAACAAAGGTTGGTTCACTGGTTTATGGCAGGAACGCGGATGAGGTCTTAAAATGATGCGGGCGTAAGTGACTCGCTTGCGTGACGTACTCCGGACGGTGAATTAGGTTATAGATTGACCGTTTTAATAGCTTATAGGTTGATAATGTTAAGACCCTTAAAGATTGACATAGAAAACGGGCGTCTAAATCTTCAGTTGAATTTTTTTTTTAGCTACAATAATTTTGCTCACCCATAAAAGTTCATTGAACTTTGAAAGGGTGCTAACATCTATTCGAAAAATTTATTTTGCTTTTTAACTTGCAATAATTTATAAACTTTGTGGAAAATTATTACAAATACTACAAGGTATACAGCATATAGTTGTGGTATAATGTAATTACAGACACAATTAATTCGTTTGTTCAGTGATTTACGTATTTCAATTCTCAGCCTCACCTACATTTTTTTTTCCAGAACTATATTTAATTACACTCGAGAGAACTTTATATACACTTGGTGATGTTGTGTTGTGTAGTGTTTTTGTTGTGCAAACAACATTTAACAATGAAAAGAGTCATTTTTGTTTTTTTGCTTCAGCAGTTTGTTTCATTTGCCAACAATTACATTCACTGTACTATGAAGACAGCTAGTATAAGTGTATTATTTTATTTGTAAAGTTAAAAATAAAAAAATATCTAACAATGTTGAAATGTAAAAAAAAAGATTCTGGATAGATCTTAGTAAATGGTCAGAAAATATACAAGCACTCGCCGGCTCTTACTCTTCTCTAAATTAGTATTTTTAGGAACTTACTCGTTCTATATTATGTCAGTCACGATTATTTAGTGGATACCGAAAATAAAAAATATATAAAAAAAACTTATAACCGTTGCAAAAATGTTCGATTCTTGTTGAGTAATTTATAGTTTTTATGGTAATCATGTTCATGAGATAAACCTTCAAACACCATCAGTAGCAGCATTGCAGTTTTCAATGCACGCGTATACTGCCGCTATTCGCATAACAGTCCTATGTAGAAGTCCTATGTTTTCTCATTTTTTGCGGAAATGGGTCCATTTTGGCATACTCTACAAGAGTAGTCATTAAAATCGAGGTTGTGGGAATCAAACCTTACTTTTCTAATGGCTATTCTTGAAAAACACGCCAAAATGGACCCATTTTGGGCGTGGGCCTTTATTTCACAAATCTAAAATATCCCTAAAAAGACAGAAAAAAAAATAACAATTCTTATAACTTGCTTATTACATGCACCTGATGGACCCAAACAAGTTTAATAAACTTGTGGGAAGTCTTAAAATTGGAATTTTCCACAAAAATAAAAAAAAAAAATTGACGCAAATTTTCAAACGCGTTTTTCTCGAAACTATGAATTTTGAGTTGTGCCAGTATTGAATTCAACGATATACTCTACGGTACTGTTGCTGTTACCAGCATGTTTCCTTTTAAGACATCAGTTTCTATCACGCTCTAACAGCAGGTTTAGAAGTTGTTCAAGAAAAGGGACTGTTTCAGACTTTTCGAAAAACCTTTACTTGTGAAACATCTTTTACAGCTCGTGTTTTCAGTGTCTTAATTCCCCCACTGTTGAGGCAGCACAAAGCAAGCGTTTGGAGACTTTATGACTCATTAACATGAAACACTTACAACGATGCATTTGTTAATAGTGTGCGTAGTTCTACGTCAGTTATGCGGTCGTGTCTTGGATACAACCTCCTGCTTTTTTTAATTTTTAAATTGTTTTTGATTCAAGTTTTCTCTTATTTTTGTAAGCAAAAAGTGCTTTTTTCTATAGTTTAGTCGGGTTTCTTGGTATGTTGCGTATAGCTTTTATCATGTTCCATGACTTCTTATGGCTGCTTCTGGGGAAAAATGGTTCCATATTGTACTAAATTCAACTGAGTGTAGCAGGAAGTGATCGACCATTCTCATTGTACAAGTTTTAGTCACTCAATACTTTTAAGTGTCAATAACGACGCCGGCTACGTCCTTGCAATCAAATGTGAAGAGGGAAGGAATGTTAGTGAAACCCTTGCTATTTGGAGACCGTGTTAACCTCTACATTTCCACAAAGGTCACAGGAAGGAGGGTTTTGTAAGCAGGGAAGAACTCGTTGGATTGGGATTAACTTTGATAAATGATGCGATCATACATATAATTCATACCCGGTTTATTCTTCGTTCAGTCGCCTGATAAGAGATGCTTGCTTAGCTTATTTAAATTTGGTAGTGATTTAAACTAACAAACATTATTAATGCTGTAATGGCCACGCGCGAATGTGTGATTTTCATTTTATTAGAACGCAAAACTCTTCAGTTTGCTGATTCGAGACCGACACAAACTAACAGACCTGCTGTTGGGGCCACGCCCAAAAAGTTGTTTATTTAGGTGAACTGCAAAATACAGTCAAACCAGTTCTTGTGCGAGGGATAGGGAGCGCACAAAATAAATCGCATGAAAAAAATCATTTGAAACTTCACGTGCAGCTACAAAACAATATTTCCACAGCATTATTGAACAAATTTTTTTTATGCGGTGGATAGGGACCGCATAAAAAATCTCATTAAAATGACTCGAAAGTTGTTGATTCTGATTTAGAATACCTATGTGAATAATTTTAAAACATCGGATTGATAAACGAAACTTTTTTAAACATACTAATTCTTTCAACCGCTTTCCTTCGTAGGCAAGCAATTCGTGACTTTTCCTACGTAAAACTGGCTCAAATAGGAATTTTGGACGCAACACTTCTTTAATGCGTTGGAATTCATTCCAAGAATCGTGAAAACTAAATGGCTGCAAATGTTGTCGGAAGTGGTCCTTTTTCATATACCGCACAAAAAAAATTCGCACAAAACCGGTCGCACAAAAAAAATAATCGCATAATAAAAGTCCCACAAAACAAAATTCGCACAAAAAAGAGTCGCAAAAAAAACAGGTTTGAATGTATTATACTACACAATGTGGATCTGATGTATACCGACATACCATAGAAAAGCTGTCGGAGCCATTCACAAATTTGTGGGGTTTACTGGAGAGGAATACAAGTTATCATATTTTTAGGTATACAATCGAGTTAGGTCTGCTGTTGGAACCACACACACTGTGGTTAGTATAGTTAATATTAGAAGTGCATTAGATTCTATGATTTGAAACCAACAATAAATGACAGAACCAGGCACATGTGCACGTACTGACCCGGTTTTAAGGAGGGGCGAAGGGGGCGTATGCCCTAGGCCTTCCGACACAAAGGGCCTTCCTAGTCTTGGGCCAGACGCGAGGACCTTTTTTTTGCTTACCTCTATTTTTTTAAGAATAGAGGGCCCCACGAAAATATCTGCCCCGGGGCCCCCACCACCTAAATTCGGCCCTATGTGCGTGGTTCGTATCATAAAATAAATAAATGTTCATTTATTTTAAATTTCAGGAATTTATGTTTTGTCTGCTCTTATACAGTGAATTTCCAAGATTTTCGTTTTGAATTTATTTGCTTTTTGCTCGTTCTTTTCCAACTTCTGTTATGCAGATGTGTTTACATTTGGTTAACTGTTATCTCTCTGCTTCCATCATCATTTTAATTTCTTTTACTATCTAGAATCCTCTGATTTTAACATTCCCTGCAAAATAAATTTCTGTGCTCAAACGCATATTCGGCCCCTAAAACTACATATGTACCATTTTTAAATTCCTATTTCTTCAATCTTATTATACGTTTTAATATTTTCATTATCTGCTGGATTTTTACCAGTTTTCTGCTCCAAAGATTTGTAGGTTCTTGTAGGTTCTTGTGTAGCGATTTCATTATGTGCTGATGCACTGGTCGACAAAATGAAACTAAAGTGCATTCTAAAAGCTTGAGCTGAAAAAAAATTAGGGATTACAGCCATTCAACCATTCCTATGAGTTTTGGTTCCCCTAGACATTATCGTTTATTTTTTTTTTTTTGAGACTTAAATGAGATCCTCTTAAACACAATGTTAAAATGACGAACATCACCAGTACCACGTCACAACCGTTTCGCCCACATTCCATCGCAAGACATCAACCTCCCGTGCATCCAGTTTACATCAGATTAAGTGAGGATTGCCATCGATAACCTCGACTCTAAAAAAGGACCCGGAACTGATGGCATTCCACCGCTGTTCCTGAAAAAATGCTGTGCAGAACTGTCAGATTGTGCACAACGTGCTATATACGGCATCAGCACCTCTCATCTCCGACAGCCAGCACGGTTCTAGGAGACATCGGTCAACTACAACAAACTTGATGTGCTATGTTACCACACTATCACGGAAAATGGAAATGAGGAGGCAAATCGACGCGGTGTACGTTGATTTTGCGAAAGCATTCGATACCGTCCCTCACTACCGTATCATCGAAAAAATGAAGCATATTGGCTTTCCAGAATGGATTTTGGACTGGATTTTGTCATATTTATCTGGTCGCACCTCATATGTTGTAGTAAACTCAGCTCGATCCCGCTCATTTTGTATCACGTCTGACGTGCCCCAGGGTAGTGTTTTTGGACCGCTGTTAATCAACATCTATGTGAATGATCTATACCTACTCATATCCTCTTTCAAACTCTTTTTCGCCGATGACCTGAAAATATTTCGTGTAGTTGCGTCTACGGATGACCACACTGCCCTTCAGGAGGACATCAACATTTTGCTGATTTGGTGCGATGATAACGGAATGCGTGTCAACGATATTAAATGCAAAATTATATCATTTACACGCTCTACCAATCCAGTTCATCACCGGTACAGTATAGGAGCTGAAGCGCTCCAACGTGTCTCGTCTATCTGCGATCTCGGTGTAACGATTGACAAAGAGCTTAACTCCAACGACCATATCGGGATTATGACTGCCAAAGCTTTCTCTGTTCTGGGATTTATTCGTCGTCACGCTTCTGAATTCACGGACATTTTGGCTATTAAGTCACTCTATTGCACGTTGGTCCGTAGCATTCTGGAGTACGCTTCGCCTGTTTGGTCCCCGCACTGCCTAGGACAAAACTTCGCAGTTGAACGCGTGCAGAAGAAATTTATACGGTTTGCTTTACGGTCACTCCCTTGGAGCGACCCAGCGGGGCTCCCTCCTTACCCTGATAGATGTCAGCTTATATGTTTGGAATCGCTGTCAGTCAGACGTGATAAAGCGCAGCGTCTCTTCGTTTTTGATGTGCTTCAAGGAGTAATTGATTGCCCTGCGTTACTCGAGCTAATGCCTATAATTGTCCCTCCTCGTCGTTTCCGGAACTATACTCTTCTGGCTACCCGCTACCACTGAACCAACTATGGATACAACAATCCCTTGGAGAGATGTATTCGCTCGTTCAACGATGTGTACGACAAATTTGATTTCAACATGTCTAGAAATGTTTTTAAAGACCGCACTAGTAGATTAGTTTAGTTTTTAGAATAATATAGAATAATAACAGTCTGTGCGATATTTTGTAGAAGATGGTGATGTTAAATTAATAAATAAAAAAAACCCGGCGTCCGACCTGTTTTTCATCATTGATTTTTGTCGCAGGTTGATTTTCACTGTCTTTTTCTGTTTGGAAAAAACTGTGATAGTTTTTGTTCTGTTTCAGTAATATGTGATTTTCCTGTGTTTGGTGAATGCAGAGCAGGGGTAGGAAATTTCAGTTCTTGATCAAACATTTTTTTATTTGTGTTTTGATTTGGTTTATTTAAAAATTTAATTTTGATGGGTTTTATTTAAAAATTATTAGAAAAAATAATTTTTCTGTGATGTTTAATGGGCTCTGTGAGTAAAAAAACTGAATAAAATGCAGAACTGAACCATGCAAAATATTCAAAAATAACCCCACAAAAATAAAAAAATATATGAAAAAATGTAGGAATCGAACAGATTTGAAAAATATGTAAAACAGTGGTAATATAGCTTGAAAAAGACATTTTTTTCATAAATCCCGTTTGGGCAACCTGAAAACGATTTTTTAGAAAGTCGAAATGTTCTACAAAAATGCTATAAATAACATTATCTTTGAATTTAGGGCTGAGCACCTTGAATTTTAGTTAACTTCTCTGTTGGCATACTCTATTATCCTCTTATAAATTCATAAATTTATAAACTTTTCTTTTCTTTTTGTACATGTTGTTTATAAATTGCCTGTTTTATGCTTTATTTTGTTTATGAATATTAGATTTTAATTGAGGTTCGTTCGAAAAATTTCAATCTATTTCGAGCAACAACCGAATATTACTTCTTAGTAATTAACATTCTAGCTAATGCTATCAGCTAGCTCTATGCTTTTCAACCCGTACCCGGACAGGATTCGTCTTCTACAAAACCTCGGCTGCTTTTGGACCACACAGAAACGCATCCCAGGCCACCTGGGCTGCCATCGAGCAACAACCTGTCCACGCGAATAGCAACACAACTATCCCGCGTCGTCACCATCAATCGTCAGAAGCATTAGGAGGCGTCGATCAATTAGAGAACCCAGGAATACGGCACTCTACCTCCACAGCAGCGTCGATTGATCTCGGCCCTGACATCGATCGCAACAGCTCCGCAAGATACAAACATCCGACGACTCCAGTGTAATCGACAGCCGGAGGTTAAAAGCCAATCCGCGCTTACAGTGCTGACATGCCCCGTACAGGCAAAAAGGATGCCCACACTCGACTGGAGCTTGAGTGTGCAACCATGGCCACAGCAATCCTTGGTTAACAATTGAAACCGAAGTGAGTGAAGTAAGCATACCTGGGAGAAGCCATTTACCCAACCTTCCGCCACTCCGACCATTTCAGATGTTGGCAAAGATCTTTCCCCGGCTGAGTGCAGTGGGTGGGCGGTATTATAATTTCCAATGCAAATCATTCGCGCTACGACGGTCGACGGCTGAAACTTGAAACGTTCGACTGGCAGATGCAGCGATAGCGGTTAGAGAAAAGTGGTCGTAAAGTTACACCTTAGATATTTACCCGACGGGACGCCGTCGGATTGCACTTGATTCGACACTGCGCCAGCCAGCGGTTCCGAGATAAAGTATGACAAACGATAGAGTCTTAAGTGAGGAACGAACCCCCCAAACGGCACGACAGAAACGTTAACACATTTTACGACTTTCTCATCGATTGCAGCGGCTGGCAGCAGCAACGCCATCAGCAGCAGGCTGTTTGCAAACAAATGACGAATTATTATCAAAACAAATGAAAAAAGACATTTCGAAAGTTGAAGCGCAATTAACATCTAAAAAAAGGCTCATTGTTTACCGTACCGGGTCACGATAAAAATGCCGAATAATTTTGCGCGCGGTTCAAGTTCCCACACGCGTACCCCATCGGCTGCTACAATTCTGTTCCACTTGAGCTAGCCAGCAGATTAATAATAAATTGGTTGGTTAGAAACACAGAGCAAAAGTCAGTACCTGCACGGTGCTACCTGTTTTTCGCTCTATAACGCCCTAGTCTGGACTGTGCCATTTCGTTTGGGCGACTGGAATGTAGCCAAAAAGCTCTCCACTCTCGGACGCTAATGGTGCCGTTAATGATGATGAGGATGACGCTCCGGTTGGAATGAGTTGTTGTGAACCGTCGTCGGGTGGTGCGGGGCAAATTTCAACAATTTACGATTAGCCACTTGCTTTATTAGCGATTTTTACCAAACTTGGTAGCCCGTTATTGTTGTTGTTGTTGTTGTTGTTGGATTAAGTAGACCAGGTCAGTCAAGCGGGGGTGGAGCTCATGTTACGGTGGTCATATATTTTAGCTGACCGTTGCAGAACCGGGTGTACCCGGGTGGAGTTATACAAATCAAACAGCAGGTGCTGCGTTTATCAGGCTAATTGGCGGCTGCTTGGCGTGATACCAATTAGCTAGACTTGTTTTACCTTGTGAATTTTTTTGGAGAGCTGTAGGCGATGATTTCTTGCGATGTCTCCAGAGTTTATTTTGTTTCGAAATAAATGATATGTAAAGGACAATGCAATTGAAACCACAAACCTTTCAAACTATTTTTATTGCTGGGTCTCAAACTAGCTTGTGATAATTCAGAAATATTATAATTCAATGTTTCCGTTTTTTAAGAATTCATCATATTGATTTTAATTTTAGTTTTTAAGAGTAACGAATAATCATTCTTTCCAATCTCTGGATACTTACTCATTTTTATTCGTCAATTTTTTGTTTACTAGAACCATAGCCAACCTTTTTTTTTTGCAAAAGTGTATTTCCACGTACCTGAAAAGAAAAACAAAACAAACAATTGAACGGATTAGTTATTATTTTAAGAATAGAAAGAATATCCCATGGCGATCACAAGACCAATCTTTCATGAATAAGTTTTCTCGAATAATTAACCAAGAAAGACAAGTCTTCTGGCCCGGAAGACATGGCCGACTAGTCACGGGTAAGATGGCCCAATCTCACCGCCACTGGCACAAGCTCACCCCGGCTGACGGTATTTTTTCATATATTTTATGCTAATAATATATGAGTTTCAACACGCGACTTTCTAAACTGCCATCGTTTATAAATTGGCATTTGTAAGCACCTAATGCGGACACAATACTACCTTGACTTTTGACTTCCAATTTTTGACTTCGGACACCTGTTTTTTACAAAATTGATTTTTGGTTTTGGAGTTTTCTAATTTTAATATTTGAATTTTGATTTTTAATTTGACATTTCGGAATTCAGATTGCAGAGGTTGGAGGTTGCAAAAGAGTCCACTTTTTCGTGGTGCAGCCTAGGTAACGCTAAATAGACTCAGCATGCGCTTGCTTGATGCGGATGATAACTAGTACTTCAAAAGCAAAGCCTTGGTACTTCATTCCGATACGGAACTCGACCTTCTGTTTATTATACACAGACTTCGCAGCCAACTGTTAAGTGTACAGGACAATTGCGGGGCTAGCGCTACGATCCTACTGACACAAACAGTCTCTCCCGAGCCGGGACTCGGACCTACGTCGACTGGCTTGTTGGGCCAGCATCGTACCCTGAGACCAGCTGGAAGGGTACTAGTACTTCAGTTTACTCCAATTCCGTAGTACTTACGGGAGTGACAGTTGTTCTTCAAGCAATCTGAGTGGAAGAAATAGTCACTCTGTAATCTATGAAATATACAGTGCTAATGCTATGCTATTCTTGAGGATTTTCAAATTTTCGAAATTTAGACTAGTAGGATTTTCGTATTTCAAGACTTCAGGATGATATGGCTTTGGGATTCTATAATTTTAGGATATGTGGAAAATAGTATTTAAGTATTTTGAGCTAAGAGGCTTTTAGGATTCCTAGACTAGTATTTTAAGTTTTTGGGATCTCGAGTTCTTTAGAATTTTGAGATTTTAGGATTTACGGATTTGAGGATTTTGGGATCTTACGATTTGAAGATTTAAGGAGCTTTGAATTTCAGGATTTTGGAGTTTTGGGGTTTTAGGATTTAAGGTTTTTCGATTTTTAAAATTTTAAAATTTTTAATTTGAGGATTTTTGGATTTGGGGGTTCTTAGGTTTTTTTTTATTCAAGGATTTTGGGATTTTGGGGTATAAGGACTTTTGGATTTGGGGTTTTGGAGATTTTACAATTTCACGATTCAACAAATTTTTTTTTTAAACTTAATACTTTAAAATTTAGGGATTTCGTTATATTAAGGCTTTAAAATTCTAAGATTTGTGGATGTGAAAATTAATAGATTTTATGCTTTTAGGATTAAAAAATTCAAGTAGTTTAGCATATCAGGAATTTAGGATTTTAAGAAAATGGGAATTTCGGGATTTTAGGATTTTGAGATTTTATGATTTCAGGTTTTTCAGATTCAATAATTATGGAATTTAAGGTGTTGAAGATTTTAAGTTTTAAGTGCTTTTCTCTTTTTGCCAATAGCAAGATTTTACTACGTTTTTTTGATTTTTGAATTTGAGGACATTACAATTGAGGGGTTTCAAATTTATTGATATTGCAATATTTGGAGTTTTCGGCGTTTTTTGGATTCAACGATTTTCGGATTTTTGGGATTTTACGAAATTTGGATTTACGAAGCCAGAATTTTAGGCGTTCAGGACTTAAGAGTTTTCCGGATTCAACGATTTTTGCATTTCAAGATTTTAAGCTTTATGATTTTTGGAAGTCTCGAGTTTTAGGATTTCAGCATTTTGAGACTTTAGGATTTAAGGATTGTAGGATTTGAAGAATTTATTACTTAGGCTTATAGAACTTCGGAATTTTGGGATTTTAGGATTTTAAGATTTAGGAGTTTTTGGTTTTTGGATTTTATGATTTAAGGATTCTGGAGTATTATTGTTTTTGGATCTTGAGCAATTCCAGGATTTTAGGATTTAATGATTTAAGAATTTGAGGATTTCATTAGTTTAGAATTTTATAATTCTAGGATTTGGGGATATTACATTTTTGATATTTTTGGCTTTTAGGTATTTAAGAAGTTTTACACGGCTTTCTGATTTTTATGTATCAGGTGAAAGAGTGTAGATTTTTGAGTAAAACGTGATTTTTTAAAAATGTTTATCTCTTTCAAATGACATATGGGTCATTCCATACGAAGTGACCACGAAGAAGCACAAACTTGGACACGATCATCACAGATTTTGCTACTGTCACTTTGGAAAAATCCCAAATTTGGTGTCGATTGGAATACCACCCGCTCTGTGGGACCCCCCCTGGAACACGATGATATTATCAAATTTAAAATAAAAATGGCTGCATTTGCCGAAAAATGTAAATTTAATTTTTACATGCAAAAGTAATTTATCTGGCAACACTTCCGGTCAAAACTAATATTTTTTCTGGATTCCTTGGTTTATTTTCTTCAAAAATCATCTATCAGTATTTTTCGAACATCTTACGTCTATGAATTGTAAGAAAAAGAAAAAAGAGATTTTTCACAAAAATTGCGTGACTTTGCAATAAAAAGGGGGGTCCTACAGAACGGGGGGTATTCCAATCGACACCAAAATTGGGATTTTTCCAAAGTGGCAGTAGATGAATAATTCTCCCAACTTTGGGGAAAATCTGTGATGGTCGTGACCAAGTGGCATGTACACTTCGTATGGAATGACCCAAATTAGGATTTTCGGATTTTGGGATTTTAATATTTAAGGATTTATGAGCTATAGGATTTTCGGATCCAATGATTGAAGGAGTTAAGGAAATTATGATTGTAGAATTTTATGATTAGAGGATTTTAAGATTAGGCTCTCAGGCATTTTAGGATTCCAGGGCTTCAGGGTTACACTGGTCGACAAAAGCAAAACAAATGTTGCCCTAAAGTTCGAAATAGTTGTCCTTAAAAGTTATAAATTTTAATTATTTCTGTGAATTATGGTTCACCCAGTGTATGCAGATGTGCACCAAATGTGGCAAACTAATTGCTCGTCGAATTCATCGCTTCTGCGTTGACAACTTATTAAGTTTCTGAAAAAAATATCTTCACTAGGGGCAACAAAATTGTCAGAAATGGTTAAGAAACTATAATCTTTCATTTTTTTATAGTTTGAGCTCTCGAATCTAGGATCTAAGTATTTAATCTAGGATCTTAGTATTTGAGGATTCTAGGATCTCAGAATTTTGGAATTTGTAGGTTTTGAAATTTTAAAACTTCAGGATCTTAGGGTTTCGGGATACAAAAATTTTGAAATAAGTATTAAAATTTTTGAAATTATACACCGATTTTGAGCGTTAAGGATTTGATGATTTTTCTGTTTTAACGATATATTTTTTTTACTTCATTCTTTGCCTTGGGCTTCTAGGATTTTGCGAAAGAACGGTTTTAGAGTTTTCAATCTTAATGATGTTATGATTTCAGGCGATTAGGTTTTTTGGGTATTTCGGATTCAACGACTTCAGGCGCTTAGGATTGTATGGTTTTTCCGAGTTAACGATTTTTGGATTTTGAGATTTTAGGCGGTTTTTCAAATTTTGAGATTGTAGAATTCTAGACTTAGGATTTTAAAAATTTCAAGAATTTGTATTTTGGAATTTTAGATTTATTTTGAAGATCGATTTTGGGATTAGGATTGCAGATTTTTGGATTTTATCTATGAAATTCGAGATTTGAATTGTGGATTTTAAGATTCTAGGATTTTATGATTTTAAAATTGTAGAGTTCAGGATTCTAAGATTTTGGAATTTTGTGACTTTGAGATTTTAGGATTTTAGGATTCAAGGATTTTGAGATGAAGAAATTTAGGATTTTGAATATATTAGGATTTCATGATTTAAGGATTTTACGATTGTTCCGAGTTTTCCGGAGTTAGTATTAATTTATTATTTTGGGATTTAATAAGTAAGTATTTAATTATTTTAAGATTTTATAATTCTAAGATTGGAAGTATTAGAACTTTGAGATTGTAAGCTTTTAGGATCTCAGGATTTGAGGTTCTAAGGATTTTAGGATTTTGGGATTTTAGGACATTTAGATTTTTGGGGTTTTTGAATTTTATTATGTTAGAAGCCTAGGATTTCATGATTTTAGTATTTTAAGGTTTGAGGAGTTTATGATTATAGAATTTTAAGATAAAGCATTTAGGATTTTAGTATTTCAGGACTTTAGTATTAGACTGCTCGATAAAAGCAAAAAATGTTACCCTAAAACTCGAAGCAGCCGCCCTAAAAAGTGTTAACTTCATGACCATTCCCGTGAATTTTCGCACCCCTAATGAATGCAGAAGTGCGTCAAAGTACGGCAGAGTAATTGCTCACCGGATTTATCATTTCTGCGTTGGCTTATGGGAAAACTCGTTAGGTTTCTGAAAAAGTTTTCTTTACTGAGGGTACTAAAACTCTCAGAAATGATTAAAAAGCTATTATTTTTCCAGTTTTGGGTCTAGGGCGAAACCTGTGTTCACCAGTGTTATAGAATATGAGGATTTTGAGATTTTATAATTTGAGGAATTTAGTATTTTATACTTCGAGATTTTAGGATTTCAGGCTTTTAGGATTTTAGGAGTTTGGGATTGAAGGGTTTTGAGATTCTTGTATTTTCAAGATGTTATAACCCAGAGATTGGAGGATATTGGAATTCTAGTATTTTAGGATTTAGAGATTTAAAGATTTCAGGATTTTAGGAGTTAGAAATTTTGGGTGTTTGGGATTTTATGATCTTAGGATTTACTGACTGTGGGATTTCAAAATTTTATGATCCTAGAATTTTTGAAACAAAATTCAAAAGTTTCGGAATATTTAAATTTTTGGATTTTAGAATTCTATAATTTTTGAGTATTCGAATGTTTGAGTTACTAGCGGTTACGGTTTCTGGGTTCTTTGGATTTAAATAATCAAAGATTTTACGATTTTTAAGTTATTACAGTTTTTGGGTTTTAGGATTAAATGATTCAAGAGGTTTTCCAATCTAACGATTTTAGGATTCTAAGCGTTTTTAAGTATTTTTCTCTTGTAACAATTTTAGGCTTTTACCTCGTTTTTTTTGGATTGGTGGCTTTTAGGGTTTTTGGACACAACGATTTTAGGATTGTCGGATTTAATGATTTTAGGCATTTAGGATTTTAAAGTTTTTAGGATTCAACGATTTTAGGGATTTTAGTACTCTACGACCTTCGAGTTTAAAGGTTAGGAATTTGAGCCTTATGATTTGTTACATAGGGGAAGGGGGAGGTAATATCAGCGTTACATAACATAAAATCTTTGGAGATACTCTCCAAAAACGAGCATTTTATTCAACAAGCTCTGCTTCAGCGTTACGTAATTTTTAAAAGGGCGTTACGTTTTGTTACATATGACGAGGTGGGGGTCATATGGTACATATGGTGGTTCCAAAAATTGGGTTTTTGCATTACGTAATTTATGGATGTCGTCTAATTGGTTTTTGAATAAAACGTTTTCAGAATATCAGGCGTTTAGGGTTTCATGACTTCATGGTTTCTCAGAGTTTACGCTCTTTGGACCTTGAGGTTTTAGACTTTTACGGTTTTAAGGTTTTTCAAACCTTAAGACTTTAGAAATTTTGATTTGAGAATTTAAAAATTTTTGAATTTTGTATCTAAGGATTTGAGATTTTGAATTATCTTGATTCTAGAATTATAGGATTTTCGATTTAAGAATTTTAGATTTGAGATTTTGGATTTTGGGTTTTGAATTTTAGATTTTAGATTTGAAACTCAAATATCGAAACTCAGTCGAAACATCTTATAATATCTCGTTGAATCTGAATTTTTTTTTAGTTTTGCAACGAATTGTTTCAGAAATCTGAGAAGTTTTTTATTTGTTCCGTATATGAAGTGTTGATCGAATAAGTTTTTCGAAAAATTCAAAACTTATTTCACTCCTGTACAGCATTTTTTTTTTCAGATTCTGGATATTATTTCTTTCTTCAGTAAAAGATATTTCAAACACAGCCACTCGAAATAGTAAATTTCCGGTGACTATTCCATTGCGGGGCATTTTTCAAATCATTCATTCAAGGCATAAAAATTCGCGAATTATTTCAGCTCAGCGAGAGCTTCTGAGTTCATGCTACCAAAACTAACCGCAACCAATAGCGTAAACTTTATTCCATTCGAAGATGTCCAAATCGTCAAAGTAGAAATTCGCTACTTTTACGACTTTCTGTCCGTACGTTACTCGAATCACAATCGTACGCTCGGTTTACGCACGCAAAACGCGCGAGTCATTCACCAGATCAGTAAAATGGGAAACTAACTCTATCATTCCGAGTCCCGCATCCATTAGCCTGCTAGTATGAATTACTATGCCTTTCGGAAGCGATGGCCCACCATGCATTTCACCGTTTCCTATTTTATATTCCCCCCCGCGCCGCTGAAAGTCCGTCCGTCACACACTATTCCTACAGTTCTACTTTTTATTCGCTTCGAAGATGATTTTCGCGAGATCCACGCCTGCGACGAAAAAATGAGACGAAACGAAATAAATTTCGTTATGCTTGCTGTTATACAATTTATTAGAGTAATAATCGGAATTTATGACAGCATGGTGGCAACTCTTCTCGCCGCGGCATCAGAGCTCTCTGCTGCACGCCCGAGAAGTCACCGGTTACGGGTTCTAATTTTTGCCGTAATTAAACTGCATAACTCATCTCCGCCCCGGAGGAGTTCCCGCTCGGTTATACGTATTGCACTCGGGAGGAAAACAAACAGAACACCATTTTACGGAAGAGTTCCCGTCGTACGGAAGGGATCCGTTCGCGTGAAATGTGACCTGAGCGCTCTGTCGTGAGCTCCCGGAATATCGTTCTTTCATCGCAGGTTAGTTAGTGGAAGGCAGAGACGAAATCAGGACTGGATACTTTAGGATCCGTCTAAGTTCGAGTAAGAAGCGTGTGAAATACAAGAGTTCCGAATCACATTTCATCGGCGGCTCAGGGCAGCACTAACGCTGGGGTCGCCAGATCCCGGTGCCATCGTTAGCAGGGATATCAAACTTTCTACCAACGACGGGGCAACAAAGTAATAACCAGGCGGGTTAATGTCTTACTACTTACCCCCTCCCCCTTTTTCCACATGACGCAAAACCGAAGGCAGCAACCGAACCGTGTAATGTGAAAGCTCTCTCTAAAGCGGTGCAACACCTTTTTAATTAAGAGATTTATCATATTTTAACGGCTCATTAGGGTGATTAGCGCATCTGTTGGCATCTCGGGAGCCTCCGGGATCTCGCTGCCGGGCCGCGACAGTCGGTGGCCGTGACATGCATGGTTTTTGCGGTTCTCACTTACTAGCTGGGGCAGACGATACGGTCTTGTTCGGAGCATTTAACGACAATCCGTGCGCTCAGGTGTCGCGCAGGAAATGTGATCATAAGGCGTGTAAGTTTATTTTGATTTATTGCTGCGTTGTGACTAAAATTTCTCATCACGAAAACAAAGTTTTCTTATGAGGACAAAGTCTTAGCAAGTTACTCTACAGAAATCCTGTGCAAAAAATCCGGGCGAAATCTTTACAACAATGTTTTATTTATCACTTCAACATTGTAAATGAGCTGGGTAGAAAATGGCTTGTAACTTAATACAATTTTTTACCGATACCTGATCATTCTGAAATAGGAAATACCAATTCCAATTTAATTAAATTTGCTTAACTCTGCTATTCTATGCCGAATGTATAAAAACCAAATTGAAAGAGTGACAGCGATGCAGCAAACCCAACGGAACACCGCAACGTTGGTGCCGTTCCATATCGCCAACCACGGTCGAGCGCAAAATGCAAATCTGATCCCCGGCATCACCGTTGCCGGGGCCGTTTCGTGTCCAATTTCAAGCTTCGATTTCCTTTCAACAAATCAATATTTCAAACTGACTTTCACCGAGCGCAGCGTCGGCCGTGTGTCAGCATGAATAATCCCCGGGAGCCATTCGGGTACTATGAACATCCATAATTTGCAACATTCCATCAACACTTGCAGTCCGGTTAATTAGAAAGCAAAATCCTCGCGCACGTAGCCTGAAACCCCGCTCCAAATCGACGTCGAGAGTGAGACCGATAATGACTGCACCCCGGCTAAAGCTCCATCGTTAACTCGATTCTAGCCCCGCGGAGGTACCTGTCTCACTCGAAAGTGCGGCCGTCGTCGTCGTCGTTATTATCCGACGCTTTCGCGGGCATCCGCGAACGATTTGCCACCCAGCTTCGGAAAAGCTCGACGCTCCCGGGTGCGCGATGTTTGCGCGTGTCGCGTTTGCTTTGCCAGAGAATAATCAATTTTCATTGTTGGTATTCTGATGAGAAGCGCTGAACCGCTGTGCTGCTGTGACGGACTTGGCACAGAACAAGGATCCGTCCGGGTAATCTCATTACGATCCTAGACACATAATTTATAATTACATTGTTAATTAGCATGCAGCGGGCCCGGTATACTGTGTGCGGTCTAGCGGACGACGCACAATAAGCAAACACCTGAGGTCTTAGGGCGTTCTTCAATTGTGTTCATTGTGAGCCGAGTGGATATAATTTGCCTTCGAGTTTGTTGAACAATCAACTAACAAAGTGATAAATTCAAACACAATGCAATGAAAGCTTGTGAATATATTTGCTTTATGATATTTCGCCTATGAAATTTAAGTTAGAATACTTCGCTTTAATAACCCTCCCAGCTGGTCTCGAGGTACGATGCTGGCCTAACAAGCCAGTTGTCGTAGGTTCGAGTCTCGGCTCGGGAGAGACTGTAAGTGTTAGTAGGATCGTAGCGCTGGCCCCGCGATTGTCCTGTACACTTAACAGTTGGCTGCGAAGTCTGTGTATAATAAACAGAAGGTCGAGTTCCGAATCGGAATGTAGCACCAAGGCTTTGCTTTTAACTTCGCTTTAAGTCGTTATGTTTAGGTTGACAGTTTCAAAAAACCTTGACGAATACTCTTTAAAGAAAAGTTCTTCCAATCGCCTGAATGTACCAGCAGAATAGGTGGAAAATAGGAGACAGACTTTTAAGTAATTAATTAAATTTTAAGTAATTAAAGGTTAACTGATTTCGAGTTTCAATTTGTGTAGATTAATTTTGACTGTTGGATTTCGGTTTACGATTAGCTGTTTTCAGATTTCGAGAAACTAAGAGCTCTACTTTAAGTTACCGTCTTCTGCTTTTGACTGTTGATTTTTCAGTTCTCAATAACCAGTCATTGACGTGAATCAAGACAGGATCCTTAGGATAGGAGAACCAATAATGTCCTCACGCAGTAGATTTCCGATATGCCACACAAAATATCGTAAATTATTCGACTTATTATTTACCAAACTGCTACAGCACCAAAGCACTTTATGTTATCAAATCGTACTTTTGGTAACAACAGAGCATTCAAAACTCTACTAAATCGCTAATTTTTACATCCCAGATTTTTTTCCTCCCAGCGTTGTTTACAATTGCACGCCGATAAAAGCTGTAATATTCTTCATAAATACCGGTACTTACTGGTCACGGTGCGACTCAAATTCTGCAACCTTTGTTAATAAACATCACGATCGTGACTAGTTTCCTCGAGAAAACAGTAGAAACAGATTATAAATTGCCTCAATAGTGTTACGTGTACCGAAATAACAATTTTTGCTTTTGTCTAATTTCAGCTCAACTGCATGTCAAGCGGAGTGTCAGTGTTGTCAGCACTGTCAGAAGCAGCGTACGCGAGCATCCAGAGCAGATGGTTTGAAATTAGATTAGGATTGGAAGTTGTTTATAATGAATCGTGTTTCAAGGAAAACTTCGAACAATTTTTTTTATCATTTTTTATTGCCAATTCCAATGAGACGGTAGAGAAATAGTTTTCGAAACTCAACACTTTGTTTTTGTGAGTAAGCAAAAAATAGGTAGAAGTTGGCTGTGGCTGTGTAAATTCTCTTGTTGACGGATAGGTACTTCCTCAATCGCTTTATTTCATTATTTTCTCATCAGTGACCTCGGAAGGGTTTTTGCAAGGGAAAAAAGCGTCAGTGCGAATCTGATACATTCATTTGAAGATAAATTTGGACATGTGAAAAAAATCAATTGAAAAAATCAATTAAAAAAATGAAATGGCGGGCTAGCTCGTCAAAAAGAACTTATAATTTGTGTTTAATTTTGGACTGCCTTTTTATTTTTAACACAATAAAAATTCCCTCATATACGGAAGGTTTTTCCGTATATAACTATGCTCTTGTATCAAGAACTGACCCAAAATAAATAAAAAATTGTAGCGTTTCAATTCACATTTTCCGTTGAACAATAAGTACAACTTTTCTAAATTTTGCGTGACGTTTCGGCTTACTGTTTTCTTTAAGCCATCATCAGACACCTGAAATTTTATTTCCAAATAATGCGTACTCCGTTCATAACCCAGACTGAGTGATATCTTGTGATATTCAGAGTTGAAGAATATAACGCCATGCCAAAATCTATCGCAAGTACAATTACTCCAGTCGAAACATCTTTTTTATTATTTTTCGCTGAACAATTTACAGTCTTAGACTATATGGACCACACCTAATACAAGTTAAATCGTTTGTTTCTGTTACATTTTAAATTACTGCTGATGTCATTTGCAGATCTACCATCGCCGACTGATGCTAATTTTGTATCGCCAGGTCAATATGGCATCAAAAAGTACAAAATAGTATGAGGGTGGTATCCAAGACACGATTACATGTCCAACGTAGGACTCTTATAGTTTTATCTCTATCAACAGCGCGTTTGAGCGAGTGGTAGAAAAATATCAACTACTTCAATTACACTAAGGTCGCTTTTTACGCGGTTTTTTTCACGCGGATTTCGGAATTTACGCGGGTTTTTTTACGCGGCACGTATCCACCGCGTAAAAAGTGACTTTAGTGTATATGATTTTGTGGCGCTAAAAAGTGTCATTGTCGATTGCGATCTACCGATTACCCGGGATGATTCTAGTTCTCTTATTATTTCTGGCAGAATTTCCTATAATTTCTACCACTTTTGCAGCTGCCAAGTACTCCATAACAGCCATCAGATAGACGGGTTCTCCAGCACAAACACGCCCAGCACGACCTTTTAAAAATTGATACCCAGAACGAGATGAACGGGAGGATTCCAAAATTTGGATAGAAGAGAAGTTTAAAAGAGTAGGATATGGCAAGCAAAGGAAAACATTTTCAATAGCTGTACCGACCGCCGTCCAAACACGAACACTAAAAAGATGCACGAGAATTCAGTTTTACGCTTATTGCATAGTTTTGACACACATTTGGAGCCCACTATCAGAAACGTTCTGACGAGTGGTAGAAGAATATCAACTAGGTACTTCAATTTGGGGCGCTAAAACGTGTCGTTGGTTTTTCATGTTAGTGACACGTAAATTTCATTTAATTTATCGTCAGGTCGGATTGCCATTTGCCTATAATCCGAGATGATCCTAATTCTTTTTTATTTCTTTTTACGCTTGCAAGTCACTAAAAACGCATATTACATATATTGGAAAACACACGCTACCAGCACACGCACAGCTATTACCTAAACGGCTGAAAGTAAGTGCGCTGGATCCAAACAGAATCACACACAAGTTCAATTGTGCTACCGGCATGACTGTACGACGGTGCTTCCCATACATCAGGGATCCAAAATCTAACGATGGGGAAGGTTGTCTCCAATCACCACTAGCGGCAGTTTCCTCCATCGGTCCCTCCGCTATGAAAGGCTGCGAACAAATGCAAATGGGTCTTGCAGCAAAAACCATAAAAAAATTTGAAATCGCCACATGCTGCGCTGCGATATGCCGCAGCTCTGCTTGCTGCTGGTCGGTCAAGATATATCCACTTGCTACAATAATCGGATAGATAATGAATACCAAATTTAGGTATGCTACTTTTATAGTGACTACTGAGAGTTATACTTCCAGTGGCCGTGTTGTACTAATTTTCAATAGTATATCTCAATCGAATAATTTTGCTACTAAAACTCAACCGTAAAAAGTGTTCTGATCGATTCCAAACACTCGAAAATCTTCAAAGAAATTACTGAAATACGCGTATAAGCGCTCAAACCAAGACCACTGTTTCCATGGTTCAATTGGTAGATTTTCAATTTGGGCCTCTAACTTCCAGATAGACGTAGTCCTACGTCCAAAACTGGCATCGTTTCAACCATATGCTGTTTCACCGTGCTGCACTAACATAATGACACGTGGGACATTAGTGTAAAAATGTAGTGGAGACAACGCTATGTGTAAAAACAAAGTAGAGTCTCTCTACCTCTGATTGTCGATTTTTGGTTTTTCGATTTTCCGCCTATGACCTACTAAAAAATCGAATTTGATATTTTGATTCATGATTTTTGAGCATCATTTTTCGGTTCCCAGCTTTTCATTCGTAGCTTTTGCTTCAATGTTGTAGCTTTCCTTTTCATGTCTGTCGATTTTCATATTTCTGGTGTTAATTGTACAATTTCAAATTCAAATTTCAAATTCACAATTTCAATTCAAATTTCAAATTCAGATTTTTGTTTTTCGACTTTCATAATAATTATTTAAGTGGACAATTTAAGCCTCCCAGATTTTTGAATAACGATTTATAATTTTACTATCGATTCCTGGCCTATGAGATACAATTTCCGATTGTTATTTTGTGACCTCCGAGCTTATTATTCTCCCCAATATGTGGAAAAAGCTGAATGAATATTCACTGTTCACTTCTCAATCAGAATGAGCGCTGCGTGTAGCAATTGTTTGTACCACACTTCTTTCTTCTTCTTTGTGTTGTATTTCTGCTGCTCGTAAGAAAATTAATACACTTGCTGCTGATCGAAACAAGAGTGGTGAGTCACTCTTGCAAGAATACACAAAAGTACACCGCAGTAAGCACTGCAGAGAAATTCGATAACAATCGAAGGGAAAACATGCGGGACAGACGGCTGGATTTTTTCCCAATTTCGAGATGCAAAGCAAACAACGCAACTTACTTTCCTGCCTAGATGCTCTTTTCAAATGATATATGCCAAAAAGACACACAGTAAAAGCACTACAGTGAGCTCTGTTATGTAGTAATTAACCCTCTAGTGCCCAATGCCGCATTTAGACGGTCTTCAGTTGAACCACTAAAAAGCTTCAATCAATACTAAAAAATATTCTTAAAAATTCATAGTATTTTTTGGAAGTCCGTCTGAAAATTAACTTGGGCACTAGAGGGTTTAGCATATTGTCCCTTCGAGTGAGAAATATTTCGAGTGAGAAATATTTCAGATTCCACAGCGGTGTTTTTGTGAACTTCTCAGATACACACGATTCGCTGTTCTCTTAAAACAAGTACGTCGCTTTACCCACGAGGGTTAGAGCAGTTATTTTTGCAGTCGAAGATGTTCTCCTACGCTTCTGTGAGGAGAAAGCCTGGTGACCTTGACATTCAACCTCCGGCTCTTGGTTTCCAACTTTAGCTTTAGTCTTTTGGCTTTTATTTGATTTGACGTCCCATTTCAAAATGATGTTAAACATATCGAAAAACGGTCCATTTTCAGGTTGCTTGCTAAGGGCCCCAAAGAACGCTCAAAGCGCTATCTGGTGGTGGATAAACAAGGAAATTAGTAGAGCCGTTTATCAAAAAACTATGACCTGCAGAACTCAATATTTTGTAGATATGAGTTTGTATGCGGCTTGATAACGCGAACTATATTTTTTTTAATATTTTGATTTTCGATTTTTCTAGTGAGTATTTTTTACATCCCTTACTGGAATGTAAACTACTTATGCAAACCATGCACCTGTAACTTAGCTCCAATAGCATCTATATTGTTGGCAGAAATCAATACAATTTTGATATTTACCAGACAACACACTTGTGAGTGGCCCCAACAACATTGTAATTATTTTTTTGGTTTATCTCGGTTCTTAAAATAAAAAAAAATACTTCCACACTAATTTGTGCGTAGCCCCAACAGCCTTCCTATGCACTTTGGTAAGTGCATCCAGTATTAGAAGAAACCTCATTGAATCCAAAAATGGCCGACTTCGAGTCACCAGAAAATTTCCTATAAACATCATGTATTGATATATTTTTAGGAGCCTACTGGACATCTCTATAGAAAAAGTGGTTTTTCCCATATAAAATCGTATGGAAACTTTAAAAATCGGGCGCAAATCGGGCGTTTCATCGATCGATCTGAAAAGTTACACAGTTGTTATAGGACCCATAAGAAACACGAAAAGTGCATGGGAGCGAAAAAATAACATCATCGTTATTTCCCATATAAGCGTGTCCCAGTCTACTGTACATCCGATGAACGTGAAGTTATTAATTCAAAGCGTCAAAATCGACTTTTTTGCTACAGTTAAACCGGATCCACATCGTGAAGAAGAATATTTTGCGTTTTACTAAGATATACCACACACACCTATGCGTTGTACCAGTAGTATTTTATTGTCTATTGGTTTAAATCAGGTTCAAATCAGGATAACCTCCAATTTCGTGCACAACTAAAAAATACCAGACATAGCAAGCACGCAATGCACCATGATGAGTAGAAGATGGTATAACGGTTTGATCAAAAAGTAGGCGCGGGGTAAGGAAGCGTTTTGCACTTTGGAGGGTTGGAGACGAAGCATCACTATGCAACAGCTAGTAATTTTTTCGTGTTCGTGTTGATATATCCATATTAACTAGGCAATTGGATAGCGCAAATTCGGGTGTTTTAAGTTGAAAATTGTTTCTTAAATTAATGAATATCGGTAGCAAGGTATGTAGCTTTGCCATATTTATAATTCAAATGAATCCTCATAATATATTATGAGATGCGATAATTCTTATGCCCTAGTTGTTTATAAACAAACCTACTCGCTGGCAATTTTTTTCCAATATGGCCGATTCTGCTTTTGACATACCGTTACACCAAGTCTTTATACATCATACACTGCACTAGGAGCGGAGACAAAAAAGTAGCACTTGTTTTCTAGGTAACACGCCCTCGAGCTGGGAGCTTCTGTCGACGATTCGGCACGCAACAAATGAAGAGCTCCATATAGCAAATATCTCTTTGTTTGTGACCTTTCTATAGTTACATGGAGCGCACGGGGAGACTCCGTGCCATGTTTTGCTTGCCTTTTTTGATTTGTTGTACCTCCGTTTCTTTGTTTTCTGATTTTCCTATTCATTATTCCACATGTAGCATAGCAAACATCAAATGCGAGAAAGCGGGTGAATCGCCGTGCATGAGCATTAAGCAGCCTCAGTCGACATGGTGCAGTCGACGTGAGCTCAAAACAAACCGAAGGTTATCGCATTGCATACGTAGCTTCTGTAGCTCTTGTACCGAGCTGGTACATGCTACGAATGTCACATGACAAAATAATACGCTCGTTGTGCTGAGTGCCTATCATTAGGCGACGTCACCGAGCGGCTCGGAGTTAGCAAGGATGAAATATACCTTACACACTTGTGTGCGGCCCCAACAGCATTTTTGTTTAATTATTATACTTTTATTTATTCATGTAACTCGATGATACAATTACTAGGTATACAAAAAGAATTACCTATAATCCTAAAATTGATCTATTTTTCCGAAATTGCAACCTAAATTATGTATATATTTTGGTTAATCTCAAAATCAAAGTTCTCTTCCTTTCTCAATAATAATACGAATTATGGCACGCGCAATGATATATTTCTTCGAAGAAAATCTCCGAATACGGGGAAATCTTCAAGTTTATTAACCAAAATTCCTATACAAAATGCTGTTGTTTTATTCAAAAACCTAAATTGATCCACCTTGCGATCAGACTCAGCCTTTCTCATTCAAACTAATTATTTGTAAAAATAGATTTACATGAATGCTTATATCCAGGTTCATTAAGCAGACAGTATGTGAATTAAAGAGAGCGAAAAATAAGCGAACTGGAAATATGATACAGATTTGGAAAAATATACCGCATCCCGACGGGACTTGAACCCGCAATATCCCTGTCTCTGGCATGGTGTTTTGATCAATTAAACTACGGGGGATGGTGGTACTGTTCCACAATAATTTATAAAATTTGACGTAATGTTGGTGCTTAAGTAATAGCGAAATAAAAGAAATGACTCTTAATTTCGAACAATTCAATCACGAGCGATAGTACGATACCACATTTAAATCATGTTGAGGCCATATATATTGATCAAAGCAGGTATAGTTTTCAATAGTCTTTGAATTTCTTTTTGTTCCAAAACTTTTGAACCACATATCAAATTGTTATGAAGTTTGTTTTTTGTAAGATTGAGAGATGACTCGTTTGTATGACACTAGTTATGTTCAAATAAGTCGTGTAATCTTTGAGAAAATAGACTTTCGTTGTTTTAACAATTTAATACATAACGGTTGCTTAAGTTCAATTATAATCAAATGAAAAGGGAACGTATAGGGCAGCCAACATTTGAAACCACGTGTTTAATCATTATTCATCAGTTACCCCTTAACTAGCCCGTTCATCTTGTATCAATATTGTTCAAATCGGTTGTGTAGTTTCTAGAATAATGAAGTTTCGTGATTTTCACATTTCGATACATTACAGACGAAGTTACAGTCTTATTACAGCAAAACTCAAAAGGGTGTTATGAGGCAGCCAGACCTTTCATTTGACATCAATTTTGTGGAAATCGGTTCAACCATCTCTGAGAAAAGAAAGTGAGTTTAAGTAGCCTTTGGAATATGTTTCTTTTCATACCTGGACATTACATTTTTAAACATAACAGGCAAAGTAATAGTCCGATTACAAAAAAAATCAATAGGGTCTTATGGGGCAGCAAGACCTTCCATATGACACTGGTTTTATGAAAATCGGTCCAGCCATCTCTGAGAAACATGAGTGAGATTAAATAGTCTTCAGAACACGTTTATTTACATAAATTCTGAACCACAAGTTCAATCTTCATAAAATTCAAAAGTTAAGGGTTTTTTAGGTAGCCCGTTCATTTGAAGTTAGTTTTGTTCAAATTGATTGTGTAGTTTCTGAGATATTGATGTTTCGTGATTTTCACATTTTGATACAAAACCTCGAAACTAAAAATCCGATTACAATAAAATTCAATAGGGTCGTATGGGGCAACTGGACCTTTCATTTGCAATTGATTTCATTGAAATCGGTCCAGCCATCTCTGAGAAAATCGAGTGAGATTGGGAGAGCGTTACATACACACACATACACACACACATACACATACAGAAAATGCTCAGCTCGTCGAACTGAGTCGAGTGATATACGACATCCGGCCCTTTTGAGCACTTTTATACCTTTAGTTTTTGCAGTGATTGCTATACTTTTCTAGGAGAAAGGCAAAACGGTATAAAAATCAACTGTTCATGCGCAAGAAGTTCTGATTCAACAATTGTACTTCATCAGTTAACCGTAGCATTTTCGTTTCACTCTGAAAATTTTATCCAATTGCGCATGCTAGGCATTCGAAGACCCTTCTGATTCTCGTTACTTCCCGTGGTAAATTGACAAGCTTGACCAGAAGGGCAAACTAAACACGTGTTCTCTTAAGGAAATGTTATGCGGAGTGGTACCTGGATTTATTTTTTTAAGTTTCGAGATGTAAAAGTCAATCTACTTTCCTACCTAGATGCTCCCTTCATTCGATATATGCTCAAGAGAATCAACTTAAAAGCACTGCAATTGTTAAGTTATTGAGCGTAATATTTTTTCGTGTAAGCAGGCTCAGCTCAGTTTATTATCTCTCAGGAGATCAGATCAGATCTCCTGATATCAGATTCCTCCACTGTGTTTTGTTTTGATGAATGCACGGATTAAACACGTGAAAATTTACGAAATCATTGAACAAATAAAGTAAATATGCTTACGTGCTCTTATGGAATCGATCAGCATTGTATATTTAGTAAAATTAGCTAGATTTATCCTGAATTTTGTTAAAGAAACCATTTTTCACAACGCTTCCATATCCATTTCAAAACTTGAATCACTGCTCAATTATTCATCTCACGATGCCCCCATATTCATCAAACTGTTAATCATGAATGAATCACATTATCATGAATGAACGTAGCCGCAGCCCGTCGTAGTAGGTTACCTAGATATCAGCTGTAGTTGTTTACGTGCAAAATTAGTAACCTAGGTAACCACTGCAGTGCTGTCGATTTATGTCAATAATGTCGGAATAATTGAACGTTTCCAGTATGATTTTTTCATATTAACAGAAACTGATTAGGCAACTTTTGATTTTCTTCAACGCAGTGAAAACAGATGAAATTACATACAGTTGAAATTTAGGAATTGTAGAAATTCATCTCATACATTTCTGCTAATTCAAGCTTGTTTTAGGAAATTTGAGGAGAACATTTCAAAGATTAAAATATTCTTAGTGTAGTGAGTGATTTTGTTTAGTGATTAAAAGAAAAAGTGGTCCGCTAGTGATGAAAAAAATTTTGGTTGGCTGCTGAACGAGTCCAGTTGTAACCATATAGAACAATGCGCGGATTTTGTTTTCTGAGGTAGGTGATTGAATTAAATGAGTTTTCGAGTGCAGATGACCGACTATAATATCAAATTTAGTGTTTTTAGGTTATAATTTATAAGGAATCTAAAGTGAACTAAGAAGAATCCATTTCATGGATTAGCAGATTGGTTTAAGAAGAAAATATGCGATTTTTCTTGTTTTCAATTGTTTTTTCTTATTGTATGAGATTAATATATGGGCTTAGATGAATAATGGAGTAGTTCCCCTATTCTCCTACGCGCCAATGATTTTCTAAGGAGAAATGAAAAGCCTGCATAGAGACCATGAACTATTCCATCACGACGGAATAGTTCATAGCCTACCATCCCGTCATGATGTTATACAATCCAATCCAATCCCACTATGACATTGAAAGTATTACTAACGTGTACTAGTGTCCATGTGGCGGCACCAACTTTTTCAATCTTATAGCTTTCAGGACCGTGGTGCTGACTTGAAATTTCTCACTTTGCATTCAAGGCATTGGATTTTTAAATTTGGATCTATGGATGTAATTTTTAAGATTGTGGATTGTGGAAGGCCACCTGATTTTTTTTTACGTGAAAGTTTCGTTCCAAATTTGCATAGTTGTGCGTAAAAAAGTTTAAATAAAAAACATAACGTAGAAAGTCTTCCTCAATTGTTTGAAGTTTGTTAAAATATTTGAGTGGCCAGTCTAACGATCGGAATAATTAATTTTGAAATTTTCATGTGATTTATTTTTTGAAGTTGAGTAGTGAGTAATGGAGAACAACCCGCGTAAAAACGTTTAGTGGACATCTAACTGTCGACTCTCGGCTTTTAACTATGATTTTGTTTTCGTTCTGAATTTTGCTGTCCCCAATTCTTTTTATGTTTTTCAATTTTAGTACTATCTTTGACTTTGAAATTAGGTCTTTTGATTTTTGTTGTAAACTTTTTTTGATATTTAGCATTTAGTTTACCGTAGTCATACTTCGAATTCAAAATTTGAATTTTCAACAATCAACTCAACCTTATCTTTCGATTTTTAAAGTGTAGATTCTGAAATTTTCAACTTATAACATCAGGATTTTGCAACACTCGATTATTGACTACTTGTTTTCGACTTTTGACGATAAGCATTCCAGTAGTTGATCTAATTTCGACTTGACATTTTATACTTTGTTTTATAATTATTCACCTCGCAACTCCCAACTTCTGTTTAACCAAAACTGCCAACTTTAGATTTTTGATTTAGAATTTGAATTTGTTTCTCGGTTTTAGATGGCTGAGATGATTTAGGACTTGAGAGTTTCATTTTTCCTTTTCAGTGCTTGAATCACGAATTCTGAATTAACATGTCAAATTTTCAATTGACAGATTATATCATTCATTTTATGATTTTTGTCTCTTGATATTTGGGCCTTCAACACTTCAACTTTCGCTATATTATTCTGATTATCAGCCATCACCTTATGACTTTACTTAAAGCTTTCAACTTTAGATTTTCGAGTTTCAGAAATTTAAATTTCGGTTTTGCGTATGAAAGCCAGTCCAGAAATTCATAGATTACTTTTTACAGCACCGTGACAAATTTACAGATCCGTTATCGAGTTTGGAGCAGAGTCAACACTTGTTTTAAAGACAAATCAATTATTTAACTTCGTGTGTCGGATTGGACTTCTGAATTCGGAATGTGTCCGGTTCAACGCTTTTGATTTTAATGTGAACAGTTCAATATTTCACCAAAGATCCAAAAGTTTCCCTATTAACTTATTAGCTGTCTAAACATAGTAAATTATTTCATCTAATTTCCTGCCCAATATAGCTTCACTTTCACTATCTTCGAAGCAACGGACACAGATCACAGCACGGATCGGACGCTCTAACGCACATATTGATCCCCCCGGCAAGTATTACCGATAAGATAGCCATCGAACCGACACTTAATATACGCCAACCGGACAAATATTTCTCTCCTATTTCGGAGACTGAATGACATCTCCCTGTTAGGTATAGATTACACTGAAAGGAGGGTGAAAGTCCAAAGCGATCCGGCAGAGTGTTCACTAGGCGCGTCTTACCGGCAAACGAAGCGCGAGATTTGGCGCATCGAATCGTTCCGGTCAGAGGAAGACCGACCGCCATGTTCAGCCGGGGCAGACCCACAAATCAAAGCTACGTTGCGACTTCGTCCACCGTGGCAGTGTGCCGAAGAAATGGTTGAATAAGTCAACGGTATAAGATTTATAATCCCATTGTTTCACCCGCCTTGGAACGGCACTCCGGCTGCGGGTCCCCGGGGTCCGAAATGTGTGAGAATGTCTCTATTCACTTGGGGGCTTACATGTCCATTGACTTTAGACTTTGCGGGTCCCACAGAAAGATCTGCGATTAGGTTCATGCTGTTGTTGCACGGTCTTCTGCTTCGGTCTTAACTACTGGAAATAAATAAATTCGCAACTAGTTGGCAGTCATTTAACGTTACAATTTAAGAGATAAAAATCACTATAACTGTCGTGTCGTGCCATTGCGTTGCGCAGGAAATAATAAAGTTAACGAGGTGTTGAACAAACTTAAACACGATATGATATAAAAAGCTGTTTCTAGTTTAAATTGTCCCATAAACAAGTCAACAAGTTCTACTCTAAATCGAGAGTCTCGGTTTTAAAGTGCCCCAACACAAATTCCGGAAGCAGCTTTTTTGTATGCATACACACATAATCCTTACTCGTTCCGGACTCGGCGCGCCGTACAAATCCGCAATCCGACGGTCCGGAAAGTGAAACCAAGGCTAACGAACACAAAACGGGAAAATAATTTGATTTACAGCTCTCACTTTCCACTGGGTGCGCTGTGTACATTTCGGAATGAAACTCCCCAAACAGACGGAGACCAATGAAATGCAACAAAAAAAAAACGATCCAAACGGGAGCCGGACGTTATCGCCGTCATGGCGGATTCCGGAGCACGTGGTTTTCCGTTGGAACGCCCGGTGGTCCGTCCGGGCGGGCGGGCGCGTATATGAATGACCAGCGAACGAACTCAATTAAAAAGTTGAAATATCCTCCCATTCTCACTTGGCTCCGTAGCGTAGCGTTGGTCATCCCGAATCGTACTTGACCGGCAGACTGCCAGCGAACGTCTGCATCAACAACCGTCTGGGGAGGAGCAGAGCAGAAGGTATGTACTCCACCAGCCCGTCGTAATCGTTTTTTATAACCCGTCTCAGATTATCGTACTTGAAACGTAACCTACAACCTTACGTACTTGGCAGTGATTGCGCCGGAAAGAAATAGAAAAAAAAAAATACATTACGAAATAAAAGTTTTGACTTTCGCTCAAGCGAGACTTTCATTGTTAACTACTCAGAAAAATAGTAAAACAAAATACCAATGAACTATTCATTCTTCTCATTTGAGATGTTCCTTTCAGATTGCTTTTCGCTTTTGTTTTAGCCAATAAAACAAATGCTCTTACAACATTTTTGGCCGCGAATTTTATTCGTCCCCCGTAACCAATTATCTTCCAGTGAAAGACCGTTCTAGTGATCACGATAGACGGAAGGCATCAGTGAATTAGCACGAAATCGGAAGCCACACACAGCTTCCATGATTCCTTCCCTTTGTTGCCCGGAGAAGAAAGACGGCCAGCAACCGTTAAACCTATTCACAGCCTCTCACCTAGTAATGTCATGATTCTATGGCTACTACTGGAGCTGATGGGTGGCCACCGCCGCAACGGTTGCAGAAGTGACTAATGGAAGACACGACGGCTCACGGAATTTGTCGTTCCGAGGTTCGCCATTGTCGCGTGGTCGTCTATGTCAGATGCAACACTAGCGCTCATTTATGCAAATTTGATGATTTTCCGTGATGAGGTGGTGCATCTGCAAACTGGCACTTTGACTCACTTCGTGGTACATATATAACAAGGCGAGTTCAGGTGGCGACGCTATTAGCAGTGCATTAAATTCGCAATAGCTTTGATAATGTGCAGACGGGGGGAGTACATAACAAAAGGCCGTTTTGCTGCACTTGCCACCGGAAAATTAGATTGTTCATTTCTGTGATTCGACGATTGGACTGTTCTACAATTCGCAACGTTGTGAGGATCTGACCGCATCTCGTAGCAATTCGCAATTCGTTATCTTCCAACCGACCAGCGAAGATGACACTGGAAGGAACTTTTCTTCTAATTGGGTTAAATTCAGCGTGGCGCAGACCTCGAATAGCACCGGAAATGAAACGACGCTTGGTAGACAACAGCATCATCATCATCATTTGTCGTCACGTTCTGTTTTATCAGATTATCTCTTTTAAATGGAAGAAACGATAAACCACACTGTATTCTTTCGAATGTTATTTTTTCTTTCACATATCCCAA
Source organism: Wyeomyia smithii (assembly GCF_029784165.1). NCBI lineage: Eukaryota > Metazoa > Arthropoda > Insecta > Diptera > Culicidae > Wyeomyia > Wyeomyia smithii. The sequence continues at coordinate 274,408,925 of NC_073695.1, forward strand.
CAAAGTTTGGCTGCGAGGCGTTAGTTTTACGGCAACAAACTTTTGTCATTATTTCTTATTAACTGTGTAGTTAAACAAAGAGCGAACCACATTGTGATACCGCAGTCTTAGCTTAGGGTGGACATTCAGTTATGTCTTAAGATAACCTGGCTCAAACTGATTCATTACACAACTGATATTATAAATGAACAATTCAGTACTAAAGTTTGGTAACGCTATCTGTTTTTAAAACGTAGTAAAACGTCGCTCACCCTAACTTGGAAATCGGGCGCGCACCAGCCGGAAAATGAGGATGTGACATTTATTTCATTATTAAATCGAACAGCTCGGGGCGACCGACCTTACACGGCTACCAGGAAGTTTTTACGAGTCAAGGGATTTTTGTTGTCGGGTATAATCTTATCAATCGGACCCATCTGGGATCGTTATTTTTCGGTCGGTAGCAGAAGACACTGGAAACGACGGCGAGGGAAGGCAACATCGTCCGTTCGGAAGGAATGCGATAAATGCCGACAACGGCATTAGAACAATCGTCAAGCTGTAGTAAGCTGGAAACTTCCTTCTTTTGTTGTTCTTCGGCTATTATGGTACGCTACATCAAGCAGCAGAAAAATTGCGAAGGACCATTTCAAGTCATTTAGCTTTGATTCAAAGTTTCCGATAGGATTGTCTCGGACAAACGGCAACCATTTACCCAAATAATGCTTGAATAATCTCTCCCAATTTATAAGATTACTTTAACTCAACTTTTGGAGCTACTTTAATATGCTCTGGAATTCCCCCGACGTTCAAAACTGACTCGCAGTTGAAAATTGAGTTCCTTTTCCCGAACACTAACCTGGAAAAGTTTCGAGCTAAACATCAAAAGCATCTCATTACAGCTCTAACCCCAAATCCCTTGAATAAATTCCTCCAGGCTGCCTCTTCTCACCTACAGCGGAAAATCTCCGCCCCGTTCCGAGATCGCACAGCAGCAGGCGTAAAGCCGACGCCTTAATTATCGCCAACCCTTTGGCAGGCTGCTTGCTCCGGCAAAAGGGTACCGGAAGAGGGGGGCTCCGGTTTTCCATCCGGTGGTTGCATGCTGGAGCACAGAGAGAAATTAAACTGCTTTAAAATATGACAGGCCTAAAGAAAAATTGCTCCATTCGAAGGGCAAACGAGCCTTTCGTTATATTTACAAGAGGAGGTAACCGTACTGTGTAGTGACAGCATTCTTTCTTCATAGAAATAATAGTTTTGTATGAAACCTAGAATATTGTTCAAAATCCATCAATTTAATAAAATACAGAGCATCGTTGCATTCCATTATTTGATTTAATAAAACTCTCCGAAAACCTATACATATCTCTATTTCTAGGGATCAAACAGTTCAATAAACAAATTAATGAACGATTTACGCACAGCGACAACAAAAAAGAGTATTATAGAAATAATTATAGATTCATGTTAAAAATTTCATACAAGTCAAAAACATCAGACATAACATCAGACAACATTATTTTGAATAGTATCAACATTGAAAATTTCAAAAAATGCGTAAATATAAAGATTTTTAAAGATTTCTGGCCTTATTTCCTTACAGGTTAACTAAAAATAGATGGTGGTTTATGTGGTCCCCGTGGTTCTGTGGTTAGCGATGTCGGTCGGCTAGCTCTCCCACACGGTTGTGATATCGGGTTCGATTCCCGATCAGGTAGAGGATCTTTTCGAGCTGGAAATTTTCTCAACTCTGCACTGGGGCACGGTGTACCGTTGTACTTATCCTACAACATTCAAAATGTGCCGAAAGCAATATCGATAACGAATTCTCTCAACTAATCTAGTTGATCGAGACCGCATTAGCCACCCAGGCTAGCGTGCGATATTGATAAAGATTGTGGTTTATTCATGAAGAAATAAGAAAAAAATATTAAAATTTTCTAAAAGAAGAAACAATTAAAATTTGAAGTTGTGGCAGTAATTTTGTCCATCCCAAAAATATATACACCGCAAGACAAAAACAAATTTTGGACAAAAACTCAGCAATATTATATATAATAAAAATCTCAAAACCCCATTTTTCAAAAAATTTATTTTTTGCTCTACTACAGAATGTTAAAAAAATATGAATTGTTGTATGAATTTTCATGGCAACAGCTAATAACGTGTTTCAAAACTTGTGAACATTTTATGGAAATTGTTTTTCATCGTTTGTATTTTTCTTATCGCCAATGATCCGTCCTAAGTGCATAAATTCCTTTTACACCGCTTCGAAGTAGTGAAATAAATATTCACCCACAAGTGTATCTATTTTAGTCAATAAATTCACCTTATTTGTCAGCTCAGGATTTTTTTCCTTATTTGGCCATTTATATTTATAAGCCACTCGTCTTTCTATTAGTGTATTCAGATTAAGAGCATCATATGACTTTACTAATTTATCAGGCCATTATGACTGATTTGTTTGGCTGTGATCGTTGAGTTTCTTAAATGCTTGTGTTTTTGCGCCTAAATCTGCCATGTTCTCTGACTTAATGTATTATTTATCAAGGTCGTTAAAAAAAAACATACTTATTTGGTTGTGCGATCACATGCGTTAAACTAATGAATTATTTTTCATCATGTGTTCATCAATCGTCCCGATGCTGCGTGTGGCCAAGGCGAACGTCACTTCCAAACTGCTGTTTACGGCAAGTATAAATTTGTTGGCAATCATTTAATTGCTGATGCGCTACGCGATTCCAGCCCACCGACAACCGACTTTTTGTACGACAGTTTATGGAACCCACCCAACGCCGTTGAATCCTGCAGCGATACCACAGCCATCTCGGCCAGTAATTGGAACTGGAGAGGGGGTTTTCCACAGTGCCTCCTCAGGCATTTGAACTGTCCACTGTTTCTAACAGCCACTGACTGTACATCCAACAAATCCTGACAGTGACTACGACGCTGAGGTTTTGACGTGGCTTCGGCCGGTCGTTCGAGAATTCGAGCTTTCTAGGCTTTAAATCTTCTAATCAAAAGAGGTGGTGCTCATAGCAGCAAAATTTTCCTGATTTCTGGGTACAGCTGCAAGAGCGTGTGCAAGTAAAAATTACTCTGATTTTGGATAGTCCTGAAAAAGTATGTACCCAAGATGACAACACTTGCGCCAGGCCCGAATTTGAGGGGGGGGGGCAAAGAGGGGCAAATGACCCGGGCCTCCCGATTCAAGGGGCACCCTAGTCCTGGGGCGACCTTTTTTTTTGCTCGTCACCTTCCAGAACGTTGCCTCAAAATGTTTCAAAAAAAGACGGCCTCAAAAACAAATTTGCCCCGCGCCCCCCAGTGCCTAAATCCGGCCCTGACTTGCGCAGAATATCATCCACGTAAATAAGATTACATTCGTTCGATTTTGTGTTTATTAGTGTAGTAAATTTTATGTCATGTTCATGTATTGATTGTTAAGTTGAGTGTAAAAATGTGAGGCGCTGAGTTCTAATCAGTGTTGCCACAGGTACAGATTTATCTGGACAGGTATAGATTTTTTCTTTTTTTTTTCTGTTACAGATTCTATATGGTACAGATGACAATTTTTTTTTTGTCAAAAGGTACAGATGCGTACGTATTTTTAATGGGTCCATTAATTAAACTGATATTTTTCTCTCGGTGCACTTGATATCACTTGAGGTGCATAACTTGGAAAATAAAACATAACCAACTATTTCTGTAAAGCTAACTGCGAAGGGCCAACCTGCTGTTGTCCCACTTCCTTTCTTGATAACAAGTTCCAAATTCAAAATAAATTTCATTAACATCATCAACTAAATGAATAATCTACAATGTTAACAAAAGTAACCCTTCTATGCAATACATATTTTACAGTACAGTACAGATAAAAATGTGGCAACACTCGCTCTAATTTCGACCTCTCAGCGGCTTTATTTTGGTCGACAACGAACGACAGTTTAGCCACGACCGTGATTGAAAAGACACACGCGTCATCTTCGTCTATTCAAGTACGCGTTTTAACTGTTGGTTCTTTCTGCAGCTCGCGTCTCGTTTATGTGTAGCGAAACTTGTTCTACTGCTCCACGTTCGTTCTGTGTTTGTTTACCGAAGAGAGTAAGTTATACTATTTGCCACCCCCGGCTAAGTGCCAAGGAGAGGAAAACAAGATTTACCTAAGAACATTGCAGGGGGATCTGACGACTCGTGCAGGAGCAGCTGGGAAGCAGCCGCGGACATCGTCATTTGTATATAAGAAGCCATCACTGGCAGCGAAAAAGCAAAGAATGGAATAACTAATTTTTATTATTTTTTTTTTTTGCTCTTGCAGGGATCCGAAAATCCAAGAGAGGTACTTTGCAGCCCCGCAAACAAGGGTCTGCCGGACAAATAAAGCAACCTGTAGCTAGTTGCCTTCCGTAGTTGGCTATATAAGTGTGTAGGGTAACCCCCACTAATAAGCGACACCAAGTGGAAGCCTTGGTGGAACGTTGAACTTCGTACTCTACGCAATGAGCTCTGTAAGAAACGCAAGAAACAATACTTTAACTCAGAAACCTTAGCTGCTCACAACCAACTACAAAGATTGTGTTAAAACAACGCAGTCAGACCTCAAGCTAAACTCTTCAATGTTTTGAAAATTCATGCAGTCACAGTAAGAAGTAACGACAAATTCTTCCAATAAAATGGCAAAGTTTCTGCTGTCGATGGGTCGTTCCATTCGAAGTATCCATACCACTTGAACACAACCATCACGGATTTGGTTCAAAATTGGGCTGAATATTCATCTAGGTTTACTTTGAAAAATCCCAATTTCGGTGTCGATTCTGTTCGCCCCACTCTGTGAGACTCCCGTTTTTGTTGCTAAAATTGTTATATCTCAAGATTCACTCGCATCGGACATCGGAGTGATAGTTATTTCTCAATTGAAATTTTCCAAGGAACGCGATGCAATTATCAAATTTAAAATAAAAATGGCTTCATACGCTAAAAAATGTAATTCTTAGATTGAAAATTCAGAAAATAATCTGTCTGGCAACACTTCCACATTATATATTTTTTTTTTGATTCCTTGGTTCTTTAAAATAATCTGTTAGTATTTTTCGGACATCTTAACAAAAATGTTTAGCAACAAAGAGCGGGGTGTATTCCAAACAACACCAGATTGGATTTTTTTTTTTTCAAAGAGAACCTTGATGAATAATTTCCCTAATTTTGAGCCAAAACTGTGCTTTTACGTGGTTCCTTCGTATGGAATGACCATTCATCGTTTTTTGGTGGAGAGGCGGCTTGGTACGAAAATTTGTATGTAGGGGTTATTGGTGCCGGGGAAGGGTTTGAGACCCCTTCCTTCTCTGGAAGCGAGGGCTTCTATGCAAATGAAACACAAATTTCTGCTTAGCTCAGAAGCTAATCTATCGAAGGGAACCAGATTTGGCATCTGGAGGTTTCCAGAAGCAAGAAACATTTATATGGTAGCTCGAAACTCCTCTCTTCTCTGGAAGGGGAGGGTTCCCATACAAATTAAACAAAACTTTCTGCATAAGTCGAGAGCTAATCAAGCGGTACCATATTTGGCAGGTGTATCACTGTTCGTACGTTGCACAAAAAATATAAAACAATTTGGCACCCAGAAGTATTTTAAAGCAAGAAATATTTCTATGGTGGTTCGACACCTCACCCTTCTCAGGACAATAAACCCTTTCCTTCTCTGGACATTATACAAATTAAACACAATTTCCTACATAACTAGATATCTAATCGGAATGATGCACAGTTTTTCGGAGTTTTCCTAAAAAATTAGACTGTAAATAATGGGCTCTGTGAGATAGTTGATTTTCGTATTTTTTTTTTTTTGATCGACATTTTTGTTTACGGTGTATATTTTTTTAGGAACAAGACTTTTGTCTATAACATTGCCGAAGACGCAGACACCAACCAAACAAACCGTACTGGCTCAAAAAGTATTTGTAACTATCAATATCATTTCTACGTAAGCCCTTATAAAAAAATAGTCGTGAGGCCAAAAGTAATGCTGGAAGAACCACCCTTATGTCAAGTTTCAGCATTGAGAGCGCTCAAAGCGAAATGACAGTAATGTCAAAACTACCAATGACAAGAAACAAAAAAAAAAACGATAAACAAAACAAAAATATAAGAACAAGACGTTATTACCGTTAATTCATTAAGGAGTATTCAATAAAGAAATAACAAAAATCAAAAATGGGTATGAAAGCTATTAGAAAAATCAAACAGATACAAATCATCAATGAAAGAATAAAACAGACATAAGTACCACCCCTCTGGACCCCTCCCCGTTTTTGTAAGACGCAAATATGTCTGTGTTTTTTTTTCTAGTTTTTCAAACAGATTGAGCAAACACTGGGAATTTTCATACGTATCAATTGCTCCTTGTTTCAAATCATGTCAGGTGGATGAAATATGGTATGTAAGAGTGAATTTTGGAGTTTCCAAATTATTTTGCGGTAAGGTCTCCTGAATCCATACGTGCTGAAATATTTATTTTAGCATGCAAATATTTTGAGAAAAACGAGTTTAAATTCACTAAAGTACGTATTTTCATGGAAACCTGATTTTCTCAGTCTCCCACACTTGGTTTCAAGTTGGCTCTTCACTTTTCAAGCACTTAATTTCTAGAGTAACGTCTTCTGAATCCAAAGCTTGAGCTTGAAAATTCAAGAACGGTCTTGTTGTTTAAATTTTTATAAATATACGTAGTTTTGTGATTTTGTACTGGAATAATTTAGAAACTCCAAAATTCACTCTTACATACCATATTTCATCCACCTGACATGATTTGAAACAAGGAGCAATTGATACGTATGAAAACGGGGAGGGGTCCAGAGGGGTGGTACCTTTACCAAATCCTAAAGCAACTATTCTCCTTGAATAAAAGTCCAAGTTTTCCCAAATCGGCCGTTCCAGTGCTGAGAACGAGCATTTTCAAAAAACAAGTTTCGTCCCGGGTCTTTACGGGTTAAATAGAAACACAAGGAATTGATAAAAGTAAAACTAAGCGATATATAAAAATAATGCTAGAGAGAAAAACTAATTGAAAGCACAAACTGTCGAATCATAAATAAAAAAGTTGCAGAGGTTTTTTTTGACGTTAGACTAACGTCTATATCGAAGTTAGGCACCTGAATTTGAAAATATAGTAATTCAACCAGAGAAAACCAGGGAAAAGTGGTCAGGTTTTGAGCGCTTATATATCAGTCATTTCTTTTCAGAATTTCGAGGTTTTGGCATCAACCGATCAGAAATTCTTTTACGGTTGAATTTATGTAACAAAAATAACCTATTGTTCGAGATACACTATTGAAAAATTGATAAATCACATCGATTGTCTAAATCATACCGAGCAACCAATCACCACCTCTCTTCACAAGCACAGTCGACACTAACGGATACAACCGATCTGACTTTGTAAACAGTCTCACAGCTTTCAACCAATAACGAGCTCGCTTTCGGTAGCTGCAACAGGTGTTTCAACACCGTTTTAAAATGCTTCTTTTATCATTACCACTGAACAGATTCTAAACACCAATGGCTTGATTGATAGGGAAAATATTGCGCAAGATTGTCATATAATAATTCAAATATGTTTTCGATACTAAACTAGTTAAAAGTTGTGTTAAAAGTCGTGCACGTTCAACCAATCACAAGCTCGCTTCTCCTTTGCTCGCGGATGGATTTATAATAATAGCCTGCGTCGTCTCATAGCAGTCATCAGTTAACAAGTGGAAGGCCACTAGAACGGTCCTGATTAATCAGCAGAGGTGGCTGATTCCAGTGGCGGAACTGAGCTGCAGCAGAACCAGAGCGGTGGTATCAGGCAGCAGCGGCGGAGGTAGTGGGCAGCTGCATTTCTTCATTCAGTTCGGTTCCCCTTCGATCTGAGTTGGACCCCACCAGCGGTAATCCAATTTAGATATCGTTGGGTAAAAACAGCCAGAAACTGCACGAGCCAGCACCGCCACTAGGAAAGCTACCTCCATTTAGTGTGTGTGCAGTGTGCACATATAGCGTATGTGCATCTGCATAGCTATGACATTTGCGATAATAGTGATGGTAGCTAACCAACCCATGTGTATTGATAGCTAGAGCTGTTGCTAGCTATAGCGTGTGTAAAGCAGGTATTAGACGAAGAAAATATTTGCTATTTTTGGTACGGATTTTATTGTGTGCAAATAAAATTCGTACCAAAAATAGCAAATGTTTGCTTCGTCTAATACCTGCTTAAGACATAGCATGTGTAGCATATTATGGCTATTGTGTGTATATCCAGCGTGTGTACGGATAGTTATAGCGTGTGTGTGGATAGCTGCTGCGTGTGTAATGATTAGTTATAGCGTTTGTATGGATAGTAATAGTACATGGTTGGATAGCTTATGCGTATGTATAGATAGTTGTATCGGATATATGGATAGGAATACCGTGTGTATAGATAGCTTTAGCATGTGTGTATAAAAAGCTACAGCGTGTGTATAAATAGTTTTTACGTGTGTATAGATAGTTATAGAATGTTTGTGGATAACTATAGCGGGTGTTTATCGAAGATTATTATTGTTATTAAAAATATTAAAACGTCTTAACGAACACAGTTGTGAATTTGATTTTACAGCAGCGATTTTAACTTCTTCACCCAGTCTTAATTCATCGAGGAAAAATTACTGCCTATGAATGATCAACACTTATTTACTAGAAATTTCATTCAGATCAAAACAGGTTCTTTTGAGTATCATAAATTATTGGTAAAGAGAGTTGCAAGTTTTCTCAATGAGCATTCATTAAATTTTCGTTTTTGTTTCTCGGTGCGCGGTTTTGATTTTGTTTCTCGCACACAGAGAAAGAAACAAACTTGTCGCTATCGTGAAAAATTACAAAACAATTAGAAATGCTCTAAATCACAATTGAAGAAGTTAAGATATTTTCCTGTCACTCGCCAAAACCTTGATAAAAACTACCGAAAAACGTGTAATTGAGCTCTAGCTATATAAGGTTATTGAAATAAACGTATTTTTTTTAATACATGAAGCTATATGCTGGGCTGGAGCTAACCTAGCATGAGTTTAATCGATTTAATGTCAAACAATTTTTAAATTCAAAATTTTCGTTTGAATCGTTCTGGGCTCCAATTTCAGATAGTTTCGTTAAGTTTGCTTTTTGCTTAGATAGGAAAATTTTACCAATTCGCTCAATTAAATGATTGTCTTGGTAGTGCAGCTACGAACAAAGGTTTGATTCGAATATGTATGAAATGACAGCGATTAAATAAAAGATATCCATTCTTTTAGTATATATTATTATTTATAACGTTTTAACGTTTCAGCATTCAGAAATGCACTGTTAGATAAAATTGCATTAAATACCAGAGTTGCAATTCTCTCTATTATTTGTTTTAATGGAATATAAGAATACCGTAGTCCAACGTCATGCGGTCGTGCCTTGAATACCACCCTCCTACTTTTTTCTTCACAAAGAAAGATGCAGAGGTTGTGTATGAGCCACTACCGCAAGGTTAATGCAGAAAAGAGTAGCAGCGAAAAGGGTCATGTCAAATTCCAAAAACCGACCACGAAAATTTTGTTTGTTGGCCTAAACAAACTTGTGCTTAATTTCAGCTTAATCGGACATGATTTAGGGGTGCCTCAAAGCGCTCAAAATTGTGAATTTTTTGATGCAGAGAATCGAAAATAAAAATCACTTAAAACGTCGTGCTCTGGTGTTATCCGGAAAAAAAATTGTTTTTCTTGGGCAGTCGAGGGATTGGTATGGAATATTCTAGTATTGATCTCTAAAATAACTCACAACTGCTAATTATTTAAATCCAGGTCGATTTTTTTTTTAAATTTTTTTCAAAATCTTATGAACTTTTCTCATAGTAGATTCTCGAGGGTTAAAACACACAACTTAGAGTACTTTTAAGCATTTCTGAATCATGTCTGATTGAGCTAAAGTTTTTTTTATTCTCGCTTATTTAGCGTCGGTCTAGTTCCGCCACTGTTATAGTGCCAATCACCGACGCCCGGGGAGGCGACTCCTCCCAGGACCCTGACTCACGACCCGTTGATAAACGGACCGGCACCGACGGCTTTACTTCCTCATGCGATGGAAGGCGTGATCCCAGAGATTTTTCGCCTCAGAAAATCTCCCGGTGTCGGCTAGGATTGAATCTAGACCAGTTGGGTTGGTTGTGAGTGGATCACGCCACCTCACAACCATCGACACCTATGTCGGCGGTGGGATTCGAACCCAGGCGTCGAGCGTTGTTGGCGGAGACGTTACCAACCACGCTAGGTCCCCGCTTGAGCTAAAGTTTTGCACATGTCATGTTCTTGGGTTAATTAACAAAATGTACATGATTGGTTTTGAAACGTAGAATAACGTCAACCTGTCTGATTTTTCGAACCAATTTCAATTTTCACTACCACTTTCACCTGTCAACATTCAAGTTTCTGTTTTATGTCAATCTATTTCTAGTAATAGGTTAGGAAAAACACTCAATGGTGGTTAATCGACTCAAATGAATGAAGCGGAAAACTTCAGAAGTAATTCTCTTTCAACTCTCTCTCTCCCTTCCCCTCTCTCTCTCTCTCTCCCTCTCTTTTAATGATGAAAATCATCCGAAATTATTGTTGAAGGTTGCTGGAACACCTTCAGCCGAACACGGAAACTGAAGGTCACACGCTCAAATTTCAAAATGGTGTCTGGAGTTGAACTCTGTACTCTGTGCATCATTCTGATTCCAGAGATACCCATATTAGGTGCTATGTGATCTTTTTGCACTGTTTTCCAAAAACCGGAAGTTACAACCATGAGTTTCCAAACAGCTTCTGGGTAGATATCAGGTCTCTTGCCATCATTATGATTCTGAAGTACTCATAAAGGGAGTATATAATTATTTTGGGAGTTTCCCAGACACCGGAAATCACCATCTCGAACTTCAAAACCGCGACTGGAGCTGGTTGGTATTGGTTTTTGGAAATCATCTTGATTCCGGAAATACTTATATTGGGTGGTACTCGGTCATTTTATTCTATTTCAAAGAAAACCGGAAGTCACCCCCTTAGAATTCGAAATGGCATCTGGGATCGATTTCCGGCTTCTGAATATCATCCCGGTTTCGAAAACATCCATATTGGATGATATTTGGCCTTTTGAAGTAGAATACTTCTCTCAGGAAGTTCGGCTACATAGGGATGTGAAATGAAAATCTAAAACCGAAAAAAGTGAGAAATATGTCCAATTTCAAATGCTAATAAATCGGTTAGTATTCGATGGATTTCCTTCGTTCTTGCAGCAATAGATTGGAAAATCTTCTAAGATTCTTCCCAAAATAAGATAATTGTAATATCATTATTGACACTATTGTACTATTGAAAATAGTCAAGCCTTGTCAAAACGAAAAATTCGACCTCTGATTGGTCGTTATATGCTTGCTTCCCAAGCACGGTCGACATGATCATATACCTTGCAATTAAAAACATGCTATTTGGCCTATATAAGAGCCTGTTTCAGCCGGAGCCGCTCATAATAGTTCTAGACAGCGACAAAAGCAATCGTCCTTCCTTAGCAGCAGCACTAGCCCTGTGGTTGGTCACCACGTCTCAGGAGCAGCGCGGTTTTTCTCAGCGTGTGTCGCCAGACAGCCATTGTTCCCCCCGTGTTGGGGCAGCATGAAGATTGCCATCAGGAAATCCCATTTTGAATATCAAAATGCCTTTTTGAAGGCAAATAAACAAGTCATTGAAAGTTAATAATTTTTATCAACGCAAGCAAGCATTCTGTGTTGCATCCTAACAATTTAAATTTGTCGCACCCGTCTAATTTACTGAATGTGAAATAGCTTCCACAGTGCATGTTGTCCGTGTATCTTAATTCCCCCAATGTTAGGGCAGCTCAAAGGTTGTAATTAGCAACCGATTTTGAACCGCAACATGCTTTTTTCAAGGCAAATAAAAAAAATAATTGAAGGTTAATAATTTTCTGGCATCAACACAAGCAGACATTCTGTGCGGGATGCAATCAAATCCTGTTGTAGTTGTCTAATTTTTACTTTATTTAGTAAACCCCCCACTGTAGGGACAGCGCAAAGGCTGCGATCAGCATAACCGACATTGAATAATAAACTGCCCTGTTAGTACGCATTCACAAAAGCAGTTAGTTCGGCTATGCAGAGCTAATATGAAGTCGATTCAATCAATCAGCATAAACAGAATTTCGTCGTCTCCCAGCTGCCAAGTTGCAACATGATGCAACACGCAACAGCGAGCAAACGAAATCGCTTGATGTTACAAACCGCAATAAGATACGGGTTAAAACCGTTGCGTGTGTGAGAGCACCATCGGTGTTTATTCGCTGGATACACTATCTACTGTCTACTGAACGCAATAATCTGCTTACATGCGACATGGGGACGGGAACATTTTCTTCAACCAAGCTGCACAACACGACACAAAACATGTTATTTTGTTGCTTCAATGAGAGTGCTATCGGTCCGGCTCGACAGAATGTTCACAAGAAATCATTTTTGTGCATCCGTGCTACGAAACTGAGGAAAAACTTTAGAAACTGAAAAAAGAGGTGGAGCTTATCAAATGATCGCTCTGAACCTGAATGAAGTCACACATATTTTTCAAGTTATATCATTCCACCACGTACGTAAAATAATTCATTGCTATTTTAATCCCTATATAAGAGCCTGTTTTAGTCGAAGCCGCTCATAGTAGTTCTGAACAGCGACGACAGCAGTCCTCCCTTAGCAGCAGCGGGAGCGAGCAGTGGGTACCATCGATAGCGGATAGCGGCCACAACTGTGGCATGGCTGCGAATAAGCGTAGCAGTTTCAGCGGATCTCACCATCGATAGCAGCAGGGCCAGCAGATGCAGGTACAGCGGATACCAATGGCGGCCACAACTGTGGCATGGCTACGGATAGCGTTGCAGGTGCCCGGCAGTTGGGCATGCGAATAGCGGCCACAACTGTGGCATAGCTACGCATAGCGTAGCTGTTGCAGCGGGTATATCAGCATCGATAGTAGCAGGGTCAGCTGATGCAACGACACTCCCTTCACTAAAATGCTGTTTCAGTGTGGTAGCGGGAAGCATCAGCAGCAGGCTTGCATGAAGTGAATACATCAGCCAGCAACTTTCTCTAAAGCCTCTGCCATAGTAGACGCGAAAAGCGGCGCGAACCGATTCGCTCGGCCGTAGGTTGATGTACAGCTCTACTGATGGCTGTACATTAACCTACAGCTGAGCGAATCGGTTCGCGTCGCTTTTCGCGTCTACTATGGCAGAGGCTTTAGAGAATCCGATTTTGAATTGAACTCTTAAGCCTTGTCAAAACACAAAATTCGACCTCTGATTGGTCGTTATACCGCGCTTTCCCAAGCACGGTCGGCAGAGTTATGGACCTAGTAAATTGGGAATGCATCATTTGGCCTATATAAGAGCTTCATCAGATAATAAACAAACATTTCATCCGATATCAAATTGAACAACTGAAATTTGAAGAACACAAATGATTATTTGAAGAGTTAATATTTTCTCGTTTTGCGCTATAATCCAAAGTTAATTATCTTCATCTACATGCATACTCTGACTATTATTACGTGTTTGCGTCGCTTAGTGTTTGACTACGGTCATGCAGAACGGAAATAACGGCGCGATGCGATTCGGCAAGACGAAATCTGTTGAAATGTATAGCTCTACTTCGCCTTAAAAAGAGCTGTACATTTCACCACGGTAAGGCGAATCGCATCGCGCCAGCATTCGCGTTCTGCATAACCGTAGCCTTTGTTCCTTTCCTGTTTAATGATGTTGTATTAAATGTGCATATTACAATTCGGCAGCACTTCAACTTCTCATTTGCACAAAATTTAAAAATATCCAATGAACTTCATTCAAAATATCAGACAAAAAGAAATTACAATACTCCCAATGAACGGTCAACGTTTATTTACTAGAAAAAATGACTGATACGCAAGCAGCCAGGTTATCTTTCTTGTAAAAGTATTCTACTTCAACCTTGCGGTCGTGGCTTTGCATACAACCTTCTTGTGATTTTTTTTAAGGGAGTATTTGTTAGTAGCTTTAGTATTAATGATAAATATTAGTAAATAATGAGTATGTGTTTTCAATCACAAATGGTGACTCCTCAACACTGTTAATAATATTTAGCCTTGTTTTCATTTCTCATTGGTCGAAATGTGTCTTCGAAACAAGGCTCTATATTTTTCAATAGTACAATAGTTAGCATCATAAAATCACAGTATTCCATATTTCGGTGGTCGCGTAGCTAATTTTCCAATCGATTACTGCATAAATAACGGAAATCCGCTAAAAACTAACTGAGTTATAATCAGTTGAAATTGGACAATTTTAGTAACGCTCTTGATGTTTTTGGTATTTCAAACACTGTTCTCATGAAACGTAATTCTACGTCAAAAACGCGATGGAATGGTGCAGAATTACTAAATACATACTGTATATTGCGAGTGAATATTTCTGAGAAAATCTATTTTATACTACTTATAATTGATTTTTAAACTTTTTTACCTGTAAGAGACTGAACCACTGCGACCATCGATAGCAGATAAATTGTGGTATTAGTTTTTAATTCTAACATGTAAATAAACCAGACCACGAAAACCGAACTCTCTTCGAATTGAGCACTCAAAGTTACCACCTTTCACGATACAGTATAAAAAGGACCCAACCAACCTGCCCTGAATTACAGCTGCTACGTTCAATCTGGGAAGTATTCTATACCCGTTGCACGACACTGTAACGGATCGGGACAATAACAACAACCCGGAGCTATAGACAGTTCGAATCGGAGCTCTGCATAGCTTCATACCAGCCAGAACGTCTGAATTCCAGTGCTATAGGATTCTATCTGGCAGTTTGCTCCCCCCTTTCGAAACGGCACGGTAATGTGATGGACTGGCTGGTGTAAATGTTGGCATAATAACACGCAAGCGAAAGGGTTGAATCTCTCTTCGAAAATAGATCAACTGCGACACGGGGTTTGGTGGCTGCGGGGGAATGTTTACGTTTCATTCATTTAAAATTAAAATCAAACAGAAACAAACGGTGCAACTTTAATATCCCCCCACGGGGCGTTGTTTGTTTTTCGGGGTCGACATTTCCGAAGCCAGCGAGTGAGAAGCGTCTTTACAGTTCAATGCAGAATTGGGTTAAACGATTCTTTTGATTGGAGGACATTGTGGTTGAGGATGAAGTGGATCGTTGAATGTAATTGCTCTACTGTTATGAGCGGAACTAGATTTCGGAATACTTTTGTATGCCATTTCAGTTTTGAAACTGCACTTCATGTTCGAAATGCATCCAATGAGTATAAAGTTCAAACGATGCAAACTGCACAGCACACTAAACACATATTAGGTGCTAAATGCAATAAGCATCATTAATTCTGCAACTTAAACCCATTATTCGCCCCACTTGCTTAATATTCTACACATTCATCCCAAACTCTCCCCTGGTTACGCATACACGAGAAGCACACACGAAAAAAATCCCTTCATCCTTTCAAGCTCGAACCACCTTAATTTGGGTTCCGCGCGCCGGCATCCATGTTATGTGTTAATAATTTGCTACCGTCGTTTACGAGTGTAAGTACAGCATCATTGTGCAAAACAAAAGATGCCACCACCGTTTCCCTCTCGTACTCTTCGTACTTACACACACCTGCCTTGGTTGGTCGTGAAGCTTTTTCAAAACAATTATCCCGTGAGCAGCAGCAGCAGTGAGTGAGGAAGAAGCTGTAGGTACGCAAAAGTTTCCCTTCCAGCTTTGTTCAGCCGCGGGCACTTCTCTGCTGTTGTGCATGCATCTGCAAACCGTAGCGCAGGTTCGGAGCCCAACCGTAAATGGCGCCGTGTGCTTTGAAGTCCCGCCAGGAAGATGATTCGATTATGGAACAGACTTGCCGGATTATACTCTCTGTGTGTAGGGAGTAGGTGACAGGCAGGAACGTGAAGGCAGTAAAGGTGCAAATGTGTAGCAAAATTATTATTTGCAATGAATGCCGACGCTAGGGACGTGGCTGGAGCAGGGCAACGCACCGGAAACCCACACACAGAGAGAACAGAGCGGCCGTAATTCGGTGCCGTGGCTCATTTGCGGGATAGTGGATCTGTTGGTTGGGGAGCACGAATAGGACTCGGGTTGTGCACAATGTGAAAGTCCGGCAAGGAAGGAAAGCAACCGGCAGGAAGGACCTTTTTAACGAAGAGGACTATTTCATTGTTTTATGCCGGCACATAGGCGAAACGGTTGGACAGACACATGCGCATTTTGGTTTCGCTGAAAGGATTTGGGGTATTTGGCTAGCTTGTTTTGGTTGGAATTTTCCCCGAGCGGAGTGGGGGGAAGGGGGAGCATTGTGCTGCGGACTCAGTGCCGGAGGGAATCGAATGAAAAATCACTTCAAGTTCAGAAGTTGAAAAGTTTTACGGTGCTCAGCTATAGTATGAATTCTATGCTTGAAATTTAGAGTGAACGTTATGAATTAAAATTCACGAAGAATGTTGAAGCTAGTTTAATATAGAGAATATAGGTTCGTAATTGTTATTTTTAGTTATATCCACACTTATTGGTACAGTTGCACTCTTTTATTTTGTGATATTGAAGTCGTTATAAGTCTAGAGTAAAATAATTTTCAGATAATAAATTTGCAAGGCTTACAAAATTTCCCTGCAACGAAACACATCGTCGTACATCTTATTGTACCTTCGAGCTCCATCCAACCACTCAGACACTCGATGAAAGCTGTCTTTCGCTTTCCGAAGGCACCAGCTGGTGCACTGGCATCCCGAACCGTAATAAATTTCGACTGTCTACATTTCCAATTGACCACATTTTGCAAGTTGGAGAGAGTTAATTTTCCTGCCCGCCAGCCTAAACTATCCGGTTGATATTTCCATCGACATTGTGTCCGGGAAGGAACATGTGTGTGCACATTCCAAGCAAACATTTGCTCAGTCAATAATTACAGAAAATTTAATTTCGTTTTCTGCCAACCCCAAACAGGAGCCATGAATCGTCCAACGCTCGATGGTAACAAACAAAACCTCGGAGTCTATCGTTTTATGCTACGGCCTCGGAGTATCTCAATGGTGCTGCAGTGTCGCTTACAACGTAGATAAATGCTACAGGCCATCCCCCATTCCAGTCAACACTAGGCGGCCCGAGTAATGGTGCGACGCATAAATAGCATCTCTTTATGCTCCAATATTCAAGTTGTATTTTAATTAAAACGCTGAAGCGTACAAAACAGTCCGATTGGTTTGGTTCTCCATGCATGGCAGTCGAATATAACCGCGGGCTGTGCTTTAATTGTAGCCCCTCCATATACGAATGATCCTTTTGAACTGCCCACCCAGCGGCCTACGGCAGGAGCTGTGTAATGCGTTACAGCAGCAGCAGCACACGGTAGTTGGTACCAAAACCATCAGACCCCATAGCAATGCACCGTCTCTGTCGCCAGGTAGAAGCGCGAATGTTATTTTAGCTCTTTTATTACCCGCTGCCACGGTTCCGAGCAGGATACAATTACAATGTTTTGTGTGCGCCCTCCGGTGCAAGTTCTTCGGGTGCTTTGTAATCATTAGAATTGAAACGTAATCTGTAATTAAATTTTGCTGCTGCAGATGGAGGCCCCATGTTTCCGATGCCGATGCGACCCATCCTCAGGCTAGCATGAGTAAGGAAAATTATTTATTCTGTGCAAAAAAACAAGAGTTTTGCGTACATCTGCTACCGGGTGTTTGGTCCCTCTCGATGGCATCTGAAAATAGCGATTGTTTTCAATCGATTTACTTCATCCTTGCGGGCAGAATTCCAACTGGAACCATCTGATTTAGCTCGTGTAACTGAGTTTCTTCTAGTTACTGCCTTTTTTTTTTTTCAAATGTATTTGAACTTGCAGAGGCTAAATATGTAGCAGGTATTGAGAATAATATTCTGAATTTTCAGGATAAAAAAAAACAAAAATAATTTTTAAAAGAAGAAACAATCTTGCAAATTCAAACTAGAAACATAACAAAAGGAAACATTTTTATCAATATTCAGTGTCCAATTAATTAAGAATGCAAATGACATTTATTTTAAATGCATTTGCACCTTTCACGGTGCACTGTTTGTTCACTTGGCCATGCATACAAACTTTCATGCAAGCCTTCTGCGAAAGCTTTCTTTTGTTTGTTACTTCCAATGTATAAGGAACAAATTAAGAAGTAACACTAAAATCTCGTCTACTTTCAAAAATGATTCCTCTGTCCTTTTCTAACCATTAAAATTAGATTCAGGTACAAGCTGAAGAAAGATAGATTATGCACTTGATTTTTTTTTTCATTATTCAATCTTCATAATTTTAATCTCTCGATTTCTCATTCTTTTGAATCTATCGGTTTTGTTCTCGTTTTTCTATTTCTTTGTTTGTGTTTCGACTTTCGGTATTGCTTTTGGCTTTTTTTCGATTTTCGTTCTTCGTTTTTCATTTTCGTTTTTCATTTTTCATTTTTCACTTTTCACTTTTCTCATTTCATTTTTCATTTTTCATTTTTCATTTTTCATTTTTCATTTTCATTTTTCATTTTTGGTTTTTTAATTCTTTTTTCGTATTTACATTTTTCATTTTTCATTTTTAATTTTTCATTTATCATTTTTCATTTTTCATTTTTCATTTTTCATTCTTCATTCTTCATTCTTCATTCTTCATTCTTCATTCTTCATTTTTCATTCTTCATTCTTCATTCTTCATTTTTTATTCTTCATTCTTCATTCTTCATTCTTCATTCTTCATTCTTCATTCTTCATTCTTCATTCTTCATTCTTCATTCTTCATTCTTCATTCTTCATTCTTCATTCTTCATTCTTCATTCTTCATTCTTCATTCTTAATTCTTAATTCTTCATTCTTCATTCTTCATTCTTCATTCTTCATTCTTCATTCTTCATTCTTCATTCTTCATTCTTCATTCTTCATTCTTCATTCTTCATTCCTCATTCTTCATTCTTTATTCTTTATTCTTCATTCTTCATTCTTCATTCTTCATTCTTCATTCTTCATTCTTCATTCTTCATTCTTCATTCTTCATTCTTCATTCTTCATTCTTCATTCTTCATTTTTCATTCTTCATTCTTCATTCTTCATTCTTCATTCTTCATTCTTTATTCTTCATTCTTCATTCTTCATTCTTCATTCTTCATTCTTCATTCTTCATTCTTCATTCTTCATTCTTCATTCTTCATTCTTCATTCTTCATTCTTCATTCTTCATTCTTCATTCTTCATTCTTCATTCTTCATTCTTCATTCTTCATTCTTCATTCTTCATTCTTCATTCTTCATTCTTCATTCTTCATTCTTCATTCTTCATTCTTCATTCTTCATTCTTCATTCTTCATTCTTCATTCTTCATTCTTCATTCTTCATTCTTCATTCTTCATTCTTCATTCTTCATTCTTCATTCTTCATTCTTCATTCTTCATTCTTCATTCTTCATTCTTCATTCTTCATTCTTCATTCTTCATTCTTCATTCTTCATTCTTCATTCTTCATTCCTCATTCTTTATTCTTTATTCTTTATACTTCATTCTTCATTCTTCATTCTTCATTCTTCATTCTTCATTCTTCATTCTTCATTCTTCATTCTTCATTCTTCATTCTTCATTCTTCATTCTTCATTCTTCATTCTTCATTCTTCATTCTTTATTCTTCATTCTTCATTCTTCATTCTTCATTCTTCATTCTTCATTCTTCAATCTTCAATCTTCATTCTTCATTCTTCAATCTTCATTCTTCATTCTTCATTCTTCATTCTTCATTCTTCATTCTTCATTCTTCATTCTTCATTCTTCATTCTTCATTCTTCATTCTTCATTCTTCATTCTTCATTCTTCATTCTTCATTCTTCATTCTTCATTCTTCATTCTTCATTCTTCATTCTTCATTCTTCATTCTTCATTCTTCATTCTTCATTCTTCATTCTTCATTCTTCATTCTTCATTCTTCATTCTTCATTCTTCATTCTTCATTCTTCATTCTTCATTCTTCATTCTTCATTCTTCATTCTTCATTCTTCATTCTTCATTCTTCATTCTTCATTCTTCATTCTTCATTCTTCATTCTTCATTCTTCATTCTTCATTCTTCATTCTTCATTCTTCATTCTTCATTCTTCATTCTTCATTCTTCATTCTTCATTCTTCATTCTTCATTCTTCATTCTTCATTCTTCATTCTTCATTCTTCATTCTTCATTCTTCATTCTTCATTCTTCATTCTTCATTCTTCATTCTTCATTCTTCATTCTTCATTCTTCATTCTTCATTCTTCATTCTTCATTCTTCATTCTTCATTCTTCATTCTTCATTCTTCATTCTTCATTCTTCATTCTTCATTCTTCATTCTTCATTCTTCATTCTTCATTCTTCATTCTTCATTCTTCATTCTTCATTCTTCATTCTTCATTCTTCATTCTTCATTCTTCATTCTTCATTCTTCATTCTTCATTCTTCATTCCTCATTCTTCATTCTTTATTCTTTATTCTTCATTCTTCATTCTTCATTCTTCATTCTTCATTCTTCATTCTTCATTCTTCATTCTTCATTCTTCATTCTTCATTCTTCATTCTTCATTCTTCATTCTTCATTCTTCATTCTTCATTCTTCATTCTTCATTCTTTATTCTTCATTCTTCATTCTTCATTCTTCATTCTTCATTCTTCATTCTTCATTCTTCATTCTTCATTCTTCATTCTTCATTCTTCATTCTTCATTCTTCATTCTTCATTCTTCATTCTTCATTCTTCATTCTTCATTCTTCATTCTTCATTCTTCATTCTTCATTCTTCATTCTTCATTCTTCATTCTTCATTCTTCATTCTTCATTCTTCATTCTTCATTCTTCATTCTTCATTCTTCATTCTTCATTTTTCATTCTTCATTCTTCATTCTTCATTCTTCATTCTTCATTCTTTATTCTTCATTCTTCATTCTTCATTCTTTATTCTTCATTCTTCATTTTTCATTCCTCATTTTCCATTCTTCATTCTTCATTTCAATTTCCGTTTTTAATTTTTACAAAAGCAATTCAACTATTATTTTACTAATATTTATTTTTTATTTTTTATTAATTATATTTTATTATATATTTAATATATTTTTTTAAATTTTCAATCTTAAATTTAAAATATTTTTTTGTTTTATTTTTCATTTGTTTTAATTTTTAATTTAGAATTTAGAAATTTGATTTTTGATTTCTGATTCCCGATTTCTTATTTCTTATTTGTTATTTCTGATCTTTGATTTTTGATTCCTGATTTTTGAATTTTGATATCTGATTTCTGATTTCTGATTTCTGATTTTTGATTTTTGATTTCTGATTTCTGATTTCTGATTTCTGTTTTCTGATTTCTGATTTCTGATTTCAGATTTCTGATTTCTGATTTCTGATTTCTGATTTCTGATTTCTGAATTCTGATTTTTGATTTCTGATTTCTGATTTCTGATTTCTGATTTCTGATTTCTGATTTCTGATTTCTGATTTCTGATTTCTGATTTCTGATTTCTGATTTCTGATTCCTGATTCCTAAGTTCTGAGTTCTGATTTCTGATTTCTGGTTTATGATTTATGATTACTGATTTTTTCTGATTTCTGATTTTTTAATTTTTGGTTTTTACATTTGATTTTGGATTTCCAAAATTGATTTTTGATTTTTAGTTTTGGTTTTCGATTTTTTATTTTAATTTCCGAACTTATGATTTTTTTGTTTGTCATTTTCCGGTTTTCATTCTTCATTTTTTGTTTTTTGTTTGTTCTTTTTCTTTATTTATTTTTTCTTTTCCGTTTTTGGTTTTTGTTTTTAATTTTTTGTTTTTCGTTTTGAGTTTTTCGTTCATCGTTTTTCGACTTTGTCCTCTCAGTTTTACCCCTATTCTTGTTAACTTCTTTCTTTTTCCTATTTCATTTTTCCTTATCGCTTTTATTTAAAGAGGGAACGAAAACCCTTCTTCTTTCTTTCTCTTATTCTCTTTCGTTTTCCTTTATACTATTTTTTCTTTCCTTTTTAGTTTTTTCCTTTTCCATATTTCTTTTCTTCTGCCCCCTTTTTTTTAAATTTTCCTTTCTCCGCTTTACTTGTTGTTTTTCCACATTTTCATTTCGCTGCTCGTTTTTTTCCTTTTTTCTCCTTTTCTTTTGTTTCTTTACTGTTTTTTTTTTCTTTTTTTCTTTTGCTTCTTTTCCCTGTTAGTTTTCTTTTTCTTTCTTTCTTCACTTTCCTCTTTTAACTTTATTACCATTTTCCTTTTTCATTTTTCTTCATTCCTTTCCATTTTGACCTTCTTTTTGCTTTCATCTTCCGTATTTTTCAGTTTTACTCTTTCTATTCTCCTTTTTCTTTATTCATTTTTCGTTTTTCGGAATTGGTTTTTTATTTTCCCTTTTTGCATTTTTTTCTATATTCATTTTTCCTCTTTCATGTTTTTCTTTTCTCTTTTACCTTTCATCATTTTTCTGCCTCTCAGCATTTTTTGTCATTTTTTCTCCTTCCTTCTCCCTCTCTCGGTTTTCCTTTTTCCTCTTACCTTCAACTTTTTTCCATCTTTCCTTTTTCCTTTTTCCCTTTCTTGTTTTTCCTTATTCGTTTCTTCGCATCAGTTTCCAATTTTTTTCCTTCTTCCATTGTTTTCTTTTTTTTTCCTTTTTCCTTTTTCCTTTTATTTTTTACTTTTTCTATTTTTTCCTTTCTTCCCTTATTCCTTATTCACCTCCTTGTTAATAATTTTTCCTTTTCCTGTTCTTTTTTACCTTTCCCTTTTTCCTCTTTTTTTCTTCCTGTTTCCTTTTTCTTCCTGTTTCCTTTTTCTTCTTTTCTTTTTCCTCTTTTATTTTCTTTTTCTTATTTATATTTTTTCTTGAACCTTTCGCTTTTTAATTTTTTTTATTTTTGAATTTTGAATTTATAGTTACGAATTTCGAATTATGAATTTTGAAATTTGCACTCTGAATTTTGTTCCCTTATTCATTTTTTTTCTTTTTTCAATTATTTCTCTTTTTCATTATTCCTTTTTCCCTTTTTCATTTTTTCTTTATCGTTTTTCCTTGCTCCTTTTTCCTTTTTCTTTTTCTTTTTTTTTCCTTTTTTCCTTTTTCCCGATTCCTTTTTTCTTTTCTCTTCTTTCCTTCTCCTTTTTCCATTTCGTTTTTCACTTCTCACTTTTCTTTTTTCCAATTTTTTCCCTTTTCCCTTTTCGTTTTTCCTCTTTCTTGTTTTTTTTTCCTCTTTCCTTTGTTCTTTTTCCTTTTTTCCTGTTTCCTTTTTTTCTTATTTTCCTTTTTTGTTTTCAGTTTTCCTTTTTCCAGTTCGCTTTTTCCTTTCTCCTTTCCCCATTTCCCTTTTTTTGTCATTTTTCTCTTTGTCATTTTTCATTTTTGAATTCCGAATTTCGAGTTTTGAATTTTGAATTCCGAATTTCGAGTTTTGAATTTTGAATTTTGAATTTTGAATTTTGAATTTTGAATTTATAATTTTGAATTTTGAATTTTGAATTTTGAATTTTAAATTTTGAATTTTGAATTTTGAATTTTGAATTTTGAATTTTGAATTTTGAATTTTGAATTTTGAATTTTGAATTTTGAATTTTGAATTTTGAATTTTGAATTTTGAATTTTGAATTTTGAATTTTGAATTTTGAATTTTGAATTTTGAATTTTGAATTTTGAATTTTGAATTTTGAATTTTGAATTTTGAATTTTGAATTTTGAATTTTGAATTTTGAATTTTGAATTTTGAATTTTGAATTTTGAATTTTGAATTTTGAATTTTGAATTTTGAATTTTGAATTTTGAATTTTGAATTTTGAATTTTGAATTTTGAATTTTGAATTTTGAATTTTGAATTTTGAATTTTGAATTTAGAATTTAGAATTTTGAATTTTGAATTTTGAATTTTGAATTTTGAATTTTGAATTTTGAATTTTGAATTTTGAAATTTGAAATTTGAATTTTGAATTTTGAATTTTGAATTTTGAATTTTGAATTTTGAATTTTGAATTTTGAATTTTGAATTTTGAATTTTGAATTTTGAATTTTGAATTTTGAATTTTGAATTTTGAATTTTGAATTTTGAATTTTGAATTTTGAATTTTGAATTTTGAATTTTGAATTTTGAATTTTGAATTTTGAATTTTGAATTTTGAATTTTGTATTTTGAATTTTGTATTTTGAATTTTGAATTTTGAATTTTGAATTTTGAATTTTGAATTTTGAATTTTGAATTTTGAATTTTGAATTTTGAATTTTGAATTTTGAATTTTGAATTTTGAATTTTGAATTTTGAATTTTGAATTTTGAATTTTGAATTTTGAATTTTGAATTTTGAATTTTGAATTTTGAATTTTGAATTTTGAATTTTGAATTTTGAATTTTGAATTTTGAATTTTGAATTTTGAATTTTGAATTTTGAATTTTGAATTTTGAATTTTGAATTTTGAATTTTGTATTTTGAATTTTGAATTTTGAATTTTGAATTTTGAATTTTGAATTTTGAGTTCTGAATTTTGAATTTTGAATTTTGAATTTTGAATTTTGAATTTTGAATTTTGAATTTTGAATTTTGAATTTTGAATTTTGAATTTTGAATTTTGAATTTTGAATTTTGAATTCGTTTATCGTTTATCGTTTATCGTTTATCGTTTATCGTTTATCGTTTATCGTTTATCGTTTATCGTTTAGCGGTTGCCGTGAATCAAGAATCGTGTATCGTAAAACATTGATCGTAGATTGCAGATTGTGGAAAGAAAATTTAGAAACCGAGATCGAGATTAAAATTAAAAATCGAACATCTGGAGTCGATATTTTTAAGTGCAGTATGCAGAAAATCGAGGGTCGAAAAATCCTATCAAATTATTTGGAAACCGAAGTCCAATTACTGAGTTTTGATGTTCGAAATGCCGCAAAAGCAAACCCGAAAATTTAAGAGCTAACATCGTCACAAATCGAAAGCTCAATGACACATCATCGTTTGAAATTTGGAAATCAAATCTCGATTTTTTTAAACCAAAATTCTATGATACATAACCAGTACCAGATAACCAGTAATTCATCTGTGAATTGTAAACTGTAAACCCAGTCATACATCTAAAATTATTCATATATGCAGATATTCAGTTCAAAAATGGAATAAATTGAGTTACACAAAAATAATTGAATAACTGAATAAGGACATATAACCATATTAGGAAAACACATTTCAATACCGATGAAAAATATGATACTATTTGAATGTGAGCTGAAATAACATGCAAATCAAAACGCAAATCGTTGTTGTACAACAACACAATTTGCGTTTCGTGAACAAAGCATTAAACCTTTACATATCAATTTCAACCTGAATGCCAATTTCATGGTACAAAATCACCAGCAACTCGAACCGACCCGGTGACAGTCCCAGTTAGTGGAGACAGCAGCCATAATAGGTAAAAGCAATTTGTTTTCGACAACCCGATCTTGATTCTGTTGAAATGCGGTCGGTAGTGTCACTGCTGCAATCCGCGCAAGCTTAAAGTTTTAATCCGATGTCTCTATCGCGCACGAAGCATCCACAAACTGAAAAAAACTGTGCAATTTAAGCGTTTAGATTAGCAAACACCAGCCCAGGAATCCAATTGGCAACAGATCGTGATCTACATTCGTTTCACCACACCGGAGCTTGATTTGACCAGCAAAATCAGTGCGCGCGCTCAGATTCTAAATCATTGCGGATCGTTTATTTAATCCTTTTTTTTTCTTGCTGGTCGCCCTCCCGGCCAAACACGATTTTCAATAAAAATGTTTCAATTTGCCGCGTTGTTTCACCGCGCCCCGGATTATTGATGGGTTTTCGCACTGCTAGCGGAGCCGCTTATTCGGCGATTTATGGCGAGGTCTCAAGCTTGTAATCAAACCATTAGTTTTTCTCCGCTAACCTTTGGCACGCTGCAAGGCTGGTCGGAGTTTGTTGTGACGCAATGTCGGCGAGAGCCGTATCAACACGTGACAAATGTGGCCATGGGTCCCCGGAAGGCTACTCGTGAGCCATGGGTTTCTTTCTCGCTCGCCGGTAGGTGTGATTTGGTTCATATTTCAACTGCTGGAAAGTGTTGATCGGAATATAAATTAGGTTTGATTACTAAATCTAATCGAGTCTGGCTCGCAGCGATATCGGCCAGTTTTGCAGCATAAATTTCCGCACGAGGTGAATAATTGATTTCAACGTTTAGGGCTCGACCTGTTCTATGCATAATAAAGGGACAAAAGAATCGATTTCAATCTGGTCGAACAATGAAAAGTTTGACGGTGCTGTGTTCTGATAACTTCCGCTAATTGGTCTGCGATAAAATTAAAATCAATAACAGTACCATCAAAAGCAGTTCTGTAGAATAATTGCATACTAATTACCACCCAATATACAAGCAAACCTTTTTTTCTGGCTGCTGTTACTAGCAATTCTGGATAATATCATTACCGTCCCACCCCACGATTGCTTTTAATTGCGATTTTATGATAATAAAACGACAGAATTTTATTGCTAATTCATAATCAAACGAGGGACAAACAACACACACCAGCTGCCGATGATGGTCCGACAGTCGGCAGAGGAAAGCCCGCTAATTAGAGGACAACTTAATGGACAGAGTTGGCACTTTTAGCTAGTCGTGGTTAGTTTTTTCCCGATTGGAATTCGAGCATAAAGTGAGTCAATGTTCTTCATTACAATTTCATTAGCTCTCTACGAGCGTAGAGCGGTAAAAAGTGTCGATCGGGTTGGTGGGTGGAGAAGCTTTTATAGTTTCTGTTGAAAGTGAAGTTAATTGCATCCTGCCGAGGGCTGAAGGAATTATGTGCGGTTGCCGCAGATCACGGGGAGATGTGGCCATTAAAATCAACTGCCTCCGTTGAGCTGGGTTTGATGTGGGGGGCCACCCAACGAGAGTTTTTTCGTCGGTTTATGAGGCTTTTTGATGATAGGTACCGATCATGAATGAGCAATTAGTATTAATAAACTGGTGTTTAAAAATGAGTAATGCATATAAAAAGGCTTTCAACAACTGCCCGTTGACGGCTATGCGCTTAAGTGACTGATTAACGAGAAAGTGCGACCAGTGTGAATGGAGCTTGAAACACTTACTGTCATGCTAAACAGGATAATTTTCTAAATGGCATTTGCTGCGAAGTATGCTCGGTTATTATCTTAAATGAGCTTTAAACGGGTGCTAGTGAATATCGATTTATATCAGAACAAATACCGTACAAACGAATTAGAATTAATTTTTCTTTTCGTTTTCCTGAAAACAAAATGTGAAAAAAATTTGCATTTGTTCTTCTCCATCATGTTTTAAAAAGTTTTTCACACTTAATCAAAAAATTTAGAATACAATTCATACCTTTTAACAACTTTTTTTTAACTTTTTTTTCAGCAGATTTAAAACAGTAAACTAGGAAAGTGTCGAACCTATTTTGATGTTCGTCACGATTCGGAGCTTTCTGCACTTTGTATGTATGCAGTCCTTACTGGTCCTTAGCTCTTTGAAAGGCCTGGGGAGATTCAACTTTTTTGCCACATTTTTGACCGTAGCATTGGGATTTCGCTTCGACGCTCTAACAACAGGCCAAGTTGGTACACCATTCGCAACCACAGCAGACAAAACTGACATAAGACGTTAGATAATGTCTGGTGACTATTGTCATCGTCAACAATGATACCAGACGTTATCAGTATCAGTGGTGACGATAATCTATCGTATTAACAACCCTGTATGGAACACCCTTTATAAATGCTTTTTGCAGATTCCCTAAAACCGAAGTCACCATTGTGAATATCAAAATGTTATGGGGCATCCATATCCGGTTTCGAAATATTGATTTCGAAAACATCCATATTATGATGACATTTCTCAAAATTTCATCAAGCATTCTGGATTGCAAAATGACGTCGAGTATCGAATCCATATGGATATTGCAAGGTGAGTGAGCGACTCTTGCAAAATTTTCTGAAACTGAATGTCGCCACCTCTAATATAAATATGGCATCAAACATCGTTTTCAAACCTCTACAACATCTAATTTCGATCTCCAAACTTTACCTTGAGTAAACGAATTTCAGGAGAGATGTTTCAGATTCACCACGGTGTTTTTGTCTTTTCAAGCACCAGTGTGAAAGTAGTTGTATCCGCAATTGAAGATATTCACCTACAAGCTAGTGATCCTCTGAGGAGGAACGACAAGCCTGTTGGACTGCATAAGTATCAATAAGTTAAATAAGGAGATTATTTTTTATGGTTTCGAAAACCGAAAGTCTCCATGTTGGATTTAAAAATGGTGGCTAAAATCGATTTCTGGTCTCTGGCTGTCCGGAATACCCATATTGGGTGATGTTAGGTCAGTTTAGAATGTGTTTTTAGACACCAGAAGTCGTCATGTTGGATTTCGAAATAGCATTTCCTGGCATCATCCGCAATTAACAACTGCTTTTTAGGCCATTTTAGGCTGTTTTTGGAGACCGGAAGCAACATCAATGGGTTTCAAAATGGCGTCTTTGGTCGGTCTTTGGTCGGTTAGTCCATTCTATAATGTTCTCCAATAACCATTCCGGTTTCAAAAACAATTTATTTTATTCAGGTAAATGTGGGATTATCATTGTCATCCCCGCGGAGCACTTGCCCTATTCTGGCTGTATCCATGCCTCTGATCATCAATCTGATTCTAGGAATACCCTATATTTTATGATACTTAACCATTTCAGACTGTTTACTATAAACCAAAAGTCGCCATTTTGAAGTCGAGAATGGCGTCTGAGGGGAATTCCCGTATTTAAACTTTATCGCAGCTCTCCCATTTATTCCTATTCAAGATTTAAGGGGTTACCTTTTTGGACCTTTTTGCTCGAGAAAAAAGTGCTAAGTTTTGAATTTATTTGAGCGTGTAGCACCTTTTTTATTGCCTAAAAGTGGTAATTTTTAAAAAGTTAATACATTCAACAACAATAAAACATGTTTGTTTATAAAAATTACCAATTATTTTGGTTGTAATGGCCATTCTCATAGCTTGAGAATTATGGTATCCGAGGTCCAGCAAACGATTGGACACGAAGCTACCTTTCCGCATTGGTATTCTCCCAAAATGGCTTCCTGCAACGGTCTCAATCGCTGGAACAGGATTGGGGTATGCCTCGATAATTACTACAGTCGAGTCCATGTCCCTTCTTGTAGATAGGGCATATGAGTCCTTCCAACCAGTCTGTAGGTAGTTGTTCCTCAAACCATACCCTTAGAACAATCAGGTGAATTGCACTGCTAAGCCGGTCGCCCCTGACTTTGAAAAGTTCGGCCGGTAAGCCGTCCTTTTCCGCGGCGTTGTGGTTCTTTAGCTCTTTGCAAGCATTTTTCACCTCGTCCAATGTTGGTAGGTCCACAGCTTGTCGAGCCTCCGCCTCCGCGAGGGCTCGATCGTAGTGCTCACGTTTCTTACAGCGTTGAAGCCTCTTTTCGGCAGCTCTTGCCTCCCGGAATTTCTCCCGCTTGTGACGCGTCACACGATTAGCTGCAACTAACGTGTTGGCGTAGGCTCGGTTCTTCTCTACCGTCACCTCTAGATATTCAGCATCGTACCACCCACTACGCGTGGTTCCCGTTGTCATGCCTATCACCTCTCGCACTGTTTCGCTGATCGTATCATGGATGTGCTTTTACTGCTCGTTCAGGTCCACTCCAGCTGGTTCTCCGATCCGTCTATCAACTTTCCGAATATTTTTTTCCTGTGTGGACTCATCACTGCGACCAGAGATTAGATCTATTGTGATATTGCCCAGGTGTTTTCTGTACTCCGCACTTCATATTATTGGCAGTATCACTATTGAAGTAAGTGATACGCTTATCATTCATATCCGTGTTTATGTGTAAGTTTTACCTTTCCGTTTCAAGCTTACTACTCTACTATACCGAGCCTCTGTCCATCCTTTACAATATCGCCTAATTACAATTCCCTGGAGAGAACTTTCATACGTTACTCACACCAGTTTTATTATAACAGGGACGTATTTTTGTTAGAAGGAGAGTCAACAGAGGTACTGTAGAATTCAGATTGAAGGAAGGGTACTTGGTGGAAGCCTGAGAATAAACCCATGCTTAAGTCCTTTGACAACCAAATGGCCATGATTCTACTAAAATTCGAACCCACGACCACCCGCTTACCAAAGCGGACTCTGTGATCTTGCGGCTACGGAGCTCCCCTAACTTTCCGAGTATACTCTGCAGTAACTCCTTCCGCTGATAACCTCTGAGCCCTAGCCCACCACGAGATAGTCATCCGAGTCGATGTTTGGCCCTCGAAAGGACCGCATATCTATGACGTCTGAAAAGTGCCGGCCGTCGATCAGCATATTGTCAATCTTCCGAATGTTCAGGCACTTAAAAAAAATGTGGGCACTCTCCGAACGTTTCTTCAAGGAGCTCATAGAACTCCTTCTTTACGTCATCGGTTTTATCGTTTGTCGGTGCGTACACGTTGATAAAGCTGTAATTTAAGAATCTGCCCTTGATCCTCAATACGCATAGACGGTCATCCACTTAATGACTCGCTTCGTTTGGTTTTCGAATAGCACGAAACCGACGCCCGTTTCGCTCTGTCACCATCACTGTAGTAGAAGTGGTACTTGAAAAAAGTGCCCGCGGTCGGTCACGTTCTCCGGTTTTAGGCCAACGCACCCCTTGTATGGCTTTCCAAGGAGAACAGCTTCCCCTTCCTTGTCAGCATACGATCAAGTTCTCACCGGCTCACCGATCTTTCCTTGATTGCTCGTGGAGGTAAGGATAGGAGTTGTTGGGCATTATGCTATGGACCACACTGGGGTCTATTTTAAGCTAACTAGTACGAGTATACTGCTGGTACGCATTGCCCAGCTGTTTACCAACCACAAATTACGTATCGCAAAAAAGTTTACATTTCAGGACATCTATGTTTTTCCTGATTTCAAAAAGGGAACGCCTTACCTACGACTGACCTTGAAATTTATTACGTAAGCTCGAGTAGTATGGTATTCGAAGCAAACACACAGCAAACGGTTTGATACGAAACTACCTTTTATCCAGAACGCAATTCGCTGTTGAGAATGATTCTTAGAGTAATCGGTCAAATGTCACCGTTGGAGTACCCCAAGGCAGCAATTTAGAGCCTCTACTTTTAGTGCTCTATGTCAACGACCTGCCAAAAAATGGACTTCATGGAATACCACGTCTTTTTACGAACGATACGTCTCTATCCTATGTATTAAAGCGGCAATGAATTGTATAAAAAAAATTGACCTTCGAATTTCGTTAGTAGTAGTGCTCAAAAATTTCGTCATCTCGAAAAGCCTCTATGCAAAAATTTAGCCCGATCTGAATTTGAGAACACGTGTCTCAAAGCGGTGAAAGTTTCAATGTTTTGATATATGATATTTTTTTCATGCCAAATGTCTTAGAAATGCATGGAACGTCGAGATGTGGAGTTATCTCGAACTTTTTTCCGAAAAAATCGAGTTTCTGGGAAATTTTCGAGCTGGGAATCTTCCTGGCACCAAACTTCAAATTTTACTTCGGTTTTTCGATTTTTTTATTAATATTACATTATATCTTGACGTTTCATACAATTTTAAAACATTGGCATCAAAAAAAAAAATTTGATATCGAAAAATCCATATATTTTTCATTACCTACCTGTGCATTTATTCTACGATCAAAAAAGTGGAACTTTGACTGCTTTGAAAATTTAATCTTTCTTAGAGAAGACAAAACTTTTGAGTAGGGTAAGGGCACCGGTTTTGGCTATAGTATGTTCTGTATGAGAGATATTTGACCTTTTTCCTTCGAAAAATATGTAATTGAATAATTTCAACGGGGAAGTCGGATGAAATCGTCTATATTCTGCACTAACAATGAGTTTAAATAATTAGCTTCTTTAGCCTCCTGTTTTGGCCATAGCATTTCTAAATTGGCCACTTGGGTCTCCTATTGTGGCCAATTCGCGAAAAAGTTAAAGTCACACGAATTTATTTAATATTTTGACTTCATCATAAAGATATATTTTAACAGCAGAAAATCCTCGTTTTTGAACTAACCAAAGGGCCAGTATATATAATAATCCAACTAAATAATGATATTATATTCGCACATAGCTAGCAGGGCAAAGTACTTCAAGTTAGAATTTGTTTAAACTTAGTAGGGATGTTTAATAACACTGACATCACATCATTGACCTTTATTAATTTTTCGTCTATCATTGATCAACATTAACTTCGGTAACTCAAGTGCCATTTATAATAGTCAAGTTGAGAATCCGAAGCGCTAGTTTTGGTAAAAACAAATGAAGTTACAGATTTGTAAATAATCTGAACAAACGGAGACTTTCCAATCCCAAACCAGTTTTGTAGTTTCACATATCTCATGCGATTCAGCCCGAAAGACTCCATACATTTCATGCTTTGCATAAACATCAATACGAGTTGGAATTATACCTCAGTGGAGATAGGATCGTTGTTGCCTACTCCGCTGTTAAGCTATCCGACTATACAAAAAAGAATAAACACGCATTGTTCGCTTTAACCTATATAGCGTGTGTACGGCGCGTGTGATTATCGAGTCGTCCTGTGTTGTGCAAACAATAGCTTACAGTAAAGCGAAAGAAGCAAATTTATCGCACCGTCGGCCGGGTGCCGGCTATCCCGTTGGCAGCACAGAGAAGCTGCTGTTTGGATAAAAGGCTACACATAGGCAGCAGAAGCAACATCAACGGACCGCTGTGACTGGACTTATTGCGGAGGAGAGCGGCTAACTGAGTTAAGTAGTTTTTTTTCCTTGGTTTTTTTTCTACCGTGCCGGCTCTATATTTGAGCTCGCGGATTTGATTCTTTCGTCCGAAATGGACGACGAAGAAACCGACTCCTGTGATTCTGAAGGTGGAACTTCTACCGTTCCCCAGCCCAATCCGGGCGGGTACAAGGTTCCGCGAGTCGGAACAGGAGATTCACGTGAGCTGATCCATCGGGTGAAGCTGTACCCTGAAGATTCCGTCGGGCCGTGGACTGTATTTTTCCGGCCGAAAGTGAAAGCATTAAATACAATGCAAATCTCACGGGATCTGGCTAAATGGTTCAAAGCCGTTACAGAAATTACAAAAGTACGCCCGAATAAACTGCGGGTATCAGTGTCATGCCCCAAGCAAGCAAACGAGATTGCTGCTTTTGAGCTTTTTACGCGGGAATACCACGTCTACATCCCAGCTCGCGTAGTAGAGATCGACGGCGTTGTCACCGACTCGAGTTTGACTGTCGAGGATCTGCTGAAAGCTGGAACCGGCCGCTTTAAGGATTCCAGCATTCAGCTGGTTAAGATATTGGATAGTAAGCGATTACACTCAGTGTTGCTCGACAAGGGTGTAAAAACTTACACCCAATCAGACTCGTTTCGGGTGACTTTCGCCGGGTCTGCACTGCCGAGCTACGTACTCGTGGACAAGGTGCGTCTACCCGTGCGCTTGTTTGTGCCGCGGGTAATGAATTGCCTTAAGTGCAAGCAGTTGGGACATACGGCCTCCCACTGCGGCAATAAAGAACGCTGTGGCAAATGCGGAGAGCAACATGCGGATGACGCATGCGATAAGGGTGCTGAAAAGTGCCTTTATTGTGGGCAAACTCCGCATGAGCTGTCCGCATGCCCCGCGTACAAACAGCGCCAAGACAAAATCAAGCGGTCTTTGAAAGAGCGCTCTAAACGCACTTACGCAGAGATGCTCAAGGAGACCGCTGCCGCCAAACTGATTTCCCCGAACCTTTTCGAGGTATTGTCATCCGACGAGCCTGACTCTGACGATTCAGTTGGGGAACCTTCTTTCGCTGAACCCGGGAAGTCTAGGAAGAGAAAAAACCTCTCTTCTCCTAAACTTCCTAGAAAAGGTCAAAGGAGATCCCCATCTGAAATGGCAAATATTCCCAAACAAAAAAGTGCTGTTGAAAATCCGAAGCAAACCCCTCCGGGATTGACCAAACTTAATTCCCACAAGGAGTTTCCAGCACTCCCAGGAACATCAAAATGCCCAACTGTTCCTTTTTTTTCGTCCAAGACTCAGCCAGAATCGGGACTGCTGAAGTTTTCAGAAATTGTGGACTGGATGCTTGAAAATTTTAACATAACTGATCCCCTTAAAAGTCTTCTGCTGGCATTTCTACCGACAGTTAAAACGTTTTTGAAGCAGTTGACTGCTAAATGGCCCCTCCTTGCAGCGATTGTATCCTTCGATGGGTAATTCTTCAGCTGAAGTCAAGGATTCTATTTCTGTTTTACAGTGGAATTGTAGAAGTATCACCCCTAAAATTGATTCACTCAAAGTTTTGATTAATAAATACAAATGCGATGTATTCTCCCTCTGTGAAACTTGGCTCACTTCAAATGTTAATCTCAACTTCCATGATTTTAATATTATTCGCCTTGACCGAGATACCCCCTACGGAGGAGTACTTCTGGGGATTAGGAAGTGCTATTCTTTCTATCGTATTAACCTCCCCTCGATTCCAGGCATCGAAGTTGTCGCATGTCAAATGACAATACAAGGTAAAGAGCTTTGTATTGCCTCAATATATATTCCCCCCAGAGCACAGACTGGGCAACAGGTGCTCTTTGACATGATAGAACTCCTACCCTCGCCACGACTAATTTTGGGAGATTACAACTCCCATGGCGTGGCTTGGGGCTCCCCTTCAAATGATAATCGCTCCACTTTAATCTATAATCTTTGCGACGACTTCGATATGACAATTCTAAACAACGGAAATATGACACGTGTCCCTAAGCCTCCAGCGCAACCAAGCGCTTTAGATTTATCCTTATGTTCAACATCGCTACGGTTGGATTGCACATGGAAGGTAATCCTGGATCCCCACGGTAGCGATCATTTGCCTATCTTAATTACAATTGCCAATGGATCTAATCACGCACAACCGGTAAATATCCCGTATGACCTCACCCGTAACATTGATTGGAAGTTATACGAAGAAAAGATCTCACATGCTGTCGATTCGATTCCAGATCTTCCACCACTCGAAGAATATAACCTCCTCGCGGGTTTGATTCTCGACGCCGCGTTACAAACCCAAACGAAGCGATATCCCGGAGTACAGATTAAATCAGACGCGTTCAAGGCCTTCCAGGATGAAGGAAAACTCGACGACTTCAATCGGTATTTAGAGCTTGAGAACAAGTTTAAAAGCTTGACCCGAGCAAAGAAACGCGGTTATTGGCGCCGGTTCGTAAACGAAACCTCGAGAGAGACATCGATGAGCACTCTTTGGAGCACAGCCAAGAGAATGCGAAATCGTAATGTAGTCAACGAAAGCGAGGAGTCTTCGAGTCGGTGGATTTTTGACTTTGCCAGGAAAGTATGTCCGGATTCTGTTCCTGCGCAAAACATTGCTCGCGATCCGTCGCCGGGCCGCGACGCTATAGAATCACCTTTTACGATGGCAGAATTTTCAGTGGCCCTCCTGTCCTGCAACAATAATGCGCCTGGGTTAGATAAAATCAAATTCAACTTGTTGAAGAATCTGCCCGGCACTGCCAAGAAGCGCTTATTGAATTTATTCAATAAGTTCCTGGAGCAGAATATTGTACCACAGGATTGGAGGCAAGTGAAGGTGATCGCCATCCAAAAACCGGGAAAACCAGCTTCTGATCACAACTCGTATAGGCCGATTGCAATGTTATCCTGCATCCGGAAATTGATTATAAATCATGGAATTGCATTAATATGTGGCCAAGAATGGATCAATGAACGTTTTTGGAAGCTGTAGGAAGTTTTGGTATTACAGAGAAAAATCACACCAAAATGTCTACTTTTTTTATCCATGTGCTATAGTAAGTTGTGCCTGATGCTGGTTACAAGATTTGTTATAGAAATAGGCAAATTTAAACAAAGTTATGCTCTATGAAAAATAGCTTGCAAACTACCTAAACGTTAGGCTGTATAGTGAACTGGAGAAAGCATAGTTAGTTCCTATATTAAAACTTTATGTTAAGCGTTGTTTGACCAATAAATAGTTAATGGGTTCGATGACGGCAATTTCGGTCACGGGTTACTTTAAAACACGTTTTATTATGTTTATGTTTAATATTTTGACGAGAACTTGTTTGTTTTGTTTTTGCCCTGAGGACGAGGAAATATATCCTTGAAACGTCAGCTTTGACATAATAAAACGTGTTTTAAAGTAACCCGTGACCGAAATTGCCATCATCGAGCCCATTTATTAAAACTAAAATACGCATTATTATTTGCTTAAGTTTGTAATAGTTTTGTTGAATAGTATCAGCTGGTTCAATAGGAGACTTCGAATTAGAAGTAATCTAAGATACTTTTTCACAATTATCAATTTTATTCTATCATGGCCAAAACTGGTGCTATGGCCAAAACTGGTGCTTCTACCCTACTACGAAAATTTGACTACCACTTTTAGATATTAGCGCATTACCATTAATGCTCATACATACTCGATAATATTTCGCTTTGTGAAATATACTAAAACCGTAAACCGTTTTCGTAGAATCACCGTTTCGAGTTCAGTTTTAGTCCGATTTAAGATCGGGTTTTCCAAAGATGGGTGAGAAAATGTTAATATGTGAACAAACTCTTAGAAATTTGATGTTTGGCTTTAAAACAAAATGGCGTCGAAAAAACATTGAAAAATCAAAATGGCGCCACTGTTGACCCTTATGGTGAAATGAGCATGAGCATGAGCATGAGCATTGACGACCGTACATATCGTAGTTGCATTGATTGTGATTGACCTGAGCTAGTGAAGTTGCACCGAGTACCACTTAGATAGTTTTTGGGATGTTATACCATCTTACCATACCATTAAATTAAAATATCCGGATATCCGACCTCGGATATCCGACAAATATCCAAAATCCGGATCAACCGGATATCCGGATATTATCCGACAGGATATCCGGATTTTCGGATAGTCGGATAAATAAATGTTTAATGTTAAAATGTTAAATGTTCAATGTACAACAATTCAGTAACTCTTACTTTAAAAAGATCAATAACCGCGCCGGCCACGTCCTTACAGTCGTTGGGAAAAATAGGAAGAGGATTGTTAGTTCGATAAACGTTGTTATGAGACCGAGTTCACCTCTGCATCTCTACGGATGTCACAGGAAGGGTATTTGTGTTAGTATGATGCGATAGGAAAGATCAGGATTCGCCGTGGTAGGCAATACGATCTCATTTTTTTTAAATCCCGCGCGCGAAGAATAATTTTTTGAACTAAATAATGAATCGTCAGATACAAAAGCTAAGCGTGAATCAACGAGCTGATTCGCAGACACCGATTTTATGTCCTGTGAGAGTAAGCTACGCGATACGAATCTCCAGATCACCAGTCACAGCAAACCGAACTTAAACGATTAATCACTATACTAAAAACAAAACCTATCTTGCCTTTTTTGTTGTTTTAGAATCAATAAAGTTGATAAATTTAAGAATAAAAAACAATACTGTGAACATTTAATATATATCGCGATAACGTTGTTTGAAGCGGCCACTTTACGGTATAAAGTTGCTATCTTCATCACATTTGACATGTGACTTATATTCGAATGCGAGTTGTGAAAAGTAAATTATTTTGGAACGCGTGTATTGTCGCTTTCAGCCTGCTCATGTGTAAGTAAAACTATATGAATATTCGCCGTTAATATCAATCGTTAACGCAAAAAATACCTAATAAAAGATAAAAAGATAAATTTAGAAAAAAAGGAGACACACACCTAAACCAAAACGTCCAAAATCAATTGTGATGTGTCTATGGATATATATCAAAAATTTAGCTTGGAGCTAAAAATAACTGTTCAAAAGCCAGAGAAGTCATTAACAGGAAAGAAAAAACAATGAATACCGAAACAAAGTAATTAGACAAATTTAAAGTTCAAAATTTCGAAACATTTCAACAATTCAAAAATATCGCGAAACAGACAAACAAGTTGTGCGGTGCGCGTCTTTTCTCAGGTAAGAAATATGAATATATCCACAATGAGAAAATATATAAAAACGCTGCACTTTGCGCCGTCTAGCCTCAGCACACAATCAGCCCAAGAAATCGTAGGATAAAAAACACACGCGGATACGAAAAAATAAGTATTTGATTCATGTCAGTGGAAGCCACCAACAGTTTAAATGAACATGTCTGTAAATGTATGCACTTATTTTAGACACCGAGACAGCATTCAGTGAGTCAAGCACGCCGCCACGCTCGCACTCGAGCACAAACAAACCGTTTCCATGATAAAAATTGCCGCTTTCTCGGCTCCTGCCTCTTAGCAGAACTTGCCATCGGCGACAAGCATATGTACAGCGTAGCACTGGAGAAGAGGTTTCACTGCGATGAACTTTAGACACAATACACTCTTCGCATGAACACGAACGCGTTTAAGAAATGTCACCAACACAACATTGCGCTATTAAGACAGCCATTTGCAGAGCGATAAACTGTACAAGAAAACTGTATTAAAATTCGAATTCCTGAATTCCTCTCACTCGTAATTCTCTTTAACCATACTGTAATCAACAAGGGGTACCCTCAACTACAACTATCACTCGAATTTCACAATTTTTCGCACTATGCACCACAATTAAACGCGATTATTGAAGACGCGATAAACAAAGCGTCTACATACTGCGGGCTTCTTTCACTCTCCCACTGTTGACCCTTATGGTGAAATGTATTCAAACTCGGAGGAATTTGTTTTTGCGTCAAAATACATGAAAAAATCATACGTAGAAGCCTAGAAAAAAAATGGTTGCACTGTGTAATTTTCTTGAATGTGCTCTTACGGCTCCTGTGTTTGAGTACAAGTAACTCTCTTTTCGACGAAGTTGTAGTTCTACTTAAGGATTGTAAGTTCGTCTGACAAAGTTGTTCGAAAATGTGCTTATTTTATGAGCTATCGGCTTGCGAGAAAAATATTAACGTGAGTGATAATTTACATCCTTGGAGACGGGTAAGAGTTATATTCATGGTCGCATCAATTATCAATCCTGATTCAACGCACCATTCCATAATAACAAAAATCTTCTTTCTGTGGTATTCGTGGAGATGCAGAGGTCACCAAGGTCTCCGAGCAGCAAAGGTTACACTTGCATTCTTCTCTCTTCCAACTTGATCGGAAGGACGAGTCTGGTGGCTTTATTGATCCTTCAAACTATTAAGTCACTATAACTTGAACAATGAAAATGGTCGGGCACTCGGTAAACATGCCAATATAAAATATTTAATATTCATAATTTAAGAAAAAGAGATTACTATAGATAATCGAACCATTTTTACCGTCGCATAATCGAGTCTCCGAATAACGTCGCATAATCGAGTCTCCGAATAATCTTGCTTCCTGATAACCGAGTCCGACCTGTATTGACTTTAACTCTACGATGTACGAGTTTTCGAGTTATAATTTAATGAATACTGAAAGAAGAACAAATCGGAAAAATTTAAGTGGCTTTTTGTCGGAAAATATATTTTCAGATTTCGATTACCAGCGCAAACCTGTACGGTGATAAAAAGACGCTTCATTATTCACTGATATTTTCTTTAGTCTACCGTTAACTGTCTAATTCCAAACTTACTGAGCTTTAGTTAATAAAATCCATGCACCATGAAATTCATTGTGAAATAAGTTACATTTGTGGTGGAGTAATTTTGATTATGGTAGCAGTTCATGTCATTCGCCGACCCGCCGTCGAAAGCGTCAGCCTCTCAAGCAAACAATTGATCTCATTATTTTTTCGATACTAGAGATTTGTAAGTTAAAGTAAGTGTTTTCCAAACAACCTCAAAATTCAGTTTTTGACAAAAATGTTTTAAAGAAAACTTCTTAGTAGAACATAGACATTTTTCCAGTTTTTCGCATACATTTCTATAAAATTTCATTAATACAAATACCTCAACAGATTTGACCTCTATCTTGTCTATTCTACTATCGTTCTACATAGATTCGGAAGAGAAGTAGATTTTAGATTGTCAATTTTCATTTAACAGTCTTAGGCATAAACTTTCGCTT
Source organism: Wyeomyia smithii (assembly GCF_029784165.1). Taxonomy (NCBI): domain Eukaryota; kingdom Metazoa; phylum Arthropoda; class Insecta; order Diptera; family Culicidae; genus Wyeomyia; species Wyeomyia smithii. The sequence goes on from NC_073695.1 coordinate 274,449,064, forward strand.
TATTTCAGCGCTCATCATTTAATGCATAATTTTAGCTGTTGCATTTACAAGCTTTGTGTCTAGGTGGTATACTTTAATAATTTAGATTTTGGGTTATTTGTGGAATGGACTGATGATTTGATAATAAAAATCAATGCTCTACGTCATTTTATGAATCTAGATGATACGCAGCCTCCACAAAAATTCACCATTTAAAATTTGCAAACTTTGAACAAGCTTAAAGACGGCTCCTCCAGTGCAGTCCAGTATTCAATCTAGATTCTATCAACCATCAGCGATCTAAATTCGCAAAAAAACACCGGGGCGTCCAGTGTCAGGGTCACTGGTTTCCGATCGTGAGCACCCGCGAACTCCCGAATATCTTCATAAATCAACGTCTTTCATCCAGTCGAGTACTTTACCATAAAAAAAACTCCGAGTACAAAGCTGCCCAATACAGGCTTCCAACCTACTCTTCGCTCGGTAGCCGATGTTTACGTGTTTATACAAATGTGCCCCATATGGTAACGGACCGGCAAATCGGAGCCTTTACTTTTATTAACACGATCTCTGCCTACCGTCTGAGAGCCAGGGCGCACGCGAAGCGATCTGCGCGATGCCTGCCGGAGATCGTGTTAAATGTTTTGTTAGTTTTTTTTTTTCTCGCTTTCCTACCTTTATTTGCGCGCTCTTCCTTGGCCCGCCATTTGTCGCAAACGGACGGCGTGCGGCGCGTGATGCGAGCGAAAAATGATAATCGCTTCCCGAACGAACGGATCGCGTTCTCACTCCGCCGCCGTACAACATCCCATATTAGTCGGTCATCTCATTATCCGCACCCTCTGCCGCGACCGAACGTTACGTTACGTGGGAGTCGAGACTCGGCGTAAACGACGGGGCAAACTTTTATTGTCTCGTTTGTGCCGTAAATTTCAAAGGTGTCGGGTTCGAATCCCGAAAATAGCCAACATGACTTAATTTAATACCTTGTCCCGAAAGGAAACTACACCGGGAAGCGATGAACTTGGTAGGAGCAACAGCAGCAATCGCAGCCGCGACAGAAGCCTAATTTAAATTCATAATGAGCCAATCGCGAATTGTTCCTTGTTTCAGAATTCACGAGAACATAACTATTTCGCCCAACCGGGCAAAAAGTGTGGAAGTATTTTATGGGAAACGCTTTCAATTAACATCTTACCCACGACTTCACGGTTCCTGGGGGCCGTCCGGGTAGAAGTAATTAAATCCAAAACAAGCGGCCTGGTCAAAGTTTTACGTACCTGAAAGCAGAACAGAGCAAACGGGAACAGGATGAGAAAAAAAACTTGCTATTCGTAAGGTCGAATTGATAAAGAAACTCGACGGTTTATGTTGGCACCATAAAGTTTAATTGCCCGATCGGCTTTCAGATCACGGTAAGTAGGAGTTGGTTTGTCTGCTCGAAAAAACACCGTACGTTTACGATCCTAGGCACAGTTTTGTTTCAACAAACAACCCACTTTTTAATGGTAAACAATTAAAATTCAAAACACAACATACAACATGAGACTCGGTGCAAAGGCACCAGTGTACCTTCGATGTGGAACAGAAAAAGTTGGCTCTGGTGTGAACCGAAAAATCCGTCGCAGATCACACCTACTGGCCCTTCCGGAAAAGTTTGTATGAATCGACTTCGAAATGGGATCGTAAAATATCGGTTCGGTTGTTCGGGTGCAATAAAACTTCCACTGGAATGCGGTTTTGTCAAGTAGGACTGAGCGCAGTTTTATAGTTGTTTTGGAAAAAAAATAACATGTGAGCTTACGAGTTGAACCGTAAGCAAATCGGAATCGATTTTATTCATTGAAAAGTATGAGTCATTCCAATAAGTTTTGGGGAAATAATCTCTGCAGCTTATCACCCTCCAATGACGCCCTGATTCAGTAAAATCATTCGCCCTCACTAACACCAACCATTTCTTATCGTGAACTTGATCTTGGCCTCTGCCGCTATCGACAACAACACTAAGCCAACACCCTCTTCGGTATACGCGTCAAGTAGCAGAACGAACCGACATTTTTCCCCGTCACAATAAAGCTGTCCCAGGGTTCCACCTAGCGACAGACGCTGCTGCTGCTACTACTCGTGTGCTCTTTCCACCTGACGGCCAACAGGAGAAAAATATATCATTAAACTCATTTTTATGTGTTTCCCCGTATTTGATTCGTCGCCTCCAACGAACCAAACCGGACCGACACGGCTGCGACGGTCGCTCTGAAGAACTGTGTCTGTGTTCGGCTCATCCTGTAAGGGTAATTCTTGTTCCCAATTTTCGCCTGGCAATTTCCAGCAGACATGCAATCGTGCAAACACATTCCCCAGTGCGAGCCAAAACAAACCACCCTTCGGGGGGTGTGAAGTGCAGGTGGATAGAATGGGGATAGGTGTGCATAGTCCCTTCTAATGCTCTTCATCACGTGACAAGAATAGATGAGAAGGTACTAACCACCAGCCCTCCTCTCACCCACCCATCTGACAAGTCGGCGTTCAGCTTTTTATTTCGTGTGCTTCCTTCTTCTCTCGATTGCCGGCAGAAAATGGAGGCAAAGTAATTTTCAGGACCTGTTACAAAGTGCGGAGCCGCAGTAGCGAAACTGAAGTCCTCCTGCTGACAGTCTCGGTGAAATAGTACTTACTTTGTTTCATTTCGTTCTACGCTTTTGTTTTGGCGGGGGCGGTTTTTCCGTCCATTTTCTTGTGCACGTGGAAGTGTCTCTTGGTTTCGGTTTGCCGGCAAGATGCTGGCAATGTCTGCCCTTTTGTAGTTCGCTACCGTGGCTGCTGCGTTTTGTTGCTGGAACTGTCTGCCTGAAAAATGCTCCTTGCACCGCGCCGTGGCCACGCTATAGTCACTGTTATCGGGGTGTTGTGCTTTTGTTATGATCTTCTAGGCTCTTCGGAACCGGAATGATAAATGGAAACAAACGGGTTGCAATGGAGAAGGTGTGCTGAAGAAATTTTAATTAGAAATGCTTTGTGATACTCTGTTCTGATGCAAAAACGGGGTTGTTTCGCTCTAGCTATAGTTTTGCACCGTCTTTAGCGAATATCGATTTCATTTAACTTATGCTTTCTGACAGAGTGGGAAGAAAAGTGCAACCCAAATTGCGGCGCTGGGGAGACAGCACAGATGATACTAAGTTATTTGAGTTTCTTGGTTTCTGTTCACAATGATAAATTACAATAGCAAAGGAAGGTAAACTCTTGTAAACTTCGGAAAAAAAACTCGGAAACTCTTCAACCGGGCTAAACGAACCCAACAGTGGGACGAATACAAGCAATCCCTCACCGCCTATAATAAAGAAATAAGAAGATCTAAAAGGATTCACTGGAGGCATACATGTGAAAACATTGAAAATACTCCAACAGCCGCCAGGCTGCCAAAAATCCTTGCGAAAGATCACTCAAATGAGTTGGGTACTCTAAGAAAAGAAGATGGTTCTTGTACTAGCTCTGCTAGAGAAATATTAGAGTTAATGATGAAAAACACTTTCCTGGGTCGATCATTAACTCAAGTGAAGACCAAAGTACATCTGTATCAAGTACTGGAAATCTTATAACCAGGACAGAAATTCACGAAACAGTGAATACGATGACTGGGCTAGTAAGAACTAGGGATGATGCAATTACTTTGGCCAACCAAATTTTTACCGAAAGTAGAGTTGAATGGGCAATAGACACCTTTGAACCCTTCAAGTCACCTGGTAGAGACGGAATCTATCCGGTACTACTACAGAAAGGTAAAACAGTTCTGATGCCCATTCTAACACAACTCTTTCAATCCAGCTTAATTCTAGGCTATATTCCGGAAGCGTGGCGACAAGTACGGGTTATTTTTATCCCTAAGGCCAACAAAAGGAACAAATCTCTGCCAAAATCCTTTAGGCCAATTAGCTTATCGTCAGTCGTTCTCAAAACAATGGAAAAAATAATCGGTGAGCACATCAAATCATCATATCTTTCTAAAACTCCTCTTAGTAAATATCAATTTGCTTACCAGGAGGGGAAATCGTCGGTAACTGCACTCCATACTATAGTTACAAAACTAGAAAAATCTTTTGCTGCAAAAGAAATTTCCCTTACGGCGTTCCTTGATATTGAAGGGGCATTTGATAACTCGTCTCATGACTCAATGGCTGCTGCAATGGAGAAACGTGGTTTTGACAATTGCATTATTCATTGGATAAGCGAGATGTTATCAAAAAGAGAAATAGCAGCAAGCCTTGGTAGCTCTAATATAAGTGTAACAGCTATAAAAGGGTGCCCACAAGGAGGGGTGATATCTCCTCTGCTGTGGTCATTAATAGTTGATGATCTTCTAAAAAAATTGATGGAAGAAGGCTTTGAAGTAGTTGGATTTGCTGATGATATTGTCATTATTATTCGTGGCAAGTATGATGATATCATCACAAACCGAATGCAAACTGCCTTAAACATTATTTCCTCGTGGTGCGATAGGGAAGGCTTAAATGTAAATCCTTCAAAAACCACTATCGTCCCATTTACACGTAGAAAGAAGACTAGGCTTAATGATATTATGCTAAAAGGTGAGCTTCTTAAACTCTCAGATAACGTCAAATACCTTGGAGTAACTCTTGACAAAAAACTTAACTGGAATACACATCTAGAGCAGGCAATAAAAAAGCTACAAATACTCTATGGATATGTAATAAAACTTTTGGTAAACAATGGGGACTCAAACCGAAAATGATCCATTGGATATATTCGGCTATAGTGAGACCCAGAATTACCTATGCTTCACTAGTCTGGTGGACAAAAACAAGGGAGAAAGGTGCTCAAGATAAGTTGGAAAAACTTCAACGGCTAGCCACTCTCTCAATAACGGGTGCAATGAGAAGCACACCCACCAAGGCATTGGAAGCTCTACTGTTTATGCTTCCACTGCACCAATTCATACAATTAGATGCCGAAAAGAGTGCCTTACGGATCAAAAGATCATTAAGGCTCTTTGAGGGTGATTTAACGGGTCATCTAGGTATTCTAAAAACTATTCGTATCAATCCCCTAGTGATAAACAATGAAGACCGGATGGAGAAAAGATACAATTTTGAAAGACGATTTCGAATGTTTGAACCTGAGCGTGATGTTTGGGAACGCGGTGGTCCTGATCTCCGCCCAGGATCAATCATTTTCTACACAGATGGTTCAAAAATGAACAATCGAGTGGGAGCAGGAGTAACTGGCCCAGGAATAGACCTGTCAGTTCCAATGGGCCAATGGCCAACTGTCTTCCAAGCTGAAGTCCAAGCAAGACTAGAATGTTCTGAAATATGCCTACGCAGGAAATACAGACACTCAAACATTTGCATGATGTCCGACAGTCAAGCAGCGTTGAAGGCTTTGAAGTCTGCGACATGCACATCAAAACTAGTTTGGGAGTGTGTTCAATCACTCCAAACACTGGGTTGTAATAATCAAGTAGACTTATACTGGGTTCCTGGTCACTGTGGAATAGATGGGAACGAAAGAGCCGATGAATTGGCAAGACTTGGATCGTCTCATCAGTTCATAGGACCAGAACCCTTCTGTGGTCTATCCGCTTGTTCCCTTAGAATGGAACTAAAAGCATGGGAAACTCTGAAAGTGGAATCCAACTGGACAAACACCTTCATCGGTAGGCAGTCGAAACGGTTCATCACTCCGAACGTTTCTATGACTCGTAAAATACTGGATCTTTCAAAAAAAGATCTAAGCACGTATACTGGTTTAATAACAGAGCATTGAAGGTTATGAAAAAACTTCAAGATGATACATGTCGAGTATGTGGCATGGAAAAAGAAGACTCGGAACATCTGTTATGCCGATGTCCGGCAATTTTTATCAAAAGATATAAGTTCTTCGAGAGAGGTCTTCTGGAACCCTCTGAAATCTGGAGAACAAATCCCAGTACGGTTGTGCGCTTCATACGAAGTATAATACCGGACTGGACTAATGCTATTGGCCAGACTATAACGACCACTTCCAATAGTGATACGTTATCCTGACTAAGCAAAATTAAAAAGGGGGAATATGTCACAAAATATCAAAAAATTGGTCGCAGTGACGAAAATACCCAACACGGAAAAAAAAAGGTAAACTCTTCGCTTGAAGTCAACGTCTATCGAGCTTGAGATTTTAGGACAATTTTCAGGAAACAATAAGCATTCAGTAGATTATTAAAACCAAAAGGCTGTTTCTTGATTTGAAATAGAAATTACATCCATATTAATAAAATTACTCGATTCAATTACGAAGGAGAACGGGAAAAGCGTATAGGTGCATAGTGCAATGCACTCAAGCAGTATGGATCACGCAACTCATTAGCAATTTCCATTATAAATCCCAGGTTCTTGTTTGATCGTGGAATGAGATTTCAGTATCCAATAGAACACTAAAATCTTTCACAATTGTAACCCGTTTATTATCCTAACCGGTAATTTTTTTTTTCGGCTGAAGCTGATTACGGAGCATTTGGTAACACTGATACTGAGATGGTTACAAACACATCATTCATGGAATATGCCAATCAGTTTTTGTAGTACAATACAATTAAAACCTGAGTGAACTACAAAGGAAGTAATAAGCAGATATTGGTGTAAAACAGCGATAACAGCAAAGGTCCAACAATTCTTCCCAGAGGTACGCCTGAAGTACTTCGGAAACCGCGGGATTCTGCGTTCCCTAGAGACGTAGCGGTTTTTAAGGAACGAAAAGCAAGCAGCAGGAGCCCCAAGATGCTTCAATTTGGCTAGCAGTATAGTATGATCAACGCTGCTTTATATACACCGCGTCAGATTGTGCTCCGCTTTCCATATTTGTCTGTATTTCATCTGACATGAGCAGTGCCTCGATGAACAAATCAAAATTTGCAACATTGTCAGACATGAAATCTTATTTATAAAACGACTAGAAGTTTCACTAAAATCAAAGAGACCCTCCACGAGCATGAAAGTCCGGAGTCATCGAGGATATCGCCGCATCATATGCATAAGTACTACGGTGGAATATTTCCTGCAGCAGTGACCGGTACCGAAGAGGACGTTGAGTCACACAAAAATCAAGCATGGAAAGTAGTCGAAGGGAGTCAACTTCTCCACTGAGCAACTTAGCGACGAACAACATCTGTTGAATTTTTCAAAAGTCTGCATCGGTTTTCGTACTCAGAAAGAGCTAGCGGATTTTATATACACTGGGGTCGCTTTTTACATCATGCGTTTTTTAAAACGGGATATTTTTACAATAACGCGGATTATTTTCACTCGATTCGGAAATTTAGTATAAGTATATCTTATCTTATCTTTTCAATAGGGTACAACCAACCCCGTAAGAAGCGACCCCAGTGTATTGCCGACATAAAGACCTCACCTGCATTTGTGGAAGTTTACCTGATCCAGGATAAAACGCAAGTTGACCCGTTGAAATGTAATACATAATACTCCTTTGCAATGAGCCACCGATCAAATCTCAAAGAGTTATAATTTGTATTCTCATTCATTTGTATTTGGGCACGACAAGTCTTTTGAGCGCAAAGCTTCATTCAATCAGGAAAAATCAATGCGTCAAACTCTCTATCATCAGATACCTATCTCGTAATATCTAACTAGTGTTGGATTATCTTTGGGTCATTCCATAGGAAGTGTAAATACCACTCGGACACAACCTTCCCGGATGTTGCTCAAAGTTGGGAGAATCATTCATTTAGGGTCACTTCGAAAAAATCCCGATTCGGTGTCGGATGATTTTTAGGACATTTCTGATTATTAAAAAGTCCAAAGTTATCTTTCCTTTTTTACAGCAGTGTTGCCATATTGAAAATGTGTAATTTGCTCTGGTGGCTCTAGTCTCCACTCCAGAAGCCGTCGGAATGTGTTAACAAAACACCGTATTATGTGGGATTAGAGGAGCAGAGAAGAAAATGACTAACGATTTGTCAAGTCGTGAACGGAGAAATACTGAAAAACACTTTTGACTTATGGTAGAACTGCTTAATATAGACCACTTCCTTTAGTGGACCACCTAAACTTCTTACACCAAATGACACATTATAAATGTACTTATTATTAAAATGGATCTTATTATGGATCTTATTATTAAAACCGATGGCATCAGGACGGTTTTTAGATTATTTCTCTACCCACCCATTGCACATGAAAAATAATGTTGTCACTAACTTTATGCGACGTGTGAAAGATTTTAGCACTAATTTATCACCAAAGGAAGTTAAAACAATCATCGATAGACATCTGAAAATTCACCACTATCCCACCCATCTGAGACACCGATATACCAACAGAATCAACGAACGATCATTACCAATCAACCAACCACACTCGCAAGATTCGTCCAAAACATATAAGCCACTGATTTTTGTTCAGAATCTTTGCAGTAGACTAACAGAGCTGTTTCGAACAGATTTGCCAAACACCACTTTAGCAACACGGAACGAACGCACGGTAGGAGCTATGTTCACAAATATGAAAGACAAATTAGCAGCTGAAAACCAACACAACGTGATTTATCGTATTCCGTGTGGCAATTGTGAGGCCTCTTATGTAGGGCTAACGACAACACAGCTCAAGAAAAGGCTTAGCAACCACCGTTCGAACATTAACAAACTGGAACAACTCCTAAACCAGGAACACACTAGAGACACCAACACTCACGAAATAGCACACCTGAAGGAGAAAACAGCACTTCTTCAACACAGCATAGACAGCAATCACCGGTTTAACCTGGAAAAAACAATAATTCTGGACCATCATCGCCGACCGTCTGCACTTCCTATTCTCGAAGTTTGTCACATCATGAACACCGAGCATACCGTAAACAAACGCACTGATGTCGATTGTCTTAGTTCGACTTACGCAGGGATATTACACACACTAAAGACCAAAATAGGCAATAGATCAGAATTATAATCCACATCAGTATACTGTGGTTTTCACACAGTTCATCTCACCAAACCAGCTCACCGAACTAGAATTTAACAATTTGAATATACAGTTATCCGCAGTGAGAAGTGCTACTACGAATTCAGCTTAGAGTGATATATTTTTTTAGTTCAAGTTTATTTTATTTCAAATGCAAAAACGTAAACGAATGCTAGCCACAATTAAATCTTTGACCGTTGATGCTCAAAACATAAAGCTATTAGATAAAAAACGATATCCTTTCTGTAAGTGACTGTTTTCTGATAATTGAATTTTTGTAACAACTTGTATATTTGTAGAATCCTTGAAAAAGATTTTATATTAAATCGAAACGTCGGAAATAGAAAATAAATTTTCGTTTTGATAAGCAGATGACTGGAAAGCCGATATACTCAATTTTACTAAAGCAATTATCAGTCGTAAGTTGTTGAATATACTTATTATGATATGTGCTTTCACAACTTCAATAATGTTCTTCATTAGAAATGTTGCAACAGACGTTTACAATAATATTCTTCATTAAAGCTGTAAAAAATGTCTTTTAGTAACAGCCACCTGGTTTGCCATGGTCTGTTAACGTTTTCATAGGGAAGGGCTTTACCAAAAACTGTACTGGCATCACAGTTTCCGAGCAAAACTAATCAGATTTTCGATGGACGGCTAGGATAATAGTGTCTTCAAAAGATAAGCAATAAATTTTACTAGAAAAAACACTTAAAATACTGAAAAAAAATAGTGGCCCAAATAAGGGTGGAAATAATATTGTTTTCCTTATTCCGACATGTTCATTCGAACAAGAGATATCATCGATATAACGCCGCGAATCATAGTTACCATAGTAACCATAAATTTGTTATGATCGTGTCATTGTACAAATTTGCTGCTAAAATGGGAAAAACGCCGAAAATTGGTAAAAAAATATAATGAAGCAGCTGTTACTGAGTGTCTTCAAGCAAAAAAAGTGGTGTTTCGACTAGAAAAGCTTGCAGACGCTACAATGTTCCACGATCCACCGTGATGTTCCGTGCAAGCAGCAAGAGGTCAGGAAAACCACGAAGAGGTAAACCAACTGCATTGACTGTCGCGGAAGAGGATTCAATTGTTCGTTGGATAACTCGGATGGCACGTAAAGGATTCCCTATTACGAAGTCTACAAGATTCATCTTAGAAAACCCTCGTCATTCGGACTGCAAGATGAAAGACGTTATGTTGATACAGTAGTAAACTTTCATGTTATTAAATGCTATTGCAATACTCCTTGCGACATTTTTCTCACTAACGTGAGTCCCGTAATAGGACTTCATTCACTTCACTCTGTTTTCACCGTGAAGTGACTCCCGTAATGGTACTGTGGATTAATGAACCGCCATCCAATACTCTCAGTGCGTAAGCCGGAGTTAGTTTGATTAGCGGCAGCTACGGTTGAAGAGATATATTATTCAGAACTGGCCCAAATTAGGAAACTGTTGTGGTCCAAATAAGGAAACGGTGGCCCATTAAAGGAAACTGAAGCGAAGATTTATTTCTTTTATTATAAGAAGATAGAGGTATTATCTTGTTGTTTTTCATGCAGAAAAGATGATAAACATGTTACTTCATGTTTACAAAAAATAAATACTTAATTCAGTTTAGATATTTACACTTTTTCTTGCAAAATTTGCAGCTACGCTACTAAGTGGTCTATCAAAGGCAGCAATATTCTGGAATAGTGGTGCAAGTTGAAATATGAAAACATCGAAAACGTCACGAAAATTATCCTATTTCAAATGTCAATAACTCAGTCAGTTTTCAACGGGTTTTCTTCTATTTCCACCACAAAATTACGGAAAATTGTGATTTTATGATGCTAACTATTACACTATCCTATCCTTTCCCCCACTACCCTAAACCTATTTCATTCAGACTCTAAAGTCTGATGGAAAAAAATTTAGAGCCTTGTTTCAAACGCAGTTTTCGGCCAATTAGATCTGAAAACAAGACCATATACCGCCGGGAATTAATACCGGACTTCTGGTTTTCGGGAAACAGCCAAACTTGACCAACTACCACCTAATATGACTACTTCCAAAATCATAATGATGCCCAGATATCTGAAATTGACCCCAGACGCAATATTAAGATCCATTGTTACATCTTCTGGTTCCTGTAAAACAGCATAAAATCATCAAATACTTTTCAGAAAGTGTATTTATGTAACCGGGATGATACATAGGGCGAGAAATTTACCTCAGATGCCATGTTGAAATCCAAAATGGTGACTTCCGGTTTCTAAAAAACCAGGATGATATCCTGAGACCGTAAATCGACTCCAGTTACCATTTTGAATCTCTTATACTGCCCGTAACCGCAAGTCAGTCCCATCTGTAATTTTGTCAATTTTGAGTTAGCCTCGTGTTTTGGCCTAGATTTGAGTATATTTTCAGATGCACCGATAAAAAATAGTGGTTTGTTAAAAAAAAAGTGGAAATCAATATCAAGTCGAATTGTCACATTACGCAAAGTAACCGCAAGTCAGTCCCAGAAGAAAAATAACCGAAAGTCAGTCACGAATTACCAAAAAACAACATGCATAATACAACAGTAAAATGAATGGGGAGTAAAAAAGGGTTCGATACGACCGTTTACCGTTTAAATAAGTTATCTAGTAATAATTATCAATTATTGGGATTATATTTTAGTTTGAATTGGTGATGAATTTATGTGGAGCAATTTTCTGCTAATACGAATTCAAGTCAATTTTTTTTCTTGGTTCGCTTCTTCGTGGATCTATCCGCAAAATCTTGAGTATCGAAAAAACTTCCATCAGAATCCAGGCAATCGTTCCAAGAAATCTCCAAAGGTGATGCTCGAACCTCAAATGGATTTGGATCATCTTGACATTCGTTGTCGGATGAACCAACTTCTCCCGGCTTCTGTTTCTTTATCCGAGTCCTCACCGGATAAGCTTTCATCGGCTCCGTACATCTTGAGATTTTCCAACGTCGACATTTCTTAAAAGGTCCTCATGGACATGCACTTCCTAACAGCGAAGGATTAACAGTTTTCCACGGCAACGAATAACAACACGTCAACACGCATTATGGTTTCAACATGGCAATGTGACTGACTTGCGGATACATTTCTCTTCGGTGTAGAATGTAACGGCAAGTCAGTCACACTCAAAGTTTTTATCATAAAATCAATTATATCAATGGTTTTTACAACGTAATTAGTGCAGGCTAGTATGCAAATTATATTTTAGCATGAATATTGTCAAAATAATTCATCTTAAATAAGTGATAACTGAGCGTGAATGAAATATCTTTCGAAGCTGTTTTCTCGTTTTAACATTTTTACAGATGGGACTGACTTGCGGTTACCGGCAGTATATCTCTATAGGATTTTTGCATTTTTCTTCAACAAATTGTGGTTATTACAGCTCTTTTTTCCTTTCAACAAAACTGGACCCTGTATCTAAGCAATACGTTTTATAGCCCTTTCCGACCGAGCCCACACTTGTGTAGGTAAAAAATGACTAATAACAAAACCTAAATCGAAGCAAGTCCTATATAAAAACACTTGCTTGCTCCTTTTTTTATCTTTCGTAGCAGCTGCGATGTTGACACTAGCGGTGAGAAAAATAAAACAACGAATAGGACGTTCAAAAAGCGAGAGAGAAGGTTTAGTTTAAGTTACCTTCTACCAACGCAATTATATAGGCCCGGTCGGAAAGGGATAGAGCAACTTAAGAGCTTTCATTTGATGTTTTTAAAAAATGCGCCGTTTTAGTAACGACCGAGAAAATTTCATTATTTTAACCCATTGTGTCAGGAGCGCAACTCCGTTTTGTATCGATGTCCCGCAATCGAGCTTAAATTTTCAGGGTTTGTTTATCCATGAAATAATTTATACATATAAGTTTGTTGGGAAAGGATTTAGTTGGGTGAAATGCAGACGGGATTCAGGTGTTGAAGGCCCGGGACAGAAATTTTCGTGGGGCCTCTTTCTCAAAAAAATTAGTTGAAATGATTTAACGCTTCGCTGGAAGGTGACGTGCAAAACAAAAAACAGGTCTCCAACCTGTATTCACGTCTGGTCTAGGATCAGGGGCCCCTCGTGTCGAAAGGCCCGAGACATTTGCCCCCCCCCCCCCCCCTTAAATCCGGGCCTGGTGAAATGGAATTCTAAACTCTAATGTCCAGTGGCTGCTAAAATCATAATGTTACTATAACTTTGAGTAGAATGCATCGATTTTACTGCAATTCAGTATGCTTATCCTACCATTAAGAATGTTTGAAGTACTGGCTACTAGAGATGGTCGGGAAGAGAGCGGGGGCCTAGTGTGGTTGGTAACGTCTCCGCCAACCACGCTCGACGCCTGGGTTCGAATCCCACCGCCGACATAGGTGTCGATGGTTGTGAGGTGGCGTGATCCACTCACAACCAACCCAACTGGTCTAGATTCAATCCTAGCCGACACCGGGAGATTTTCTGAGGCGAAAAATCTCTGGGATCACGCCTTCCATCGCATGAGGAAGTAAAGCCGTTGGCGCCGGTCCGTTAATAAAACGGGTCGTGAGTTAGGGTCCTGGGTGTGGAGTCGCCTCCCTGGGCATCGGTGATTGGCCACAACAGTGGCGGAAATAGCGAGAATAAAAAAAAATAGAGATGGTCGGGCTTCGTTTTTTTCAAACCCGTACCCGACCCGTACCCAATTTTTTTTTTCGGTTGAAACCCGAACCCAACCCGAACTCGAAACTTTTTTTTTCGATCAAACCCGAACTCGAAAATTTTATTTTTGGGGAACCCGAACCCGACCCCAACCCGAAGCTGTGAAACCCAAGCCCTACCCGAACCCGAGATTTGTTTTTTGAAGGTCAATTTTGACGTGGGACACGTCTTTGTTTACTATACTGGGATGCATTCTGTAAAATTGGAAATGAAACGGGCAAATGTTGCGTCAGATTTCAAACGCTAATAACAGCATAACCACATGATGGATAACAATAACCAATATGTTGTTGGATAGATAAAATGTATAACAATTTTGTTATGTGTTAATTATCAATCTAATTTCATTGCTGAGCGGTAAAGTTGATAATAATTTCAATAACAAATTTACGCGAATAATGAACCAATTACATGCGAGCATTCCTAGCACAGACGACGTGAATGGACACCATCCGTTCCCTGTGATATTCCCTGTATCAATTTCGAAATAAAAATTGACAGAGTCTCCCCGTCCCAATAGGTCAATTTATTTTTGCTTCCATGAGCTTAGACTAATATGATGTCTCGAAGGTAAAAGTTTTCCTAAAAGTTTGAAACAATACCCATCCTTGAACAATCTCTTAACCTGCGTGTTAGGTACTGTAGAACCTAATAAAAACTGATGTCTTGAAAGAAAACATGCCAGTAAAAGCAACAGTACCAGTGGAGTATAGAACCGCAGGTCTCTCGTCGTCTATGATTGCATTGGTACTCTACTATTCGTACTGCAGCAGTACTATTCGTATTGCAGTGGTACACTTTTGTTCGTACATTTTTATTTTTTTTTATTGGTTTTTATTGAGATAAAATATGTACATAAATAGATTATTCTATGATTTGAAAGTTAAATCTAAGTTCATCTACATCTATGACTCTATTATTGCAGTTATCAATGAAGCTAATGTAACAAACTAGTAGCTTTAGTATCATCGTTTTTCATTTAACGAGAGATTCTCCAGTGTTGGCCTCTGGAGATCTTCATACCGAAAATTACGTCTAGTTTCGGTAGCTGTGTTTAAGTTTTGTTGTAATAAAGCGAAAGCATCGTGTACTCTGGGGCAGGAAACGTATTTGTGTTCAACAGTTTCGGTAACTGCAACAGTGCAGTATATACATTGCTCGCCATCCGTGCGCCGCATTATGTTCAGCAGCCTTCGATGTGGGACTTTTTGGTTTACCCACATATAAAGCACACTACGTTGAGTAGGTAGTAGATCACGATTGCCAATATTTTTCCACACTCGACGCCAGTTGATTTCTGGGTTTGTCGTTTCCACTTTTGGTTTTTCTGTACGCTGAATGAAGAATCGATGGATGAGAGAAGTAGAGGGGCATTCACGGATTTGGAAGGGAAGGTTTGGATAGTTTTCGAGGATTTGCTTGAGGCAGGGAAGATCTGTGTTTATAATTTGTTGTGGAGGATTTATTTGGGAGATATATGAATTGTAAAAGGGAAGAGTTTCGATTTCGTGTAAGTGCCGATTGATAAGCAGTGCTTTACATTTCAGTACTGGCAGATGCAGATTGAGACCACCATCTTCCTTACGGCGTGCTAACTGGTGCATCGGGACAGTAGCACAGGCACCACGGAACAGATATCGTCGCATAGTTGCAGTCAGCTTCGCCACGTGTGCTGCTGTTGGGGATAGGTTGGCCGCTATGTACCACATTTTCGAAGACAGGAAGGTGTTTAGCAAAGTCACTTTTTGGTGTAGTGCTAGACTGCGTGGGGAGTGTAACCATACTAGGCGAGAAAAATTTGTCACAAGTGCGTCCCAATTTATCTTAACCATCGTTCGCACCGAGTTGGTATAAACCACACCAAGAATTTTTATGCTATTCTCTGTACGGAGCCACGGCACTGCCAGAGAGTTTCTAATCAGGCCTACATCAATCGCTGTTGTTTTGTTTTCATTCAGGCACGCACCTGCTATTCGCTCAAAACGTCTGAAACAATCTCTCATCGAATCGAGTTTTGCAATGCTAGTAGTGATTACACTAATGTCGTCAGCATAGGCTACAATTAGATCAGTTCCACTCACTTGTTCTAATCGGCATAAGAGAGGATGCAGGTATAACACAAACAGGTGCATCGATAGTGGGTCTCCTTGACGGACCGATCGCTGGATTGGAAACGGTGTTGAGAGATGACCATTTATTAGTACCCAGTAAGAATTGTCGGGCCGATGTCGGACCAATTCGCGTCCGATTCTCCGATAGATCGGTCCGACAACGGGTGGACATTTGGCTCAACATCGGTCCGATATCGTGCTCAAATGCAACAAAAATGTCGGACCAGGGTTCATTCGCTCCTAGGGGTTCATTCGTCTTCGTGCGTCGCGGGCGAGAGGGAAGTTTAGTTGTGTTTGTTTTGAAGCAAGTCCGGTGCGGCTGGCATGCGGACTTGGTCAAAACAAACACAACCAAACTTCTCCTGCCGCAAAGAGATCACGATGGCGGGGTGTGCGATTCAATCTTCATTGTATGCGACGCAGCAACGGCGGTGTGCAGGTTGCTTTGTTTTGATTATTTTGATAGCGCGGTTTTGGATTAGAGCGCTTCACTTATTTTAGGATGGTGCATGATTAATTATTTTTATCCACTATATAAAAATGGATTTACGTAACGCAGATTTTATTGATATTATTCCCGCCGTTACTGAGGTGCACAATAAGCACCATCATTTTAAATCGTTTTAAATCAAGAAAGTAAGCGGTGACATGTACATTTTATTGAAAGAAAATATTCGTAGAGTTCGAAGCAATATATTTGTGAAACATTTAGGGTTTCTTAATACATAATTGATATTAATCACATAATGTAAAACGTGGCGACGGGGCTGTGCAATTTATACCTAGTGGTGTGGGATGTAGTAACGGCGGTGTGCAGGTTACTTTGTTTTGATTATTTTGATAGCGCAGTTTTGGTTTAAAGCGCTTCATTTATAGGATGGTGCATGATTAATTATTTTTATCTACTATATAAAAATTAATTTACGTAAGGCAGATCTTATTGATATTATTGCCGCCGTTTCTGAGGTGCACAATAAGCACCATCGTTTCAAATCGTTCTAAATCAAGAAAGTAAGCAGTGACATATACGTTTTATTGCAAGAAAATATTCGTAGAGGTCGAAGCAATATATTTGTGAAACAGTTAGGGTTTTTTAATACTTAAATCTGTGATATCATTCAAATAACGTAAAACGTGGCGACGGGGCTGTGCGATTCAAACCTCATTGTGTGCGATGCAACAACGGCGATGTGCAGGTTGCTTTATTTTGATTATTTCGATAGCGCAGTATTGGATTAGAGCGCTTCATTTATAGAATGGTGCATGATTAATTATTTTTATCCACTATATAAAAATGGATTTACGAAACGAAGATTTTATTGATATTATTTCCGCCGTCACTGAGGTGCACAATAAGCACCATCATTTTAAATCGTTTTAAATCATGAAAGTAAGCGGTGACATGTACATTTGATTACAAGAAAATATTCGTAGAGTTCGAAGCAATATATTTGTGAAACATTTAGGGTTTTCTTAATAACAAAAATTGTGATATCATTCACATAACGTAAAACGTGGTGGCGGGGCTGTGCGATTCAAACCTCATTGTGTGCGATGCAACAACGGCGATGTGCAGGTTGCTTTATTTTGATTATTTCGATAGCGCAGTATTGGATTAGAGCGCTTCATTTATAGAATGGTGCATGATTAATTATTTTTATCCACTATATAAAAATGGATTTACGAAACGAAGATTTTATTGATATTATTCCCGCCGTCACTGAGGTGCACAATAAGCACCATCATTTTAAATCGTTTTAAATCATGAAAGTAAGCGGTGACATGTACATTTGATTACAAGAAAATATTCGTAGAGTTCGAAGCAATATATTTGTGAAACATTTAGGGTTTCTTAATACATAATTGATATTATTCACATAATGTAAAACGTGGCGACGGGGCTGTGCAATTTATACCTAGTGGTGTGGGATGTAGTAACGGCGGTGTGCAGGTTACTTTGTTTTGATTATTTTGATAGCGCAGTTTTGGTTTAGAGCGCTTCATTTATAGGATGGTGCATGATTAATTATTTTTATCTACTATATAAAAATTAATTTACGTAAGGCAGATCTTATTGATATTATTGCCGCCGTTTCTGAGGTGCACAATAAGCACCATCGTTTCAAATCGTTCTAAATCAAGAAAGTAAGCAGTGACATATACGTTTTATTGCAAGAAAATATTCGTAGAGGTCGAAGCAATATATTTGTGAAACAGTTAGGGTTTTTTAATACTTAAATCTGTGATATCATTCAAATAACGTAAAACGTGGCGACGGGGCTGTGCGATTCACATTTCATTGTGTGCGATCCAGCAACGGCGGGGTGCAGGTTCTTATTTTGATTACTTCGATAGCGCAGTATTACATTAGAGTACTTCATTTATAGGATGGATCATGATTAATAATTTTTATCTACTACATGAAAATGAAATCCCTCAACGCAGATCTTATTAATATTATTCTCACCGTCCCTGAGGTGCACAATAACCACCATCATTTTAAATCGTTCTAAATCAAAAAAGAAAGCGGTGACATGTACGTTTTATTGCAAGAAAATATTCGCAGAGGTCGACGCAATATATTTGAGAAACAATTAGGGATTTTTAATAAAAAAAATTGTGATATCATTCACATGACGAAAATAAATAAAACCTAACTTTTTTTCGCTCAACGTTCAACCTATACTTCGAAATTCAAAGCGATGGCATGTGTTTTTTTTTATTTGATATTCAGACGAGACGTTTGAGGTGGAATACTGACCCCGTTCGATTTTGGCAACACGTCTGAATTCTACATGTTGCCAAATTCGATCCATGCCAGAAACGAACGGTTTATTTTCATCATATTTTGTTACTTTCAATGTGACCAATGACTTAGACTCTAGATATGGCCACCAATGAACTAGTTTGTGGATTCCAAGTCGTTATAGGTGACGCTTGATGGGTTTTGGTTCAATAATTCTGATGTATCTGGAACACATTCGGGATAGGTCCGCATGTGGCCTTCGGCGACCTAGACACTTTATATGACCACCGAAGTAATTAAAGGCATGGTACGGTTCTAATCACTGTCATTATATTACCCGAGCATGGTCCGGTCATATATCCGGAACCAGTTGACCGATTCTGACAAGCCTCCTTTGCAACACTAGGGACCATAATATCGGTAATTGAACTTCAATCGGTTAAAGTAAAAACGAGAAAACTTAAAAATATGAATAAAAAAACCGTACGTTTTTTTTGGCCTATGCGCCAAAATCGAACAGTGTCAAAAATGAACCGTACCAAAAACGAAACAAGCCAAAATCGAACGGGGTCTGTAATTGGTATCAGATTACTAAAGATATTATTCACGAGACTACGAAAAATATACAAAACCGTGACTTTTCATGCTTAATTTACTTCTAAATCAAAATCTGAAGCGATAATATGTGTTTTTTCTATATTAAAATGTTTTTTATTGTTTCGGATAGACATGTGTGGGAAAGTTATGGTATTTTCTTCTTCACTAAAAATTGAGTAGATCATGCTGAATCAGGATTTTGTATGCTCAATTTTTCTTCAATTCAATGTTCATAGAGATGATGTGTGTTTTTGCTACATTAGAATGTTTGGAAAAATTTTTGAGGAGAAATTATACTTATACTGACTATAAAAATTGAGATATTATTTACAAGACTACGTAAAACATGCAAAATCATGACTTTTAATACTTAATCTACCTCTGAAACGAAATTCAAGGCGATGATATGTGATATTTTTTCAATAAAATGATCGTTGATGTTAAGAAAAGACATTTGAGGAGAAACGACAGGTATCTGTTCACTAAAAATTGAGATAACATTCACTACATAAAATATTCATAATGATGATACTTAATGCGTAATTGGCCTCTAACTCGAAATTTAAAGCGATGATAAATAGTTACATTCAAGTGTTCGGTGTTTTACATTGAAATACTAGGAAAAAAATTTGAGGATATCTGACATATGAAGAAAATATGGAGATATATTGCAAATAATTTGATCTGATAAAAATAGAGATATTATTAATAAAACCACGTAGACATGCAAAATCATGAATGTTAATCGCCCTTTAATTGATGAATTTCAATGACATCAAACTGTTTGTTTCAAATGTGCACGCGAAGTGATGTTTTTGAATATCCATATTTAACGCAGGAAATAGTAGTACGGTCAGTTTTAATTCCGCGGTTTTGTACGAGTTTTTTTTAACTCGAATTTTCGAACTAATGCGTTTTTTTACGTGATTTTTTATGCTTAACAGCGCACTAGATGCGACATTATGCGTATTTTGTATAAGGTAGAAAAACCGAATGTCGCAAGTCATTGTTTTTGATTTTCAGCTGGAACGGTACTGTATGACAAGTAATGTGTGCCACACATCCCAGACACATGACGATATTTTCATTAAATACGTAACTACAATCCCAGCTGGTCTCGAGGTACGATGCTGGCCTAACAAGCCAGTCGCCGTAGGTTCGAGTCTCGGCTCGGGAGAGACTGTTAGTGTCAGTAGGATCGTAGCGCTAGCCCCGCAATTGTCCTGTACACTCAACAGTTGGCTGCGAAGTCTGTGTATAATAAAAAACAGAAGGTCGAGTTCCGATACGGAATGTAGCACCAAGGCTTTGCTTTTTTTTACGTAACTACAAACATTGTAACAATCATGATTAATCTTGCAGATTATTTGACCTAAACTTATGAATGTTAAAAAAACAGCAGATGACCATTTACATCCTACATCAGCTCCAGCTCTCATATTTTTACTTTGTGGAGGTAATTTCCGGTATCTGGCGGACAGCCCAAGGTGGTCAAATTCAATCCAATCGTAGTGTTTTCAGAAACAGAATGATACCCAGCCGTGCAATGTCCGGGGCAGTACAGTGTTGTCGTCGTGCGAATAAAAAATATCGTTGCCGACGATATTTTGTGCTTCCCGGAGCGGTTCACGGCAGCAACTTGCGAAGATGTGACTATGTGGCAGTGAAATATTTTCGTTTTTTTTTGCATTCGCTTCACGGCTTGGACTCTGCCCGACAGCAGTGGGAACAGCGCTTAATTCGCATATAATTTTGTATAAGCAATCCGAAGGTGAATAGGTATGACAAGAGTGAATACATAGAGTGGCGCAGAGTCTGAAGCAAGAAAAACCAAACGAACCAAACGATCAAAATAAACAAATTTTACTACTTTGCTAGACTTATCGGAAAGGGTATTATGATTATTAAAAAAAAGCTTACAATAAATTGAGTTTTTTATTTTTTTTTTATTTTTAACTTTTAAGAAAGCGTACAATATATTGAATTCAATTTAATTTAATTTATTTTTTTTTTTTCGTTTATGTATATGTGCATTCAATTGTGTAGGTTTGTTTGTTCGATCGATGTCGCAATCGGTGAATCGTTCGTATCAGTCTAAGAAGTAAAATAAAGTAAAAACATAAGTAACTGGTCTCATAATGGAAACATTGAATTTTTTACCTATGCTTTCCCGCAGAAGCAAGTCTCCCGATCCCTTTGAACCTTCTAGCTGATCGTTGGACCATACTGTAATGTTGTAAAGAGTTTTCAGAAAACAGTTTGGAGGCAACAATTCATCATCGGCAGCAATTCCAGCAGCAGTAGCAATAGTCCCAGCAGCAGCAGTAGTCTCAGCAGCAGCAGTAGTCCTAGCAGTAGCAGTAGTTCAGCAGCAGTAGCAGTCTTAACGTCTTTTGTTGTTTTGTTGTTGAATCTACCACCCGCAATAATTTTACCATGAAAAACACTGTCGGTGACTTCTGAATGCATATAAAAAATGCCTAAAAATGGCTGTGAAGATACATAACAACCCCTCTTTTCATTGTAAAAATGACAAACACAGTGTTTTTTATTGTTCTGAACAATGATATTTAATGTAGAATTGATGTATTTACAATAGAAAACATAGTCAAATTATGATTAAGCTATATACAATTACAGCAATCGCTAAGGTTTTTTGATGTTACTGTTTTCGGGTGCTCTCGTACTGGTTTCTTTCACTTGAGTTTGGCATTGGAAATCTTGAAGCACACCAGGTATAGGTCACAGCTTCCCGTTGGCTGCGGCCACGTACAGATCCCGCTCGTAATCATCATGAACCTATTCAAAATGACAAAAAACATTTTATTCATCACTTGCAATTATTTTCTAGTTTACTTACACTGCAAAGTCGGGTGTTTTCGGTAGTAAAATAATCTGCTGAAAGACAGCAAACGTCCATGCGTAGCTTTGTTACTATCGGATTATTTGGAAACCGTAGTGTATCGCCAGAGTGTTTATCTTCAAACAAAGTGCATTATGGACCAGTAAATACACCTCTATATCATCGGTTGAAGGAAACACTAACACAACTCAAAATTTTAAGTATTTGATGTCAAAAACTGTCAGCTCACAAAGCATCTAGCATAGTTGTGTCCATTTTGTTCCGCTAACCAGAACAGAAGCTTATTAGACCACAAACTTTCAAACGTGTGTTTCCCGAAACAAGTACGTTGATTGATCGTACGCACCGTCTCATTGTTTTTCAAGGGACCCTAGGAATGTATGCAAGATTTTTCTCAACTAAAAAACTAAAAACTTGGTGTCTAGTAAATATTATTGATATGAATTTTATTACAACCGAAATTTTGATCCTGATTCGTGCCATGTTTATCGTGGTTCGGGCCATTTAAGATTTTATTTCTTCCTAATAATAAATAGAAGTGGAGCATTACAAATTGATGGAATACGTGATATAAACGTACTTTTGTGTCAAATACAGTTATATTCTTCATACTATAATAAAGAATAATGTAAAACATACCCACATGCATATGAGCTGTTGCGGAACAGAGTGGTCTATGTGCCATCGAGCAAATTTTTCAGGAGAGGCAATTTTCAAAAAATCTCTGAATAAAATTCTGTTCAACGGAATCTTTCGGACAAAATGTTCTAATATAAAAGTTATGAAGTGGTTTAACATGTGAATACATAAAATTACCATTTTTTTGGCGAAATGAGTGAATTTACCATACCAATGCACGTAGACCACTCTGACTTCATACATATTTTACTGGAATCCTCGTATCGTTTCGAAACAGAGTGGTCTATGTACAAAAACATAAATAAAAATGACGTTAACTCGTACTAGTGGCTAGTGTCACATGTTATTTGATGTACATGGCATGTCACATGTAACATGTGACGTGTAACATTACATGTAACACAAAATGTTACATATTACATGATATTTGACATGTTATATTTTTCGTGTTACATCACGTGTAACATGTTACAGGACAAGTGACAAGTTACATATCACATTTAATATGTTACATATATGTCACATAGCCATTCTGTTTCGGACGAAATTTCAATATAGTATCAATCTGCTTTAAAGTTCGATTTTTCGAAATTTTTCTAGTCTTCTAACTTCAGTTTCTTGGGAAGATACGGATTATGTGAAAAACTCATTTTTGAAAAAAAAAATGGTCTTTAGACCACTCTGTTCCGCAACGGCTAATATATGGGTATACAAGAAGATTTTGCAGTCCCGTTAGGATAGGCTTTGTCGTATTGAAAATTGTTGAAGTTTATTTTGAAAAATAAATTTAATGTGAGGGTTTGACACTCTTTTTCTGTACGGCCTTCCTCACTGCGATCAGAATCGTTGATCTGTTGTAAGATATATCTGGGTGTCTGCTGTATCCCGCACTTCTATTATTAGCAATACCACTATTGAGAAGTGGCATGCTTAAAATTAATTAATTGGTGCTGGGTTCGATGATGGCAATTTCGGTCACGGGTTACTTTAAAACACGTTTTATTATGTCAAAGCCGACGTTTCAAGGATATATATATAACGATATATACGTCGGCTTTGACATAATAAAACGTGTTTTAAAGTAACCCGTGACCGAAATTGCCATCATCGAACCCATTAACTATTTATTGGTCAAACAACGCTTAACATTTATTGGTGCTTGTATGTAATATGATTTTACACTCTTTTTTACTCACTATCGGCTCTACTATACCGAGCCTCGTTCCTCCCGCCAAATATTTCCAATAAAATTCCCTGGAAAAGTTTCATCGTGCGTCCTTCTAACCAGTTTTATTTATATCGAATGGTCTGATTCTACTAAGAATCGAACCCGTGACTAAATGCATACTTTTTTACACTTCCATCTTTTTTTTTTTTTTTTCAAAACAAATTATCAGTCACTAGAGTCACTGACTGCTTCTATTCGCATAATAGTGCTATGTAAAATTTGAGTGTTCTTTTGTTTGCGATATTGGGTTCATTTTGGGATTCTTTTCAAGAAGAGCCATTAAAAAAGTAAGGTTTGATTCTCACAACCTCGATTTAAATGGCTATTCTTGGAGACCACGCCAAAATGGACCCAATTCCGCAAAAAAAAAAAAAACAGGAAAGCTTAGGACTTCAACATAGGACTGTGGTGCGAATAGCGGCAGCGCAGTCATTGTACCAAAACATAATTTTTCCAACGGCTCTCGCGAACGGAGGATTTTGCATAATTTACTTTTTTACAAAAATAGTGATCTTTTTTCGTTGTTCACGTAAAATATTTCGGTTTTTGTAGTAAGAAAAAAATATTGCTTCAAAAAAAACTGTCGTTTCCGAGCATGCTATTATTGTTATAAACAAGCCAGTTAATGGTTCTTCAAAACCAGTGCTTACCACAGCCACATTTTCTTGGAAAAAATAGTTTCGAGATAATCGTGGTATGTGGCGCGCAGCAGCAGATTACGCGCTTGCAATAGCTGGCAAATCGGTTCTACTGCTCAGACGTTTATGTTTTTTTTTAAATATGCTCTAGTTGAAAAAATCGACATGTTTTTAATGCTTTATCTGAAAGTACATATCCTTTTAGAAAATGCAATAAAGAATATTTCGATTTGTTTCAACTAACGCTAGTGTATAACCAACCCCTAATAGTAAATACAGATTAATTTAGTTTATTAGTACTTTCACCTTTACGTGGCTATATCTATTTTGAAAATGCAAAAAGCGATAATTCAAATATTTTTTTTCAGGTTCAGGACGTTACTTCGATGTACTCCAGCATTGAGCAATTTCGAATAGGTATTATGTAACATTGGTGTAACACCGATTTACCAACAACAAAAAGTACGAAAAGCAAAAATTTTTGAAGCAGTGCTTTCGGACACTCGGTCTTTTGAAAGATTCAAAAATGAATTTTAAAACGATGTAAAACGAGTTTGCCATTGGGGCAATTCAACGAATTGGCACTGCCGTACCAAGAGCCTGAAAATGGTCTCGAACAGAATTCGGACGTGCAAAATGTGTCGGAAACGCTATCCATTGTTGTAACCGATATTCGGCTATTCCGATTGAGTGGCTACCCTGATTATTTAAGTATTACATACTATTTTACAACTAATAATGATAGAGTTCAGTTTGCTTCACAACTCTGTTAGTTTAAGCATTTTAAAAATTAGCATTAGCTTAGCGAAAATGCGAAGGGTTTGGGACTATTTCAGCAGCAGACGGAAAAAGTCTGGTTTTCTACAGCATACTAATGCAAAATCTGCCGAAAAGCGACCTCTGTCGATGTGATGCAATTCCTTCCCGATACTCTAGTTATTTTTCTATTTTGTGTTCATCATTTTTACTGGATTTTGTTAACCCTGGAAAGAAAAGCATATTTTGATGTGCGTAAAAGAATAATAATACGTCGAATTGACTCCCGGCTTTCAAATAATTGAAAATGCAATTGTTACTTCAAAAACTATCATTGAATGGTCATTACAGTATTAACTCATCGATAAACAACAAACACCAGAACTCAGGTTTTAATGTTTCTTTCTTCTCCATTTCTTTTACCATTTAAAAAAAAGTTAAAAGAAAAATTAGAAACTAATTAGAGTGATCTATTGGTAATTAAAAATATTTTAACAACCAAAACGGTTTCTTTGATAGTGGCATAGTGTTTTTGGAAAAGTTGTAGATAATTATTTTGACATTAAAAAAATATTAGCTGCGATTTTTTTTTTTAAATATTGTTTTTTTTTCAAAAGTACAATTTTTTTTTTCATGATTTCTCCATGAGCGGATAGTCCGCAGTGTTTAGGTAATCTTTTGTAGTTTTCATGAAAAAATATGATTTTTTTAAAAATGAGCTTTTTTCAATTGTTAAGTTAATATTTAAAAAATAAATAAATTTGAATAAATTAAAAAAAATACAAAAAAATTCCAGAGTAAAGATAAAATTATTATCTACAACTTTGCCGAAGACGTCACACCGATCAAACCAACCGTTTTGGTTAATCATCAATACCTTTCCAATATAGCATTTTTCTGTGCCTTCTCGAAAATGAGCCGTGTTTCAAAAAACCAAACCAATAGCACAAAATTGCGACTATGCAAAGTTTAAAACTGGGACATTTGTTGTGGAAGTTTCTTCAGATTGCGTTGAAGTTTATGTCTTTAAAATGACGAGCCAAATGACCGAATACATAACCTGAGCTCACATTGTCCTAGAACAACATTTACTTTCTAAGAAAGTGTTCTACGCTTGCACGTAAGAGTTTTCTAAACACTTCCGGTTTTTTTTCCAGAAAACAACTAACATTTGATTCTTTTTTGGAAAATTTGGCGAAATCGACTGAAATAAAATTATTTACAAAGTCCTACATACGTTTTTGGTATGTAATAGCCATAAAAAAATAAATTGACTCCAGTCGATTGTAAAAATGTTGTTTGAAGAAGACCGCATTTTAAAAGTTTAGTATCCCAAAATCGTTCTTCATTCGAGGGAAACGTAGCTTCCAAAAAACGCGAAAATTTAAAAATCCTCGTGAAAATACCGGGTAAACTCTGAAATCCTCGTGGAAAAATTTTATTTGTTAAATTTTTTTGAGCATGTCTGCTGAATACTTTTTGAAAAAGATTAAAAAGCAAACGGCTTTTCTGGGTAACTCGAGTAAAAAACGCGGTAATTTCGAAATTCACTGTTTACCCACTTTTGGGAGTACACTAAGGTCGCTTTTTAAGCGGCTTTTTTTACGCGGATTCCGGAATTTACGCGGTTTTTTTAACGCGGATTCCAGAATTTACGCGGTTTTTTTTTACGCGGATTCCGGAATTTACGCGAATTCCAGAATTTACGCGGTTTTTTTTTTACGCGGATTCCGGAATTTACGCGGTTTCTTTTTACGCGGCACGTATCCCCCTCTCATTTCACCGAAAAAGTAGTCAAAATTACAAGATTCCTCACGGTTTTCGATATTTCCGAAAGGAGACAGATTCAGGCAACCGATTTAACGTATATTCACAAACAAAACAATAGATTTTTAGACAAAAAAAACCTTAAGTCCCGTTGCCGCATAACAATAGCGCATTGACCGGTTGCCAGCCAAAAGCTTGTTTTTGATTATTTCTGTGACCGTTTGCGCACTATTAAAGCAGAAAAGGGTGTTAAATGTTATGTACTTACACTGTAAAAGACACGCTAAAGAAATTTGTCAATTATTATATAACTTGGTAGTAAAACTACGGTGGGCGGACTTACCCTGTTTACCCCTAATAAGAGTTTAAAGTTCATTACTTGAGGTAAAAACTGATTTTTCTCCACCAGGAATGGGTTAAGCTTAAATCCGCTTGAGAAAATGTCTTGAGGCCAGAAATTTCAAAAGTCGATTTTGAAGAATTCACGTTTTCAAAGATCAGAAGCAACGAAAATAATTTGAAATTCAATTCAAAATTTATGAAATGGTAGAGGTTTAAAATGCAGAGCCTGTCTTTGTTTTTTTTTTCTCAAATTGCTTGCATACTCCTCCAAAATCAGAAAGACTTATTTTTCAAAAAAAAAAAAGTCAAAACTATAAGGGCCATAGCGAAAACTATTCGCTTAAAATAAACCTGGAAAAATACCACGATAACAATGGTATCAAATTAGTCCTTTCTCTATTGTCGAGGCAATGACTGAGCCTCAAGAAATTCTAAGAAAACGGAAAAAATATTTTGAATGACAGAAATACACACAATTGTTCATAATTCAGCTCACAATTGTCATGAAACGTTTACAGAGACTAGAAAAAGATAATGAATATGTTCAAATATTTCTGAAGCTCTTCGATAAAAGTCAGCAATCAGATTTTAATTCAAAGTCAGAAATGCACCAAAAACATAGAAAAATCAGTTATAATATGAAAGTTATAAATTCAATTTTTTTAAATAGATTTTTGTTGAAAAATCGGAAATTTAGAACGCGGATTTAGAAAACACAAAACAAGCTCATTTAGCTCAAAAAGGCGCAAATTAATTCTAAGTAGCAGCAAAAATTATATTGAAGCCTGAAAGAAACTATTTAATTTCAAATTTAATCTAGAAAAGTGTGTGCAAAAATTTATTCTCAAACAAATTTAAACATGCCAGAAACGGCTATCATTGCAATTTCAGGCAAGGCGAAGAACTATCTCGATCTGGAGTCAAAAAAAGTGCTCTAATTATTATGAAAACTCTGAAAAATAACAAGAATGTTTCTTCTCATTCACTAAAAATGACTATGAAAAAGTTATCAGAAAACAAGAAAAAAAAATTAAATAATTATTAATGCCAATTCAATAAAAAAATTTAAAGTTAATTCAATTTAAAATTAAGTTTTAAAATAGAAATGAATAAGGCTAAAATCCGTAATAAAGCTTAAAAACAATTGATGAAATTTCTCAAGGCTTGAAATAATAGAAAATGATTTGCAATTGCATTCCTCAGCCTTCATTCGAAAAATCAACAGCAAACAGATGTTGGCCGAAGTAGTTAGCCCTTTTGAGAGTTTTAAATGAAATAATAATACATATTGAAATCCAAATTCTCTCACAAATTTATTTTGTCAATGAATGAACGTGGTTGAACTTTTATATTTATGCGTTTTAAAACCGGGAAAAACACCAATTTCTAACCGGGAAAACCAGGAAAAAGCGAGAATTTGAAATTGGAAATCTGCTGGCCACCCTGTAATCAATTAAAGTTTATTAAACATATCTGCTTTTCTTCTGATAATTTATATTAGCATTAGCCAATGCTTTATTTTTTTCAAAGAAGCAGTAAATTAACATAACGAAAGAAAATAAGTATTTCACGTTCGCTAACGGCAAATTTGTGAGAAACAATTTGGTGATTCGATCATCTGGAAAATTCGATTATCCGGAGTGAAAAAAAATTCGACACTTCGGCTAAATATTGTACAGTCATACCTCGATATACGGCAACCTCGATATAAGGCAACCTCGATATAACGTAACTCGATATACGGTAAATTTTACCTCTATATAACGTAACTTTTTAAGATGAATTAAAATTGAAAATAAATGATACAGCAACTGTATGGGTATAAATTGCTTCAAAAAAATCACAAGAAGGTTGTATGCAAAGCCACGACCGAAAGGTTGAAGTAGAATACTTTTACAAGAAAGATAACCCGGCTGCTTGCGTGTCAGTCATTTTTTCTAGTAAATAAACGTTGACCGTTCATTGGCAGTATTGTAATTTCTTTTTGTCTGATATTTTGAATGAAGTTCATAAGTTCATTGAATATTTTTGAATTTTGTGCAAATGAGAAGTTGAGGTGCTGCCGAATTGTAATATGCACATTTAAATGACATCATTAAACGGGAACGGAACAAAGGCTACGGTTATGCAAAACGCGAATGCCGGCGCGATGCGATTCGCCTTACCGTGGTGAAATGTACAGCTCTTTTTAAGGCGAAGTAGAGCCATACATTTCAACAGATTTCGTCTTGCCGAATCGCATCGCGCCGTTATTTGCGTTCTGCATGACCGTAGCCAAACACTAAGCGACGCAAACACGTAATAATAATCAGAGTATGCATGTAGATGAAGATAATTAACTTTGGATTATAGCGCAAAACGAGAAAATATTAACTCTTCAAATAATCATTTGTGTTCTTCAAATTTCAGTTGTTCAATTTAATATCCGATGAAATGTGTGTTTATTATCTGATGAAGCTCTTATATAGGCCAAATGATGCATTCCCAATTTACTAGGTCCATAACTCTGTGCTTGGGAAAGCGCGGTATAACGACCAATCAGAGGTCGAATTTTGTGTTTTGACAAGGCTTAAGAGTTTTCAATAATACAATAGTTCGAATGATGAAATTGCAATTTCATGAACTTGGTAGGAATCTTTGAAGATTTTCTATTCAATTGCTGCAAAAACGAAGGAAATCCATCGAAAACTAACCGGTTTATTAGCATTTGAAATTTTTCTCAATTTTTTCAGTTTTAGTTTTTCATTTCACACCCTATGTAGCCGAACTTCCTGAGAGAAGTATTCTAATTCAAAATTAAATCTTCATTAATTTATTTGTTGTCCTTATAAGGACAATTGTTCAATTTATCATAGGATGTAGTGTTTATCTTACATCTCTGTGTTACCTCGATAGTGAGGACTAAGGCGCACGGTCAACACAATGAGAAAGGTGTTTTCACATTGAAAACTAGACACGGCTTTACTGGAGGAAGTGTTGGCAAATGCATCTACCGCTAATACCACCGCTATCATACGAAAGCGCGTCGTCTCATGTGGGGAATATCAAGAACGAAAAATGACGCGCGTCTAAGCATAACCCGAACTGTTTCGCCGTGCTGCTCCCTTTTACCTTTACATCGGCCTCAGGGAAGTAGCGGCTGCATCTGCATCTACCGCTGAGGCTGTCACTATACTGCTATTGGTACCAAAAGCTATTGACTCTTCAAATAAGTGTTTTATTTGTTCTCAAAAGAACAATTGTTCAATTCAAAATCGGATTTACGCAATCGCATCTCTGTAATATTACCGACAATAATATTCTTCTGAACAAACTGATACAACTTTCCCATTAGGCCTCTGCCATAATAGACGCGAAAAGCGACGCGAACCGATTCGCTCAGCTGTAGGTTAATGTACAGCCATCAGTAGAGCTGTACATTAACCTACGGCCGAGCGAATCGGTTCGCGCCGCTTTTCGCGTCTACTATGGCAGAGGCCTTAGAGAAAGTTGCTGGCTGATGTATTCACTTCATGCAAGCCTGCTGCTGATGCTTCCCGCTACCACACTGAAACAGCATTTCAGTGAAGGGAGTGTCGTTGCATCAGCTGACCCTGCTACTATCGATGCTGATATACCCGCTGCAACAGCTACGCTATGCATAGCCATGCCACAGTTGTAGCCGCTTTACGCTGGCCCAACTGCTGAGCAACTGCAACCTTATCCGTAGCCATGCCACAGTTGTGGCCGCCATTAGTACCCGCTGTACCTGCTTCTGCTGGCCCTGCTGCTATCGAAGCTGCAGCTTGGTTGAAGAGAATGTTCCCGTCCCCGTGTCGCATGTAAGCAGATTATTTCGTTCAGTAGACAGTAGATAGTGTATCCAGCGAATAAACACCGATGGTGCTCTCACACACGCAATGGTTTTAACCCATATCTTATTGCGGTTTGTAACATCAAGCGATTTCGTTTGCTCGCTGTTGCGTGTTGCATCATGTTGCGACTTGGCAGCTGGGTGACGACGAAATTCTGTTCATGCTGATTGATTGAATCGACTTCATATTAGCTCTGCATAGTCGAACTAACTGCTTTTGTTAATGCGTACTAACAGGGCAGTTATTTATTCAATGTCGGTTATGCTGATCGCAGCCTTTGCGCTGCCCCTACAGTGGGGGGTTTACTAAATAAAGTGAAAGTAAAAATTAGACAACTACAACAGAATTTGATTGCATCCCGCACAGAATGTCTGCTTGTGTTGATGCCAGAAAATTATTAACCTTCAATTATTTTTTATTTGCCTTGAAAAAAGCACGTTGCGGTTCAAAATCGGTTGCTAATTACAACCTATAAGCTGCCCTAACATTGGGGGAATTAAGATACACGGACAACATGCACTGTGGAAGCTATTTCACATTCAGTAAATTAGACGGGTGCGACAAATTTGAATAGCTAGGATGCAACACAGAATGCTTGCTTGCGTTGACAAAAATTATTAACTTTCAATGACTTGTTTATTTGCCTTAAAAAAGGCATTTTGATTTCCGAAATTGGATTTCCTGATGGCAATCATCATGCTGCCCCAACACGGGGGGAATAATGGCTGTATGGCGACACACGCTGAGATAAACCGCGCTGCTCCTGAGACGTGGTGACCAACAACAGGGCTAGTGCTGCTGCTAAGGAAGGACGACTGCTGTTGTCGCTGTCTTGAACTATTATGAGCGGTTCCGGCTGAAACAGGCTCTAATATAGGCCAAATAGCATGTTTTCAATTGCAAGGTATATGATCCTGTCGACCGTGCTTGGGAAGCAAGCATATAACGACCAATCAGAGGTCGAATTTTTCGTTTTGACAAGGCTTGACTATTTTCAATAGTACAATAGTGTGAATAATAAAATTACAATTTTCTTATTTTGGGAAGAATCTTAGAAGATTTTGCAATCTATTGCTGCAAGAACGAAGGAAATCCATCGAATACTAACCGATTAATTAGCATTTGAAATTGGACATACTTTTCACTTTTTTCGATTTTAGATTTTCATTTCACATCCCTATGTAGCCGAACTTCCTGAGAGAAGTATTCTACTTCAAAAATGTTTGTAGTAAGTTTTGGAACCAATGAAACCGATGCGAAAATTGTTCTAAATATGAAAGGTTTAAAAATACTAACAGGTGATGAGAAATGAATTTTCACGCTTCTTCAGTAACAATTCACAGTCTTGCAACAATTAAAAAAAATTATTTTTCATTGCTTGTTTTGATATTTTCTTTAAATGGGCATAAGAAAGATTTAAAAATACTGATAGGTGATGGGAAATAGGTTTTCGCGCATCTTTGAGTGACCATCAACAGTTTTGCATCAATCAAAAAAAAAATTGTTGCTTGTTGAAAATTGTCCTAAATCTGCATAAGAATGGGTTGAAAATACTAATAGGTAATGGGAAATAGGTTTTCACGCTTCTTCGAGTAACCTCTTGTATCACTTGAAAAAAAAAAATTTTATTTGCTTCTGAAAATATTTCTGAATGAGCATAAGAAAGGTTTAAAAATACTGATAGGTTATGGAAAATAGGTTTTCGCGCATCTTTGAGTAACCATTAATATTCTTGCATAAATTAAAAAAATGTTTTTTTAACGAAACGAAAATAAAAATAAAGTTGCCTTATATCGAGGTATGACTGTATACGAAAGCGAATTTTTCCTCGATTTCTAATTAATGTTTCAAAATAAAATAATCAAAAGTCCACTTATCAATGGCTAAGAAACAACGTGTCGCTCTAATTTTGAGAAAAAAAAAGCTTCAAAAAGTGAAGTTCATAGCAGAACTCGTTATGTATTATTCTCCAAAAACACTAACCTGGCGAGTGCAATTGCACTCTATCGATGAGAAAATTGAATCCGTTATCGAGGATATCCAGCAACCACCTCTTGCTGAAAACCACCAAAACAACACACTTGCTGGTTGCGAACCAGCATTCTTTTCTAATATAGCTTGGATTAAATCCAAGTTACTTTTCCACTACACTTTTCCATAAACACCACACTTAACCCCCCCTGAGTTTCACAATTCTATTCACCAGAATATAAACAGTTTTTCACACTGCTGCATTGCAGCATACTTGGCACCGGGAAAAACTACGCACTGTTTGGCAGCAGCCCGATTAACACTTCCGACACTTAAGATTACGCCGCGACAATCAAAATACGCGAATATAAATTTCTAACGCGACACGAAATAATCCAACTTTTATAACAACTCGATTGAAAATTAAAAGTGCATCAAACCGTAATGCTACCGTATAAAAAAAAGCAAAACAAGCAAGCAAACAAGAGCGCGTTGCTCTACCCCGAGTCTGTACGCAATGACAAAAAAAAAAGCGTTCAACACATACAGATCGTGTATCTGTATGCGCATACGTTTATTACTCGACGAGAATGAAGAGCGTTTTCATGCGAACCAACATGCCCGGCGCCAAAAGAGAAAGACGAAAAAACAGAAATAGAGCGTCCAGCGCACACACCAATGCGAGAGATCGTGTATTTCGAGCGAATTTCGTTCAACCCGCATGAATTTTGAGAGAAGCGGGTCGGATGGTCCGAATCGCGTTCCATGAAATTCTGACTGGGTAGGTAGAAAGAGGTTCTCCTGCAATGTAGGTTTGGTTGATTTGGATATACATCTCGGAGAAGCGTCGCTGGTGTGATAGCATCTCAGCTTTTAATCGATTGATAGTGGTGAGCATAGCGGGGTTGTTTTGATAGTTGTCATATGCTCGCCGTAGTTGTCCGAAAAGACGTTGCTGTACGCGATTAAAATTATCAAACGCAGTTTTTGATTTCCATCGAAAGAAGGAGCTTATCTTAGGCTTTGCGTATGACAGCCACCAATCCATCCACGACTGGTAATGCCGACGTTGACGTGTCCAGTATTGCCATCGTATCTGAAATTCGGCAAAATAGAACCGCAGGTCTCTCGTCGTCTATGATTGCATTGGTACTCTTCTATTCGTACTGCAGCAGTACTATTCGTATTGCAGTGGTACACTTTTGTTCGTACATTTCTATTCGTATGCAATTGAGGAAAAACTACAATGCTGCTGTTGATGGTGATTCAAAGTTTATTTCATAAATATGATTGCCATGAATTACTCAACAAGAATTGTAAACTTTTGCAACGGATATTTTTTAAATTTTATCTTCGATATTCACTAAATAATCGTGACCGGATAGTATCGAAAGAGTAAATTCCTAAATATATACATTTATAGAAGAGTAAGAACCTGCGAATGCTTGTGATTTTTTAGTTTATTTAGTAAGATTCGTACAGAATCTCTTTTTATATTTCAAAATTGTTAGATGATATATTATTATTCTAAGCTTTACCATAATAAACGTATATTTCCTGTCTTCGTAATACAGCGAATGTAGTTGCAGGCAAATTAAAAAATTGTCAAGCAAAAAATAAAAATGTAATTGTGGATTTCTACGATTTTTTGCTGGAACTTGTTAGGAATTTTGTTCAAAATATTGTCTTATGTTTTCCAATTGATGAACCTCTGTAAGGGCTTCCATATTATTTTGAAAGTAATATCCATACTATAGATTTGATTTAGTTAGAGTTAAATAAGACAAAACCATTCATTATGATAACGTAAGCATTATTGGATTTGGTTTTTAAGGATATAGAGATAATTCTGACTTTGACGCATTATGAGAAATTCTTGGTGCTTCTTCAACAAGCACGATATGCTTGTGCCTTGTTAAATACATATTTTTTTGCATAAAAAAAAAATACTAAAGGCATAATATCGCCAAATATAAATGATATTTCTTCGAGTGTTGTTGAATATATTCCAAAAATTGATTTCCAGGGGAGGCTGAAAATAAACACATTGATTCTGTCTGCAGACTCTGTATATTTTGTAACAAAAAATCCCCTAATTACAGTGTTCAGTCCCACGTCACCATTTCATACAACCCTAGGGCTGTATACCTTGTAGTATTTTAAACCAATTTGAGGCTGGAATGTTATAGCGCTATAGTCTGCTATAGCCAGCATTTTAAATGTAGGTACAAAATGTAGTAGCGCTCCTTGTGTAACAGGTTCAAATGATGGCCTAAATTTTGTTATGAAAAAATCACTTTTTTAATATGTCCAATAAAAGCTCTTAAGTTGATTTATAAAACGTATTGTTTAATTGTAGGACCTAGTTTCGATGACAAAAAAAAACTCCAAAAGTCACCATATTTTTGAAGAAAAATGAAATATCTTATTATGTAACCTCGACACCAACTTTCAATAACCGTCATCGTATATTTTCATAGGATAGAACTACCATATCAATTTTCAGAGAAATCGATTGAGCGTACAAAAAGTTATAGTTTTTTTTTATCTTTTCAGCAGTTTTTGGACTCAAAATTTTCGAGTCTTTTCTACCCCACCTTACCCTTTTCAAAAAATCTAAGATTATGCCAAATATTGTTTCATTATATGAAAAAACAAAACTTGAAAGTTTCAACATTATCTGATCACCCCCAGCACCTAAATCCCTTGATAAGTATACATAGTTCCCATTCCGCCAGCTTTTTAATTACAAGAAAAATGTCTGAAAAAAATTGTTCTGGACCCCCCGATAGAACATTTTTATTTAGTAGCATATTAAAGGGGACACCTTGAGCTTTCGAATGATGAGTATAAGTATTGAGTATTTTTTAATTGAGAGGACGCCCAGAGTAGTACTTGTGGTCAAAGATCATATAACTCCATAAAACAAATGTAAGGGAAAAAGTCCCAAAAAAACATTGAAAATTGAGTTGGTGCTTTATGAACGGCCCCAGACAAAAAATGGATGCCAGATTCGTGTTCAGCGCCCCAAAATTATGTAAATACCAAGTTTTGTCGCATTTATCGACATTTTTTTTGCTTGGCCAGCCTTTGTATGAAGTCGCCCCACAGTGGCCGTGCTGATAATATTTACAACAAAGACTTGAGTTTTCTTGTAGAAAATTGTCTTGTAAAATGTGTGAGTGATACTCTTTTGATATTCAATTTAAAATTTAAGGTAATAAATTTAGTCGAAATATTTGTCGTAATTTATTATTCATTATACTTCTAAACACAAATCGTATGCCATACCGCAAACATACATTCGATATCGAGAAGCATTCAAAGAGCAAACATTCTGAACAAGCGCCTGGATTCTTTTTTTTTTCAGTGCCGAGATACAAAGCATACTCGACAGAAAACGCAATCTACTTTTCTAACTAGATGCTTCTTTCATTTGATATATGCTCGAGGGACTCTTTGAGCTTTGTTGTGTAGTTATTGTGTCATTTTGTGTGAAAAAGCTCGTCTCAGTTTATTGTCTCTCAGAAGAGGTATTTCAGATTCCACCACGGTGTTTTTTTTGCGAGTTCCTCAGAAACGCACGATTCGTTGCTCTCTCTCTCTCCAGCAAGTGCGTCGATTTACTCAACAGTGTGAGAGTAGTTGTTTCTGCAATGAAGGATATTTGCTTGCACGCTTGTGATTATCTGAGGAGAAACGACAAACCTGGATTAATTTATTTGATTAGCGTGACTTAACTCCTTAACATCTAATTTGATCGCCGCACCAATTAATATACGTCAATTGAATGTTTAATTATTAATTTTCCTGTATCTCAGTGGCGTAGGCAGGAGCAGGAGCGGGTTTATTCAGCTTCATTATTTGTAAACCAACCAGGCTTTACCACACTCTCGATTTTTACTCACATCCTCTCCTCTGACTGTCAAACGCCTAGGAGAACACGACTTTAACACACTCTAACACAGAGAGAGTTACTAACCACAATTAGTCGTAAGGCATTTTAGTCGCAGAGTTCATTTTTACTCACAATCTTTGTTCGGGAGGGGTAAACAATTTTTTTCTCTCTCACTAAAAGAGAAATTGATCAGAGAACAACATATATAGGTTTACATTAAAGCATACTCACAGACTTTGACTTAGATTACCAAGTGGACAGATTTTTAACGAGTATGTTGAGTATGTTGAACCCTGTAACATAACATTCGTTGAAATAAACTTTGCTCTATCTCTAAATTTTACATCTCTCTGTGTTTTTGGAGATGTAAAGTTTATCTACCTGCTTATTTCATGTTATGTGACATCATGTTTAATCATAATACGTCATGCCAAGCAATTTTAAAAATATGCATGGAGTCACTTTAATTGTAAAGCAACCGACATTCGGTTAGTAAATATATGTCTCTCCGTGTGTAAGCTAAAAAGTACAAAGAGTACTGATCCGATTTGCGTGAAAAGTTATACACATGATTTTTCGAATACAGGGAAGGTTTTTATTTTATTATACTTGCTGCATCCCATATCAGTCTAGTGGAAGGTGGGAGGGTGGGGGGTTTTGAAACCTTCTAACCCGGTAGTCGTGCAAAATGTTTCATGAAGGTTTCTGACCACGAGGTGACACACAGGGTGTTCAGAGTATGGAAGATGCATGAAGGATACATTTTTGTGTTTTTTTAGTATCTGTTTTATATCACCTCAGTGATTTGAATACTACACGCAAAAGTTGGATGGTGCGAAACCAGTACAAAATAATGCGTTTTTAGCGCAATTGTTGATGTAATTCGAAACCAGTACAATGATTGCGTGTTGGACATAACGCAATTAATGCTCTAGCGTTTCTCCAATGTATTTGGCAGCTCCAAACTACTACACCTAAACAGTTTCAACTGGTATCAAGCAGCATTGCAAAGCGAGCGAGAAGCAAAACCATTCTCCTCCTTTCTGCTTGAGGACGAGACATATGCTTCGCTTTTCAAGTCTTTTGCACACACGCTTTCGAGATACTTCTTCTTCTTCATGCATTCATAGCAGCAAGCACGCACCGACAGTATGATTGAGAGACTAACAACACTGGTATCAAGTATGTACAGCAGGGGTGTCTCGCTCGTTTCGTGAAGCAACGAGATATCGCCTTGCGCGTCGCAATCCGAACCAAAAAGGGAAGCGAAAGAGCAACTTGCAAATTGTGTGTGAAGTGTCTACCCAGTCAGAATTTCATGGAACGCGATTCGGACCATCCGACCCGCTTCTCTCAAAATTCATGCGGGTTGAACGAAATTCGCTCGAAATACACGATCTCTCGCATTGGTGTGTGCGCTGGACGCTCTATTTCTGTTTTTTCGTCTTTCTCTTTTGGCGCCGGGCATGTTGGTTCGCATGAAAACGCTCTTCATTCTCGTCGAGTAATAAACGTATGCGCATACAGATACACGATCTGTATGTGTTGAACGCTTTTTTTTTTGTCATTGCGTACAGACTCGGGGTAGAGCAACGCGCTCTTGTTTGCTTGCTTGTTTTGCTTTTTTTTATACGGTAGCATTACGGTTTGATGCACTTTTAATTTTCAATCGAGTTGTTATAAAAGTTGGATTATTTCGTGTCGCGTTAGAAATTTATATTCGCGTATTTTGATTGTCGCGGCGTAATCTTAAGTGTCGGAAGTGTTAATCGGGCTGCTGCCAAACAGTGCGTAGTTTTTCCCGGTGCCAAGTATGCTGCAATGCAGCAGTGTGAAAAACTGTTTATATTCTGGTGAATAGAATTGTGAAACTCAGGGGGGGTTAAGTGTGGTGTTTATGGAAAAGTGTAGTGGAAAAGTAACTTGGATTTAATCCAAGCTATATTAGAAAAGAATGCTGGTTCGCAACCAGCAAGTGTGTTGTTTTGGTGGTTTTCAGCAAGAGGTGGTTGCTGGATATCCTCGATAACGGATTCAATTTTCTCATCGATAGAGTGCAATTGCACTCGCCAGGTTAGTGTTTTTGGAGAATAATACATAACGAGTTCTGCTATGAACTTCACTTTTTGAAGCTTTTTTTTTCTCAAAATTAGAGCGACACGTTGTTTCTTAGCCATTGATAAGTGGACTTTTGATTATTTTATTTTGAAACATTAATTAGAAATCGAGGAAAAATTCGCTTTCGTATACAGTCATACCTCGATATAAGGCAACTTTATTTTTATTTTCGTTTCGTTAAAAAAACATTTTTTTAATTTATGCAAGAATATTAATGGTTACTCAAAGATGCGCGAAAACCTATTTTCCATAACCTATCAGTATTTTTAAACCTTTCTTATGCTCATTCAGAAATATTTTCAGAAGCAAATAAAATTTTTTTTTTTCAAGTGATACAAGAGGTTACTCGAAGAAGCGTGAAAACCTATTTCCCATTACCTATTAGTATTTTCAACCCATTCTTATGCAGATTTAGGACAATTTTCAACAAGCAACAATTTTTTTTTTGATTGATGCAAAACTGTTGATGGTCACTCAAAGATGCGCGAAAACCTATTTCCCATCACCTATCAGTATTTTTAAATCTTTCTTATGCCCATTTAAAGAAAATATCAAAACAAGCAATGAAAAATAATTTTTTTTAATTGTTGCAAGACTGTGAATTGTTACTGAAGAAGCGTGAAAATTCATTTCTCATCACCTGTTAGTATTTTTAAACCTTTCATATTTAGAACAATTTTCGCATCGGTTTCATTGGTTCCAAAACTTACTACAAACATTTTTTTGAAGCAATTTATACCCATACAGTTGCTGTATCATTTATTTTCAATTTTAATTCATCTTAAAAAGTTACGTTATATAGAGGTAAAATTTACCGTATATCGAGTTACGTTATATCGAGGTTGCCTTATATCGAGGTTGCCGTATATCGAGGTATGACTGTACAATATTTAGCCGAAGTGTCGAATTTTTTTTCACTCCGGATAATCGAATTTTCCAGATGATCGAATCACCAAATTGTTTCTCACAAATTTGCCGTTAGCGAACGTGAAATACTTATTTTCTTTCGTTATGTTAATTTACTGCTTCTTTGAAAAAAATAAAGCATTGGCTAATGCTAATATAAATTATCAGAAGAAAAGCAGATATGTTTAATAAACTTTAATTGATTACAGGGTGGCCAGCAGATTTCCAATTTCAAATTCTCGCTTTTTCCTGGTTTTCCCGGTTAGAAATTGGTGTTTTTCCCAGTTTTAAAACGCATAAATATAAAAGTTCAACCACGTTCATTCATTGACAAAATAAATTTGTGAGAGAATTTGGATTTCAATATGTATTATTATTTCATTTAAAACTCTCAAAAGGGCTAACTACTTCGGCCAACATCTGTTTGCTGTTGATTTTTCGAATGAAGGCTGAGGAATGCAATTGCAAATCATTTTCTATTATTTCAAGCCTTGAGAAATTTCATCAATTGTTTTTAAGCTTTATTACGGATTTTAGCCTTATTCATTTCTATTTTAAAACTTAATTTTAAATTGAATTAACTTTAAATTTTTTTATTGAATTGGCATTAATAATTATTTAATTTTTTTTTCTTGTTTTCTGATAACTTTTTCATAGTCATTTTTAGTGAATGAGAAGAAACATTCTTGTTATTTTTCAGAGTTTTCATAATAATTAGAGCACTTTTTTTGACTCCGGATCGAGATAGTTCTTCGCCTTGCCTGAAATTGCAATGATAGCCGTTTCTGGCATGTTTAAATTTGTTTGAGAATAAATTTTTGCACACACTTTTCTAGATTAAATTTGAAATTAAATAGTTTCTTTCAGGCTTCAATATAATTTTTGCTGCTACTTAGAATTAATTTGCGCCTTTTTGAGCTAAATGAGCTTGTTTTGTGTTTTCTAAATCCGCGTTCTAAATTTCCGATTTTTCAACAAAAATCTATTTAAAAAAATTAAATTTATAACTTTCATATTATAACTGATTTTTCTATGTTTTTGGTGCATTTCTGACTTTGAATTAAAATCTGATTGCTGACTTTTATCGAAGAGCTTCAGAAATATTTGAACATATTCATTATCTTTTTCTAGTCTCTGTAAACGTTTCATGACAATTGTGAGCTGAATTATGAACAATTGTGTGTATTTCTGTCATTCAAAATATTTTTTCCGTTTTCTTAGAATTTCTTGAGGCTCAGTCATTGCCTCGACAATAGAGAAAGGACTAATTTGATACCATTGTTATCGTGGTATTTTTCCAGGTTTATTTTAAGCGAATAGTTTTCGCTATGGCCCTTATAGTTTTGACTTTTTTTTTTTTGAAAAATAAGTCTTTCTGATTTTGGAGGAGTATGCAAGCAATTTGAGAAAAAAAAAACAAAGACAGGCTCTGCATTTTAAACCTCTACCATTTCATAAATTTTGAATTGAATTTCAAATTATTTTCGTTGCTTCTGATCTTTGAAAACGTGAATTCTTCAAAATCGACTTTTGAAATTTCTGGCCTCAAGACATTTTCTCAAGCGGATTTAAGCTTAACCCATTCCTGGTGGAGAAAAATCAGTTTTTACCTCAAGTAATGAACTTTAAACTCTTATTAGGGGTAAACAGGGTAAGTCCGCCCACCGTAGTTTTACTACCAAGTTATATAATAATTGACAAATTTCTTTAGCGTGTCTTTTACAGTATAAGTACATAACATTTAACACCCTTTTCTGCTTTAATAGTGCGCAAACGGTCACAGAAATAATCAAAAACAAGCTTTTGGCTGGCAACCGGTCAATGCGCTATTGTTATGCGGCAACGGGACTTAAGGTTTTTTTTGTCTAAAAATCTATTGTTTTGTTTGTGAATATACGTTAAATCGGTTGCCTGAATCTGTCTCCTTTCGGAAATATCGAAAACCGTGAGGAATCTTGTAATTTTGACTACTTTTTCGGTGAAATGAGAGGGGGATACGTGCCGCGTAAAAAGAAACCGCGTAAATTCCGGAATCCGCGTAAAAAAAAAACCGCGTAAATTCTGGAATTCGCGTAAATTCCGGAATCCGCGTAAAAAAAAACCGCGTAAATTCTGGAATCCGCGTTAAAAAAACCGCGTAAATTCCGGAATCCGCGTAAAAAAAGCCGCTTAAAAAGCGACCTTAGTGTACTCCCAAAAGTGGGTAAACAGTGAATTTCGAAATTACCGCGTTTTTTACTCGAGTTACCCAGAAAAGCCGTTTGCTTTTTAATCTTTTTCAAAAAGTATTCAGCAGACATGCTCAAAAAAATTTAACAAATAAAATTTTTCCACGAGGATTTCAGAGTTTACCCGGTATTTTCACGAGGATTTTTAAATTTTCGCGTTTTTTGGAAGCTACGTTTCCCTCGAATGAAGAACGATTTTGGGATACTAAACTTTTAAAATGCGGTCTTCTTCAAACAACATTTTTACAATCGACTGGAGTCAATTTATTTTTTTATGGCTATTACATACCAAAAACGTATGTAGGACTTTGTAAATAATTTTATTTCAGTCGATTTCGCCAAATTTTCCAAAAAAGAATCAAATGTTAGTTGTTTTCTGGAAAAAAAACCGGAAGTGTTTAGAAAACTCTTACGTGCAAGCGTAGAACACTTTCTTAGAAAGTAAATGTTGTTCTAGGACAATGTGAGCTCAGGTTATGTATTCGGTCATTTGGCTCGTCATTTTAAAGACATAAACTTCAACGCAATCTGAAGAAACTTCCACAACAAATGTCCCAGTTTTAAACTTTGCATA
This sequence comes from Wyeomyia smithii, assembly GCF_029784165.1. NCBI lineage: Eukaryota > Metazoa > Arthropoda > Insecta > Diptera > Culicidae > Wyeomyia > Wyeomyia smithii. The sequence goes on from NC_073695.1 coordinate 274,491,958, forward strand.
GTCGCAATTTTGTGCTATTGGTTTGGTTTTTTGAAACACGGCTCATTTTCGAGAAGGCACAGAAAAATGCTATATTGGAAAGGTATTGATGATTAACCAAAACGGTTGGTTTGATCGGTGTGACGTCTTCGGCAAAGTTGTAGATAATAATTTTATCTTTACTCTGGAATTTTTTTGTATTTTTTTTAATTTATTCAAATTTATTTATTTTTTAAATATTAACTTAACAATTGAAAAAAGCTCATTTTTAAAAAAATCATATTTTTTCATGAAAACTACAAAAGATTACCTAAACACTGCGGACTATCCGCTCATGGAGAAATCATGAAAAAAAAAATTGTACTTTTGAAAAAAAAACAATATTTAAAAAAAAAAATCGCAGCTAATATTTTTTTTAATGTCAAAATAATTATCTACAACTTTTCCAAAAACACTATGCCACTATCAAAGAAACCGTTTTGGTTGTTAAAATATTTTTAATTACCAATAGATCACTCTAATTAGTTTCTAATTTTTCTTTTAACTTTTTTTTAAATGGTAAAAGAAATGGAGAAGAAAGAAACATTAAAACCTGAGTTCTGGTGTTTGTTGTTTATCGATGAGTTAATACTGTAATGACCATTCAATGATAGTTTTTGAAGTAACAATTGCATTTTCAATTATTTGAAAGCCGGGAGTCAATTCGACGTATTATTATTCTTTTACGCACATCAAAATATGCTTTTCTTTCCAGGGTTAACAAAATCCAGTAAAAATGATGAACACAAAATAGAAAAATAACTAGAGTATCGGGAAGGAATTGCATCACATCGACAGAGGTCGCTTTTCGGCAGATTTTGCATTAGTATGCTGTAGAAAACCAGACTTTTTCCGTCTGCTGCTGAAATAGTCCCAAACCCTTCGCATTTTCGCTAAGCTAATGCTAATTTTTAAAATGCTTAAACTAACAGAGTTGTGAAGCAAACTGAACTCTATCATTATTAGTTGTAAAATAGTATGTAATACTTAAATAATCAGGGTAGCCACTCAATCGGAATAGCCGAATATCGGTTACAACAATGGATAGCGTTTCCGACACATTTTGCACGTCCGAATTCTGTTCGAGACCATTTTCAGGCTCTTGGTACGGCAGTGCCAATTCGTTGAATTGCCCCAATGGCAAACTCGTTTTACATCGTTTTAAAATTCATTTTTGAATCTTTCAAAAGACCGAGTGTCCGAAAGCACTGCTTCAAAAATTTTTGCTTTTCGTACTTTTTGTTGTTGGTAAATCGGTGTTACACCAATGTTACATAATACCTATTCGAAATTGCTCAATGCTGGAGTACATCGAAGTAACGTCCTGAACCTGAAAAAAAATATTTGAATTATCGCTTTTTGCATTTTCAAAATAGATATAGCCACGTAAAGGTGAAAGTACTAATAAACTAAATTAATCTGTATTTACTATTAGGGGTTGGTTATACACTAGCGTTAGTTGAAACAAATCGAAATATTCTTTATTGCATTTTCTAAAAGGATATGTACTTTCAGATAAAGCATTAAAAACATGTCGATTTTTTCAACTAGAGCATATTTAAAAAAAAACATAAACGTCTGAGCAGTAGAACCGATTTGCCAGCTATTGCAAGCGCGTAATCTGCTGCTGCGCGCCACATACCACGATTATCTCGAAACTATTTTTTCCAAGAAAATGTGGCTGTGGTAAGCACTGGTTTTGAAGAACCATTAACTGGCTTGTTTATAACAATAATAGCATGCTCGGAAACGACAGTTTTTTTTGAAGCAATATTTTTTTCTTACTACAAAAACCGAAATATTTTACGTGAACAACGAAAAAAGATCACTATTTTTGTAAAAAAGTAAATTATGCAAAATCCTCCGTTCGCGAGAGCCGTTGGAAAAATTATGTTTTGGTACAATGACTGCGCTGCCGCTATTCGCACAACAGTCCTATGTTGAAGTCCTAAGCTTTCCTGTTTTTTTTTTTTTTGCGGAATTGGGTCCATTTTGGCGTGGTCTCCAAGAATAGCCATTTAAATCGAGGTTGTGAGAATCAAACCTTACTTTTTTAATGGCTCTTCTTGAAAAGAATCCCAAAATGAACCCAATATCGCAAACAAAAGAACACTCAAATTTTACATAGCACTATTATGCGAATAGAAGCAGTCAGTGACTCTAGTGACTGATAATTTGTTTTGAAAAAAAAAAAAAGATGGAAGTGTAAAAAAGTATGCATTTAGTCACGGGTTCGATTCTTAGTAGAATCAGACCATTCGATATAAATAAAACTGGTTAGAAGGACGCACGATGAAACTTTTCCAGGGAATTTTATTGGAAATATTTGGCGGGAGGAACGAGGCTCGGTATAGTAGAGCCGATAGTGAGTAAAAAAGAGTGTAAAATCATATTACATACAAGCACCAATAAATGTTAAGCGTTGTTTGACCAATAAATAGTTAATGGGTTCGATGATGGCAATTTCGGTCACGGGTTACTTTAAAACACGTTTTATTATGTCAAAGCCGACGTATATATCGTTATATATATATCCTTGAAACGTCGGCTTTGACATAATAAAACGTGTTTTAAAGTAACCCGTGACCGAAATTGCCATCATCGAACCCAGCACCAATTAATTAATTTTAAGCATGCCACTTCTCAATAGTGGTATTGCTAATAATAGAAGTGCGGGATACAGCAGACACCCAGATATATCTTACAACAGATCAACGATTCTGATCGCAGTGAGGAAGGCCGTACAGAAAAAGAGTGTCAAACCCTCACATTAAATTTATTTTTCAAAATAAACTTCAACAATTTTCAATACGACAAAGCCTATCCTAACGGGACTGCAAAATCTTCTTGTATACCCATATATTAGCCGTTGCGGAACAGAGTGGTCTAAAGACCATTTTTTTTTTCAAAAATGAGTTTTTCACATAATCCGTATCTTCCCAAGAAACTGAAGTTAGAAGACTAGAAAAATTTCGAAAAATCGAACTTTAAAGCAGATTGATACTATATTGAAATTTCGTCCGAAACAGAATGGCTATGTGACATATATGTAACATATTAAATGTGATATGTAACTTGTCACTTGTCCTGTAACATGTTACACGTGATGTAACACGAAAAATATAACATGTCAAATATCATGTAATATGTAACATTTTGTGTTACATGTAATGTTACACGTCACATGTTACATGTGACATGCCATGTACATCAAATAACATGTGACACTAGCCACTAGTACGAGTTAACGTCATTTTTATTTATGTTTTTGTACATAGACCACTCTGTTTCGAAACGATACGAGGATTCCAGTAAAATATGTATGAAGTCAGAGTGGTCTACGTGCATTGGTATGGTAAATTCACTCATTTCGCCAAAAAAATGGTAATTTTATGTATTCACATGTTAAACCACTTCATAACTTTTATATTAGAACATTTTGTCCGAAAGATTCCGTTGAACAGAATTTTATTCAGAGATTTTTTGAAAATTGCCTCTCCTGAAAAATTTGCTCGATGGCACATAGACCACTCTGTTCCGCAACAGCTCATATGCATGTGGGTATGTTTTACATTATTCTTTATTATAGTATGAAGAATATAACTGTATTTGACACAAAAGTACGTTTATATCACGTATTCCATCAATTTGTAATGCTCCACTTCTATTTATTATTAGGAAGAAATAAAATCTTAAATGGCCCGAACCACGATAAACATGGCACGAATCAGGATCAAAATTTCGGTTGTAATAAAATTCATATCAATAATATTTACTAGACACCAAGTTTTTAGTTTTTTAGTTGAGAAAAATCTTGCATACATTCCTAGGGTCCCTTGAAAAACAATGAGACGGTGCGTACGATCAATCAACGTACTTGTTTCGGGAAACACACGTTTGAAAGTTTGTGGTCTAATAAGCTTCTGTTCTGGTTAGCGGAACAAAATGGACACAACTATGCTAGATGCTTTGTGAGCTGACAGTTTTTGACATCAAATACTTAAAATTTTGAGTTGTGTTAGTGTTTCCTTCAACCGATGATATAGAGGTGTATTTACTGGTCCATAATGCACTTTGTTTGAAGATAAACACTCTGGCGATACACTACGGTTTCCAAATAATCCGATAGTAACAAAGCTACGCATGGACGTTTGCTGTCTTTCAGCAGATTATTTTACTACCGAAAACACCCGACTTTGCAGTGTAAGTAAACTAGAAAATAATTGCAAGTGATGAATAAAATGTTTTTTGTCATTTTGAATAGGTTCATGATGATTACGAGCGGGATCTGTACGTGGCCGCAGCCAACGGGAAGCTGTGACCTATACCTGGTGTGCTTCAAGATTTCCAATGCCAAACTCAAGTGAAAGAAACCAGTACGAGAGCACCCGAAAACAGTAACATCAAAAAACCTTAGCGATTGCTGTAATTGTATATAGCTTAATCATAATTTGACTATGTTTTCTATTGTAAATACATCAATTCTACATTAAATATCATTGTTCAGAACAATAAAAAACACTGTGTTTGTCATTTTTACAATGAAAAGAGGGGTTGTTATGTATCTTCACAGCCATTTTTAGGCATTTTTTATATGCATTCAGAAGTCACCGACAGTGTTTTTCATGGTAAAATTATTGCGGGTGGTAGATTCAACAACAAAACAACAAAAGACGTTAAGACTGCTACTGCTGCTGAACTACTGCTACTGCTAGGACTACTGCTGCTGCTGAGACTACTGCTGCTGCTGGGACTATTGCTACTGCTGCTGGAATTGCTGCCGATGATGAATTGTTGCCTCCAAACTGTTTTCTGAAAACTCTTTACAACATTACAGTATGGTCCAACGATCAGCTAGAAGGTTCAAAGGGATCGGGAGACTTGCTTCTGCGGGAAAGCATAGGTAAAAAATTCAATGTTTCCATTATGAGACCAGTTACTTATGTTTTTACTTTATTTTACTTCTTAGACTGATACGAACGATTCACCGATTGCGACATCGATCGAACAAACAAACCTACACAATTGAATGCACATATACATAAACGAAAAAAAAAAAATAAATTAAATTAAATTGAATTCAATATATTGTACGCTTTCTTAAAAGTTAAAAATAAAAAAAAAATAAAAAACTCAATTTATTGTAAGCTTTTTTTTAATAATCATAATACCCTTTCCGATAAGTCTAGCAAAGTAGTAAAATTTGTTTATTTTGATCGTTTGGTTCGTTTGGTTTTTCTTGCTTCAGACTCTGCGCCACTCTATGTATTCACTCTTGTCATACCTATTCACCTTCGGATTGCTTATACAAAATTATATGCGAATTAAGCGCTGTTCCCACTGCTGTCGGGCAGAGTCCAAGCCGTGAAGCGAATGCAAAAAAAAACGAAAATATTTCACTGCCACATAGTCACATCTTCGCAAGTTGCTGCCGTGAACCGCTCCGGGAAGCACAAAATATCGTCGGCAACGATATTTTTTATTCGCACGACGACAACACTGTACTGCCCCGGACATTGCACGGCTGGGTATCATTCTGTTTCTGAAAACACTACGATTGGATTGAATTTGACCACCTTGGGCTGTCCGCCAGATACCGGAAATTACCTCCACAAAGTAAAAATATGAGAGCTGGAGCTGATGTAGGATGTAAATGGTCATCTGCTGTTTTTTTAACATTCATAAGTTTAGGTCAAATAATCTGCAAGATTAATCATGATTGTTACAATGTTTGTAGTTACGTAAAAAAAAGCAAAGCCTTGGTGCTACATTCCGTATCGGAACTCGACCTTCTGTTTTTTATTATACACAGACTTCGCAGCCAACTGTTGAGTGTACAGGACAATTGCGGGGCTAGCGCTACGATCCTACTGACACTAACAGTCTCTCCCGAGCCGAGACTCGAACCTACGGCGACTGGCTTGTTAGGCCAGCATCGTACCTCGAGACCAGCTGGGATTGTAGTTACGTATTTAATGAAAATATCGTCATGTGTCTGGGATGTGTGGCACACATTACTTGTCATACAGTACCGTTCCAGCTGAAAATCAAAAACAATGACTTGCGACATTCGGTTTTTCTACCTTATACAAAATACGCATAATGTCGCATCTAGTGCGCTGTTAAGCATAAAAAATCACGTAAAAAAACGCATTAGTTCGAAAATTCGAGTTAAAAAAAACTCGTACAAAACCGCGGAATTAAAACTGACCGTACTACTATTTCCTGCGTTAAATATGGATATTCAAAAACATCACTTCGCGTGCACATTTGAAACAAACAGTTTGATGTCATTGAAATTCATCAATTAAAGGGCGATTAACATTCATGATTTTGCATGTCTACGTGGTTTTATTAATAATATCTCTATTTTTATCAGATCAAATTATTTGCAATATATCTCCATATTTTCTTCATATGTCAGATATCCTCAAATTTTTTTCCTAGTATTTCAATGTAAAACACCGAACACTTGAATGTAACTATTTATCATCGCTTTAAATTTCGAGTTAGAGGCCAATTACGCATTAAGTATCATCATTATGAATATTTTATGTAGTGAATGTTATCTCAATTTTTAGTGAACAGATACCTGTCGTTTCTCCTCAAATGTCTTTTCTTAACATCAACGATCATTTTATTGAAAAAATATCACATATCATCGCCTTGAATTTCGTTTCAGAGGTAGATTAAGTATTAAAAGTCATGATTTTGCATGTTTTACGTAGTCTTGTAAATAATATCTCAATTTTTATAGTCAGTATAAGTATAATTTCTCCTCAAAAATTTTTCCAAACATTCTAATGTAGCAAAAACACACATCATCTCTATGAACATTGAATTGAAGAAAAATTGAGCATAAAAAATCCTGATTCAGCATGATCTACTCAATTTTTAGTGAAGAAGAAAATACCATAACTTTCCCACACATGTCTATCCGAAACAATAAAAAACATTTTAATATAGAAAAAACACATATTATCGCTTCAGATTTTGATTTAGAAGTAAATTAAGCATGAAAAGTCACGGTTTTGTATATTTTTCGTAGTCTCGTGAATAATATCTTTAGTAATCTGATACCAATTACAGACCCCGTTCGATTTTGGCTTGTTTCGTTTTTGGTACGGTTCATTTTTGACACTGTTCGATTTTGGCGCATAGGCCAAAAAAAACGTACGGTTTTTTTATTCATATTTTTAAGTTTTCTCGTTTTTACTTTAACCGATTGAAGTTCAATTACCGATATTATGGTCCCTAGTGTTGCAAAGGAGGCTTGTCAGAATCGGTCAACTGGTTCCGGATATATGACCGGACCATGCTCGGGTAATATAATGACAGTGATTAGAACCGTACCATGCCTTTAATTACTTCGGTGGTCATATAAAGTGTCTAGGTCGCCGAAGGCCACATGCGGACCTATCCCGAATGTGTTCCAGATACATCAGAATTATTGAACCAAAACCCATCAAGCGTCACCTATAACGACTTGGAATCCACAAACTAGTTCATTGGTGGCCATATCTAGAGTCTAAGTCATTGGTCACATTGAAAGTAACAAAATATGATGAAAATAAACCGTTCGTTTCTGGCATGGATCGAATTTGGCAACATGTAGAATTCAGACGTGTTGCCAAAATCGAACGGGGTCAGTATTCCACCTCAAACGTCTCGTCTGAATATCAAATAAAAAAAAACACATGCCATCGCTTTGAATTTCGAAGTATAGGTTGAACGTTGAGCGAAAAAAAGTTAGGTTTTATTTATTTTCGTCATGTGAATGATATCACAATTTTTTTTATTAAAAATCCCTAATTGTTTCTCAAATATATTGCGTCGACCTCTGCGAATATTTTCTTGCAATAAAACGTACATGTCACCGCTTTCTTTTTTGATTTAGAACGATTTAAAATGATGGTGGTTATTGTGCACCTCAGGGACGGTGAGAATAATATTAATAAGATCTGCGTTGAGGGATTTCATTTTCATGTAGTAGATAAAAATTATTAATCATGATCCATCCTATAAATGAAGTACTCTAATGTAATACTGCGCTATCGAAGTAATCAAAATAAGAACCTGCACCCCGCCGTTGCTGGATCGCACACAATGAAATGTGAATCGCACAGCCCCGTCGCCACGTTTTACGTTATTTGAATGATATCACAGATTTAAGTATTAAAAAACCCTAACTGTTTCACAAATATATTGCTTCGACCTCTACGAATATTTTCTTGCAATAAAACGTATATGTCACTGCTTACTTTCTTGATTTAGAACGATTTGAAACGATGGTGCTTATTGTGCACCTCAGAAACGGCGGCAATAATATCAATAAGATCTGCCTTACGTAAATTAATTTTTATATAGTAGATAAAAATAATTAATCATGCACCATCCTATAAATGAAGCGCTCTAAACCAAAACTGCGCTATCAAAATAATCAAAACAAAGTAACCTGCACACCGCCGTTACTACATCCCACACCACTAGGTATAAATTGCACAGCCCCGTCGCCACGTTTTACATTATGTGAATAATATCAATTATGTATTAAGAAACCCTAAATGTTTCACAAATATATTGCTTCGAACTCTACGAATATTTTCTTGTAATCAAATGTACATGTCACCGCTTACTTTCATGATTTAAAACGATTTAAAATGATGGTGCTTATTGTGCACCTCAGTGACGGCGGGAATAATATCAATAAAATCTTCGTTTCGTAAATCCATTTTTATATAGTGGATAAAAATAATTAATCATGCACCATTCTATAAATGAAGCGCTCTAATCCAATACTGCGCTATCGAAATAATCAAAATAAAGCAACCTGCACATCGCCGTTGTTGCATCGCACACAATGAGGTTTGAATCGCACAGCCCCGCCACCACGTTTTACGTTATGTGAATGATATCACAATTTTTGTTATTAAGAAAACCCTAAATGTTTCACAAATATATTGCTTCGAACTCTACGAATATTTTCTTGTAATCAAATGTACATGTCACCGCTTACTTTCATGATTTAAAACGATTTAAAATGATGGTGCTTATTGTGCACCTCAGTGACGGCGGAAATAATATCAATAAAATCTTCGTTTCGTAAATCCATTTTTATATAGTGGATAAAAATAATTAATCATGCACCATTCTATAAATGAAGCGCTCTAATCCAATACTGCGCTATCGAAATAATCAAAATAAAGCAACCTGCACATCGCCGTTGTTGCATCGCACACAATGAGGTTTGAATCGCACAGCCCCGTCGCCACGTTTTACGTTATTTGAATGATATCACAGATTTAAGTATTAAAAAACCCTAACTGTTTCACAAATATATTGCTTCGACCTCTACGAATATTTTCTTGCAATAAAACGTATATGTCACTGCTTACTTTCTTGATTTAGAACGATTTGAAACGATGGTGCTTATTGTGCACCTCAGAAACGGCGGCAATAATATCAATAAGATCTGCCTTACGTAAATTAATTTTTATATAGTAGATAAAAATAATTAATCATGCACCATCCTATAAATGAAGCGCTTTAAACCAAAACTGCGCTATCAAAATAATCAAAACAAAGTAACCTGCACACCGCCGTTACTACATCCCACACCACTAGGTATAAATTGCACAGCCCCGTCGCCACGTTTTACATTATGTGATTAATATCAATTATGTATTAAGAAACCCTAAATGTTTCACAAATATATTGCTTCGAACTCTACGAATATTTTCTTTCAATAAAATGTACATGTCACCGCTTACTTTCTTGATTTAAAACGATTTAAAATGATGGTGCTTATTGTGCACCTCAGTAACGGCGGGAATAATATCAATAAAATCTGCGTTACGTAAATCCATTTTTATATAGTGGATAAAAATAATTAATCATGCACCATCCTAAAATAAGTGAAGCGCTCTAATCCAAAACCGCGCTATCAAAATAATCAAAACAAAGCAACCTGCACACCGCCGTTGCTGCGTCGCATACAATGAAGATTGAATCGCACACCCCGCCATCGTGATCTCTTTGCGGCAGGAGAAGTTTGGTTGTGTTTGTTTTGACCAAGTCCGCATGCCAGCCGCACCGGACTTGCTTCAAAACAAACACAACTAAACTTCCCTCTCGCCCGCGACGCACGAAGACGAATGAACCCCTAGGAGCGAATGAACCCTGGTCCGACATTTTTGTTGCATTTGAGCACGATATCGGACCGATGTTGAGCCAAATGTCCACCCGTTGTCGGACCGATCTATCGGAGAATCGGACGCGAATTGGTCCGACATCGGCCCGACAATTCTTACTGGGTATAGTCTTGTCGCACATACATGGAAAATCTACGAGCGAGAGAGAAATTTCTCTCGTCGCTTGAGAAAAAAGCGCGTGCAGTCACTAATACACTCGACGTGAGAATAAAGTGTCGGTATATGATACATATTCTGATTCCATTCCATGTCAATGTATTCGCAGTACAACTGTTGCGTTATTGGTTTCACACATTTATTGTGCGATTTCTGTGCAACTTTTGTGCGAATCGGGAAGTCACAATGATTGTATAAGACTTCAACTTTTGCGTGTAGTGCATCACTAGAACAATTCCAAACCAATCATCGTAAACGTTTGTATCAGTTTCATCTTCGGTCCAATTGAAGATTTTTCGTTTATGTGAAAAACTTATGGTTGAAAAGGATCGAAGCTAATCAACGTCTTTAAATTCTAACATATTATCAGAGAAGTACTTTGCACTCATTTTCATGATTTACATAAATAAAATTAATGTTACGAGATATATTTTTGATTAAAATCGAGTTAAATTGTAGTTATGCTAGTTTTTATGATATTTTTACCTTTATCATCACTTCTGACATAGGAGAACTGCTCCATAATTCATCTCATTAAGCCTATATTCACGAAGAATGCACGGATTAAACATCAAACTTTCACGAAACCATTGAGCAAATAAACTAAATATGCTAACGTGCTCTTATGGAATCGTTTAGCATTGTATATTTAGTAAAATTAGCTAGTTAAATCCTGAACTTTATAAAACAAACCATTTTTCACAACGCTCCCATATTCATCTAAAAACTTGAATCACTGCTCAATTATTCATCTCATGACGCCCCTATATTCATCACGCTGTTAATCATGAATGAATCACATTATCATGAATGAACGTAGCCGCAGCCCGTCGTAGTAAGTTACCTAGATATCCGCTGTAGTTGTTTACGTGCAAAATTGATAACCTAGGTAACCACTACAGTTCTGTAGATTTATGTCAATTATGTAGGAATAATTCAACATTTTTAGTATGTTTCCTTCGTATTAACAGAAACGGATTTGGCAACTTTTGATTTTCTTCAACGCAGTGAAAACAGATAAAAATACATACAGTTGAAATTTAGGTATTGTAGAAACTAATTTCATATATTTCTGCTAATTTATGCTTGTTCTAGGAAATTTGAGGTGGACATTTCAAAGATTAAAGTATTCTTAGTGTAGTGAGTGATTTTGTTCAGTGAATAAAATAAATACTACAAGGTATACAGCCCTAGGGTTGTATGAAATGGTGACGTGGGACTAAACACTGTAATTAGAGGATTTTTTGTTACAAAATAAACAGAGTCTGCAGACAGAATCAATGTGTTTATTTTCAGCCTCCCCTGGAAATCAATTTTCGGAATATATTCATTAACACTCGAAGAAATATCATTTATATTTGGCGATATTATGCCTTTAGTATTTCTTTTTTTTGCACAAAAATATGTATTTAACAAGGCACAAGCATATCGTGCTTGTTGAAGAAGCAACAAAATTCCTAACAAGTTCCAGCAAAAAATCGTAGAAATCCACAATAACATTTTTATTTTTTGCTTGACAATTTTTTAATTTGCCTGCAACTACATTCGCTGTATTACGAAGACAGGAAATATACGTTTATTATGGTAAAGCTTAGAATAATAATATATCATCTAACAATTTTGAAATATATAAAGAGATTCTGTACGAATCTTACTAAATAAACTAAAAAATCACAAGCATTCGCAGGTTCTTACTCTTCTATAAATGTATATATTTAGGAATTTACTCTTTCGATACTATCCGGTCACGATTATTTAGTGAATATCGAAGATAAAATTTAAAAAATATCCGTTGCAAAAATTTACAATTCTTGTTGAGTAATTCATGGCAATCATATTTATGAAATAAACTTTCAATCACCATCAACAGCAGCATTGTAGTTTTTCCTCAATTGCATACGAATAGAAAAGTACGAACAAAAGTGTACCACTGCAATACGAATAGTACTGCTGCAGTACGAATAGAAGAGTACCAATGCAATCATAGACGACGAGAGACCTGCGGTTCTATACACCACTGGTACTGTTGCTTTTACTGGCATGTTTTCTTTCAAGACATCAGTTTTTATTAGGTTCTACAGTACCTAACACGCAGGTTTAGAGGTTGTTCAAGGATGGGTATTGTTTCAAACTTTTAGGAAAACTTTTACCTTCGAGACATCATATTAGTCTAAGCTCATGGAAGCAAAAATGAATTGACCTATTGGGACGGGGAGACTCTGTCAATTTTTATTTCGAAATTGATACAGGGAATATCACAGGGAACGGATGGTGTCCATTCACGTCGTCTGTGCTAGGAATGCTCGCATGTAATTGGTTCATTATTCGCGTATATTTGTTATTGAAATTATTATCAATTTTACCGCTTAGCAATGAAATTAGAGTGATAATTAACACATTACAAAATTGTTATACATTTTATCTATCCAACAACATATTGGTTATTGTTATCCATCATGTGGTTATGCTGTTATTAGCGTTTGAAATCTGACGCAACATTTGCCATTCCAAATTTCCAATTTTACAGAATGCATCCCAGTATAGTAAACAAAGACGTGTTCCACGTCAAAAGTGGTCCGCTAGCGATGAAAAAATCTTTAGTTGGCTGCTCAACGTGTTCCGTTGTAGCCGTTTAGAACAATGCGCGGATTATGTTTTCTGAGGTAGGTGATTGAAATCAATGAGTTTTCGAGTGCAGATGCCCGACTATAATGTCAAATTTAGAGCTTTTAAGTGAGTTTTTGAGAATTCTACTTCATGAGAAATCTAAAGTGAACTAAGAAAAATCCATTCCATGGATTAGCAGATTGGTTTAAGAAGACAATATGCGTTTTTTCCTGTTTTCGATTGTGTTTTCATGTTGTATGAGATGAATATATAGACTGAGATGAATAATGGAGCAGTTCCCCTATTTGTTACCATTTATGTCACTTCCGAAATAAGTGAAAATAATCAATGTCCAATTTTTTTGCCCCTTTGCGCCTCAGAAATAATTTCTTGTTACGCCACTGCATCATACAAGTAAAATGAAAAAAGGAAATATTTATTTTATGTTTGTTAATCGCAAATTTGAATATTTTTTCTGTAATTTGATTATCCGGATTTTTTTATGCTCCGAATGATCGTGTTCGACCTGAACCAGGATATAGGCCCAAACATTTTAATTATTAAACTATTTGAAGTTAACTCTGGAAATAACAAAAATAGTTGTTTTTCACTTAACACCAAGAGTTCAGTAGACAGATTTCTCTTTGACGACTTGGGACGCTGCATGACAGACCTTATCAAAACAGGATTAAGATAGTCATCAAAATGGATGGAAACCCTTTTTTGATGGCAAAACCAAAACGTTTTTTGAATAATTTTGAAACGAATTAAATAACTAAATAAATAGTATCAGAACGTTCCAACAAGTTCCTAACACCGCTCTGGCTTACTAACATTTCCCGAATGTATTTGTTTGTGTTCTGATAGGAAATGGAACAATTGATTAAAACACAAAAGGCTCCACAGATATAACATGGTAATTTCATTTTTCTTTGAAGTTGTTGCACATTTAAAAGATACGCGGTTGTCGCCGTGAACTATAAAGCGTAGCAGCACGGTAATAAAATTGGCTACCTTTAAATGGAGTCAGAAAATAAGAAGATACTCAAGATCTTTTCAATCTAAGGTTTATCATCTTCTTCATATTAAATTATATTCTTTTACTGTCCAAATTGGTAGCAAAAGAAGCACAAAAAAACTGCTACCACACTTCTAAAGCCAATCTACCAACCTAACTAAGAAAAACCGTAACGAAAGGACACAAAAAACGGGTGCAATCTTTTTCACGCTCGCGCTGTAATATCAGATAATTTTATGCAGATAAGTGTCTTTTAATTCTTCCCCGCCGACTTGTCTCGCCGAAGGCGCGCTGCTCCCGTTCGGATACCGTGTTGTCTTCGTTTTGCAAGTATAAACGAAGTAAATTCATTAGTGGATACCGTTTTTTATTCCACTGTAAGGCAAACGGCGAAGCCTGTCGTCGTGTCCCTTGGATGCGAAAAAGGACGTCGCTGAAGAAACATGTAATGCTTGCTTCCACAGACACCAGAAAATGCATCTTCCACCTTGGCGGAGTATTGGTGGGTAAAAAGATCGCTTCAGGTGATATCGTTTACGACGGAACGTTATCCATGGGATGCTTTACCTGACTCCTGGCGAGGTTTCGCGAGTGGGTTTCGGCCTTTCACTGTCCTTTCTTCTTTGGGCCGGTTTAATAGTAATTATATTTTCTTAGCCTGCGTCATACCGACTTTGATCTCAATTATTGTTGGACGACACCGGATCCGCCCGACGTAACGTAACGCAACGGTCGCCTCCGAGGAAGGTGTCATTTCACTGTCATTTAATTTTAATGTCCCACAAATACTGCAGTTCTGTCAGCGGAGCTGTTGCATATTAAAAAAAAAAAAGAAAGTCTTAAGGATAAATTTTCTCCAATTAGCAGAACGATCGCGAAGCGTTTTGTATGCTTAATTAACTCAATTTATGGAAAATTGTAGTCGTATATCTTCTCTGCTGTCACACTAACGGAACAGTAACTTAATTTCTAAGTTCTCTGCACCGGGCAAGTTGCCAACTAACTTTGTGCCCTTTGAACGGATTCTTTAGTACTTCAGTACGAAATGAGATTGGTCAGGTTAAAAGCACAAAAGCAGGGATCGAAAATGCTTACCAAACTGGAAACCAGAATAAGCCCAAAATGACAGGCCGCAGCCTGGAGAAAACGTTTAATGAAAATCACCCGAATTAAGACGAAGGCAGCCAGACCTGGGCTTCCCTAGTGGCTGTCGCCAGTGCCAAGAAGTAAGAAAAGGGGAAAACGAGAAAAGGAAACTTTAAACTATGTGTATATATTAAATGGTAACCGAAATTGCGCTTACCCTGAGACAATTTCGGTCCGGAAGAAGAAACTGGTCCAATTACGCTTTAGAAGCAAGCGCAGAATGGAGCCGTTCGAGCATGAATGATAATTTTAATGCTGATTGTTTCCAGTTTGCCGACAAGAAAGCTTCTAATGAAGTCGAGCAATTCTTCTGATTTTAACTGTTAACGGTAATGGCACGAGCAGTTCGGTTAGTTTGCATTCAAATGAATGAATTACTTTTAAATTGTTCATCAGTTTGGGGAAGCAACGAGAGCGGCATATCCACAACAGAGACTCCGCAAGTGGTCCTTTCGAAGCATCTGTTCATAATCCACTTATGACAAAATAGCGAAAAGCTTATCTCTCTTCCTTTGCCCACCCAAGCAGCCGTCCATTTGCTCGTGCTCATCAAAATTAACGATTATTGTCCGGTGCCTTTTTTCGTCCCAATTTTGCGCTGGCATGTCGACTTTTACATTTCACATGTGGTCCTTTTTTCCCTCGGAAAATGGGTATTAAATGGGATTATGTCCCATATTCGATGAAAAGAATATTAAATTGTCACCGAGTTTACTTCTTCTCTGCCGAAAAGGACTTCTACGAAAGGAGCGCTTCTGCTGTAAGTAATTGATTTTCCTTTTTTTTTGCTGCTCAGAAAACTTCGTGGGGGAAAACACATCATAGCGCACGCACACAATAGGGGTCGAAATTAACCGGCTTTGCTTTGGGTCAGCCGGACCTCGGACGCCGCACAAAACCATCAGAAGCCAGCCAACATCACAAATGTCTCCATCAGGGAAATCCCGTTTTTATCATTATTTACTTTGTGTCATAATGGCAAACTTTTCGATTCTGCGGCCCCTTCTGCTATTCCGGCCTTGTGTACTCTCCCCAATCAAACTCTGCGGCAGAAAAAAAGCTAACTAACAACTGGTCAGTGGTAGCCCCATTTTCTACTCGTCATCTAGACTTGTAATTGTGGACCGGCTGAGGGATGTGTTTTTGTGCCAGCCAGCAGAAGGCGAAAGTTTTCAGTTTATGAACAACTTTTTCCTGCACTTGTACGCGTTCCATTATCTAGCGAGAACTGCGAAGTTCTGGATGGACGGTATGAAGAGGAAACTTTTTCTTTCACGGTTGTGGTTTTGTCTACGCTACGCACGGTGGGTTTCCTGTATGATATTGACTTTGAATATATACTGGTAACCTTACGGATTGCCTTCGAATTTCGAAAAGACAAATATTGGGTACAGTTTCCAGAATAAGGAACAAAAGATAACAGAAAGTTATGTCAGCGCTTTAATATGACAAAAGGGATAAAATCGAAGCTTTTTATACAGAGAGTGCCTACAATTTTGAATTAACTAAATATAGGAATTCCAAATGCATTTGGTTACACTGAAATTGGACCTGGGTATGCTACTCAAATCACCACTGGATTATTTGAATTCCAAACTAGACTTACGTCAGTCCTCGGATTCGGACTTGCATTTGCACTGGAATCGGAAGTTGAATGTGAAGTTAGATCTGAACTTGGATCTGCACTTCAAGCAGAAATTGGATGAGTGGTAAGATTTTGAAACTGTAATCAGAACTTTGACCGAACCTATATTAGGACATGAATGTGGGTTATAATCTAAACACAAAACCTGGACTTCAGTTCTTTTTCAGACTTTTTCCTTAATCGTGCTTTTAACTAGAAGAAAAGTTGGGACCTACATCTGGACTTAATTCTTGATCCGAATCTGAACATGAATCTAAGCTCGAATATCTATTAGGATTATATTTGGATGACTTGCGAACCGCGCTAAGATATAAAAGTGTGCTTGGCTGTTGAGGCCTTGAATCTTAATTATAAGTTGGACTTGAGTTTTAACTTGAATCCGGAGCTGCATTGAATTAGAATTTCAATTTAAAATTGAAATCTCTATTTATACATGGGTTTGAGTTTAGTTTTCGACCTGCGGCCGAATTCCGAGAACAAGTTTCTTTGAAGAGAAGAAAATTTCTTTATTGAAAGTATATGAAGAAATTGTTTTCTCTTCGAAGAAATGTGTGCTCGGAATTTGGCCGCTAAATTTATATTCGAACTTGTATTGATACTAAGATAAAAAAGAATTTGTACTTGAATTGCCTCATGGCTCTGCGTTTGAAATCGAACTTGAATCTGGATTTCAATTGGAATTTATAACTGTAATTTCAAACTCCGTCTGTTCTTGAGTAGAATTGTAGATCTAAACTTATATTCGAACATGGATTTATCTGTGGACCGAGATTTTTTTTCTGTATGGGCTCACTACGAACGTAGAAAAATTTGCTAGGTATTACGTTTTCGGACGTAACCTTTTAACTCCATATCTAGTATGGAATTCCAATCCCAGTCGTTTGTATCTTTAACCATGCTATACCGAATAGGGACACAGCCCCGCTACCAACCAACCCTGCTCCACCAATGAGTTAGTGTATTGTGAGTCGTTATCTGTTTATAGATAGACAAAAAGAGGGATGCAGTGACTTTTATGGTCCCAATGCCCTTTGAGCATACACAAACAAAGTTCTTTAACACCGAATTGTCCAATTCAATGATACCAAAATTCACCCACGACCACCCACTTGTCAAAGCGGACTCTGTAACCTTACGATTACGCAGCTTGGATCTTACACTCAATCTGACTTAAGATTTGAATTGAATTTAGATTTGTAAACTCGTATTGAATCTGAATTTACCATTTAATATGTTTTTGAGTTTGGATTTTGAACTTGGACATGATTTAAACCGGAACTTATATCTGAATTTGGATCTGAACTCGGATCTTAACTTGACAATAGACTTGAGTGTGAATCTAAACAGTACACCGAAATTTGGTTCAGTACATGAATGTGGTATATGCTTGAAACTTGGAATTGTAATTTGAGTTTATTGTAAGTTAATCGATACCGATGAAGATGCTGATGAGGCAATGCATTTTCTAACGGAATTTTTTAACTCATTCGACCCAGCTGGAATGCCTCCGCAGCGATTGTTAATCAACGAAAAAGGTGGTATATAAGCAAGTTTAAAACTAAAATAGAAATATTGTTTGAAATGATGAGTTGGAAAAAATATATGGAAATATAGAATATTGTAAAAAAAGCAGAAATTGTTACACGAGCAAGGCCGGGTACATTCAGCTAGTCTTATATAAAACTAAAGTTATTGTTTAATACAGGGGCTCATCTCCGACGTTTCGTTTCTTTCATGGAATCATCATCAGCTCCTTCAACATATTGAACATTTTACGTTACATTAGAACTAACAATAGGCCAAAATACACCATACAATAGTAAAAAATTACTCACTCGAAAACGGTAATCAACAAATTTAAAAATATTTGGGCAAACGTAAAACAGTTGGTTCGTAAAGTATTCGATACCTTACATCACGGGCGCAAAAAATAAATCACTTCGTTCCGTTGGCTTTTGCACTGAATATTTTTTTTTTTTGGTAAAACACTACCAAACGATACAATTCGCCTCCATCGAAATAAATACCTGCTTGAACTGCCTTACTTATTCGCTTCTTTGCTTTCGTTGCGAAAAGAAGCATACGAATATCGCTCCGCTGTAGATTTGCTCGCTCGAAATAAAACAACACTGCATATTGTTTGTGCTTTCGATACCGATGCTGCGATAACAAAAACCATCCAGCGATTGCTGCCAAGAACCGGATTAATCCAGCTAGCAGCCAAAAGAACGCGTCAACAAAATATACGGAAGTCTGGTGAAGTATATACGTTATTATTATAATTTTATTATTCCAACACGATGACCTTTTTTACGAGTAATTTATCTCCATTTTGGATTTTTTTTTTGTAATTTAACATCTATTACTTAACCCCTCTATATAAGCTTATGAATAAAAAGCGTGCGGTAGAGCAGAACACTTCCGCAGTAATCGACAATATACAGAAGGTCAGCTCCCCACTAGCTTCCCCTGTTCACAGTTTCGAAGTCCGAAGGTTCCGGATATACGAATTAAAGCTTATCCAGACGCCGCGAAAGGTCCGTTTGTTTTCTACTTTCGGCCCGAAACTAAGCCTATGAATAATATTCTAATTCAAAAAAACCTGGAAAAACAGTTTCCAGCCGTAACAGGGTGAAACCGAGTAAGACCGAGTTTTCGTGGGAAGCTTAAGAGATTAAGGTATATTTGCTCGAGAAAAAAGGGAAAACCTTTTACATTGCAAAAAAGCAATAATTTTCTGAAATCTCAGTTATTCAATAACAACAAAACACGTTTGTTCATAAGAAAAACCAATTATTTGGGGAGTAATGGCCGTTTCCTCAAAATGCTTCCCTGGAAAAGGTTTGCGGTGTTTACGATAGCGACGCAGCAGATCTACTGAAATATAAAAACTCATATTATTTCATAAGTTTAGAAGTGTGTCGGATATCTGAACGATCGTTTTTATAAGTGTTCTATTTTCAGTGCAAGCTGGAAGGTTTTTCCCAAATTAAAAACATGTTTCTAGCGTTGAAAATGGCAATAAATGTAAATGTGTATAAAAAATCGATGGTTCGTTTAAAAAAAAATATGAAGAAAATCGGTTCAGTAGTTTAACTGCATACACGGTAAAGTCATATTTCGAGAAACAGCATTTCGAGATAAACGCGTTTAAAGTTTCAAATTTAGCTTATGTGGCCGTGGCGAGGCACGCTGTAAATCGCTCTAACTTTCTCCCTACTACTCAGATCTTTATTAATAATTTAAAAAATGTTCTCAAGATGTTGTAGGGGTAAGCGGGGTAAGACCGCCCCCTTAAACATTTCCGTTTATAGAAAAAAAAGTTGCGGCTGCAATTTCATTCTTTCTTCACTAAGAGGCTCTTCTATTAATACCCGCATCTAAAAAATAAGAACTGAAACATTTTTGTTTATTTTCCAGCTTTTTTATTTCGATTTTAAAAATTCATTGAAAATTTGCAGATCTTTTTCATACGGGGTAAGCCCTCCCACCAGCGGGGTAAGATCGCCCAAAATCTGTTGAGGATAACAAATATTTTAATGGCCAAATGGTTGATTTTATCGGTAAAGTGTCTTTGGCAAAGTTGTAGAAGGTACTTTTTTTAATATACACTGTGAAAAATTTGAAAACAGTTTTTTTTCTTATTTTTATTTTTTAACTATCCAAGTTCGAATCAATGTTTAAATAACTTCTCGTGGTTTTCGAAATAAACAGATTTTTCAGAATTGGGCTTTTTAAAGATATTCAATTCATAATATACCTGCTTAAAATAAATACTCATCAAACCTGTCTGTATGATTTTTTCGAAGACTTATTATGTATAAAGTAATAATAATAATATTTTTTTTATTTTTTTGAGTTTTTTTTTTAGAAGAACAAAATTACTATCTGATTCTATACAAGTCAATGAACCGGCCAGAAAATTTTTTTCTTCACAAAATTTGAGCTTATAAAATTTTTATTATTCCATGATCCAACAACCATCAAAGTTGAGGTAACCTTTTGTAGATTTTGCAGGCAAAGGCATGATTATTTTGAAATAAATTTTTAATTCTATTTTTTATCTTTCTTTATTTTTTTTACAGTGTTTACTTTTTTCGGAAGGACAAAACTACTATTTTCAACTCTACCGGAAACGTCATACCGATAAAATAAACCGTCCTGGCTATAAATTTTTTTTTGTTCATTAATACCATCTTTAGACAAGTTTACTTTTTTCAAAAATTAGTCTTGTTAAAAAAATATTACAAGAAAGCTTTACCCAATTCGAAAATGATCGATTAATATCGTTGTCTTATGTGGCTTGAAATTGCTTTACTGATCCTGTAAATATTCCCTTTGTAGTGTCGAGGCATTTTAGTCTCGAAGCAAAACAACAAACAGTTTTATCCCTTTTCGACCGGGCCCATATAATTGCGTAGGTAGAAGGTGACTTAAACAAAACCTTCTCTCTCGCTCTTTGAACGTCTATTCATTGTTTTATTGCTCACAACACTAGTGTCAGCATCGCAGCTACTACGAAAAATAAGAAACCAGATCAAGCAACTGTTTTTAAATAGGAATTGCTTCGATTTAGGTTTTGTTATCCGTCATTTTTTACCTACACAATTGTGTGGGCTCGGTCGGAAAGAGTTATACGTGGCGGTTTTACCCCATGGATAGTGGGCGGTTTTACCTCCAGTGGAACATTTTCATATTTAACCGAAAAAGTAGTCAAAATTACAAGATTTCTCACGGCTTTCGATATTTCCGAAAGGAGACAGATTCGGGCAACCGATTAAACGTAAATTCCCAAACAAAACAATAGATTTTTAGACAGAAAAAACCTTAAGTCCCGTTGCCGCATAACAATAGCGCATTGACCGGTTGCCAGCTGAAAGGTTGTTTTTGATTGTTTCTGTGACCGTTCGCGCACTATCAAAGCAGAAAAGAGTGCAAAATGCTATGTAATTATACTGTAATGGACACGCTAAAGAAATTTTTCAAATATTATATATCTTGGTCAGTGCTGATAAAAGTCATTTTCCCCAGCAAAATTCTTCGAAAATTACTGCCAATCATTTTCAATTTTCACTTCCAATGATCGCAGCACTCTTTCAGATACACTAGATTTTCGTCCTAGTAACGTGCTGTTATACTCAGATGAAATAGATCGCGCGCATCGTTCACGGTTACGGAATAAAATTTGACGACAAATCCAACCAAATGATCTTCACTTCAAACCGAAAAAGAAAAACAAACAGTCCACTCAACCAAAATGAACCTCACCGAAACACTTTTTCACTGACACTGACCGATGCATTGACAATCTTCGTTAACTGATAAAGTGATTTTGTTGTCTTGCTTCCATCGCATGAAATATAATGAGGTGTTTTGACAGTTCACTTCCATGCAAAAATCGAGAAGGAAGAACTCTGAAAGGATTGTAAAAAAATAACGTTTATGGATGCTTTTTTTCACTTTCACTCAAAAGTGTCAACAAATATCAACCCTGATCTTGGTAGTAAAACGGTGGGCGGTCTTACCCTGCAGGGCGGTCTTCCCTGTTTACCCTTACTTTAAGATAATGCAACAACTTTTTCTCGTTTTTTTTTCTGAAAACTAAAAAGGTATATAACCCCTTAAAGCAGACAAACGCGATTGCTTGCTGTGAGCTCTTCAAGTAAGAATATCAAGTGGAAATTTCACTGTCGATGGCATTTTGCGTTATAGGGTTGGCTTTTAAAAAATATCCCGATGCAAAATGAGAAGATACTGGATTGCAAGCAATTACATTCGGTATGTTTCGATGAAGAATTTTTCCCTTCCGATTCCTTCCGGGTAACATTTTCCGGATCTGCGCTGCCGAGCTAGCCCCGGCATGACCTTTCGGCACGCCACGCGTACAAGCAGTGCAGAAATGCTGGAGAGAGCTGAGCCACCCTCGACTGGAAACATCTTTTACTTTTTTACTAACTCATGAGGGTACATCTGACGACTCCGGTGTTCTCATGCATTGCCAGAAGGATCTAGGGAGGGGAGAATGCTCAACTCTCCTAACCTTTCTTGCAAAGCTGTATGACAACCCTAATAATGATAGGAAGCGGTAAAGGAAAAATCCTTCGCGCACCCATTTCTGGACCAGAGAATACGAGAGAAACGGGGTCCCCAAAATACTCTGATATCGTGGACTGGTTACTTCAAACTTTCTATATCCCAGCTTCCATTTGAAATTTTCTTCTTGCTCTTCTCCCTACAGTAAAAACTCGATGACTTACAGACTTTACCAACAGCTCCTTGCTATTCGAAGAAGTCGTCTTCAAGAAGTCAATTCAGTCCATGGCTGCAGCTTGCCTGCCATGTTGTCTTTCATTTAATCGAGCCACCTTTCGTTTTCGAGGACCATTTTCATCGGTTGTCGTCCGACATCCTTTCGGCAAGCCCAGCCCACCGTAGTCTCCCGATTTTCGCGATGAGTTTTTCTCCCAGCAGCTGATGCATCTCGTGGTTCATCCGCCTCCGCCATGATTTGTCTTCCATCTGCATTCCACAACAGATGGTACGCAGCACCATTCGTTCAAAAACACCAAGAGTGCGTTGGTCCAACATAAACATGGTTTAGGTTTCGTGGCTGTAGAATAATTTGTTTGCAAGCAGGATATCGTTTTTATCGATCCAGCAAACAACCAAACAGAACGTTGAAGCAAAGTTTCGTCACCATAACTCGGGCTCAGAAATTGTACCAGCAGGTTAGAAAATGGATTTCGGACAGCTTCCTGACCAAAAATTCTACATGTCGACGGCACGAGGAGATGTTCCTGCGAAGTTTAGGTTTGCTTCATGGACTTTATGTGACGAAAAATACAATGGTCTCGAAGCTGTTCAAGGGGAATGCCTCAAACATCGCGTATATCCTTTCCTTAAAGCCCATGAAGGTCCCGTGAAGTGTTGGTAAGATTTGTTGAGTTGCCATTACAGCCGGGAAGTCGTCCAGTGGTACCGCGTTGATAAAGTAGATTTCATTGATATAACATAAATCCATCCAACTGCCCACAATTTCAGCTCATCGAGATATTTTTGGCAATAATAAAACGGAAGCTTATTAAAAGTGAAAAAACGGCACGGAACACGACCCAGATGACCGAAATGTGAAACAAGGAAGTACATTCCGGAGATGTTAAGCGTTTGATAAAAGGAATAAAGAAGAAAGTGCGAATTTTCATTCGAAATGAAGAGTAATTGTATTGATATTTTTTCGTTAAAGTACAGTGAATTACCTTTGTTTTGATGTATTAACCTTATGTGTACGTAATCCGTTATCGAGATACAGATGATTTCATCATTCTGGATTCTAAATGGACATAGTTTTATCACGTATACATAGAGATCGGCGGATATAGAAATCGGCGTATATAGAGATCGGCGTTGTGGCTAAGGAAGATGATCTCACTGTCGATGACATTTTGCGTTATGGGTAAGGCTGTTTTTAGCAACTCCTGATGCAAAATGTAAAGATACTGAATTGCAAGCAATTGAATTCAGTATGTACCGATGAGGAGACGAATTTTTTTCCCTCGGATTCCTTCCTCATAACATTTTTTGGATCTGCATTGTCGAACTACATCCTTCTGGACACGGTTCGTCTGCCTGTACGCCTGTTTGTGCCGCGGATCACTACCAAAACTGTAAACTGTTATGTCACATATCCACCAACTGCTGCAACAAGGCACGCTGTAGCAACCGTGGAAGCAATCATGCTGAGACCACCTGCAATAAGAACACTGAAAAGTGCCATTATTGCAATAGTTCCTTTCGGACCTTTCGGCATGCTCCACGTACAAACAGCGCGCATTTTTCAGAGAAAACAGTGTTCGTAAGTAGGATTTTTTGTTTTTGCAAACATTGTATTGATTTCGAAAAATAGCAGAAATTGAAAAAACTGTACAGAAATTGAAAAAAACTGTGATTGCTGTAGAAAACCTACTGAAGAAAATCATTGCTGAAGACGTGCGATACCCCATGTATAAACGCCGAATATTTTTCAAATGATTATTGTTTAACACCTGATACATAACAGATATACCAAAAATTCGTACACTACATCAACTTTTAATAAACATTACATAGTGAATATTAGCTTCACACCATTTAGGCCAACTTTACCCACATTTCGAAGCCCATCGCACCAGTTAGGACAAACTTTCCCTCCCACACTTTCACGCTTATCGATCAGGACCAAAAGGCAGCAAACTAGAGTCGCTAACCAGAAACATTGTCCGCGTCGGTGGCGATGACGAGGGAGTCTGCCGGTGAAGGCGTCTCCAATGGTGGCAGTACTAGCGAGCGCCAAACTTCCGGTCCTGTTTTTTTTTTTGCCGTACTCCCCTCTCGACGGCTGGCATTGGCCATTATCGAATATTTCGTTCTCTTCCGCTTCGACACCAGTCCTTCGTACGTTGGAGTGCACTCGCAACCATCCTGACAGGCGATAGGACTAGGGACGGCGGTCGATAGTGAAAGTTTCAGTTTTTTGTCGATTTGAGGAGTGAAAAAAAGTGAAACCCTCATGAAAGGCGACAAAGAAAACGAAACAAAATTGGAGTAGGAGGAAATAAATACAAAGTTGTTCGGGAAGATCTTTAATTTGGTTTGTTCCTGTTGAAAAAAGAAATGAAGAAATGGTTGTCTACAAAATGAAGGTTCGAATCGGAAGTTAAAACCGTTGTTCACTAAATCTAGCATCCAATCGGTTCCAAAAGTGCCTTGAAGCCAGGGTTCATTATGATTTTCCGGAGTTTTAATGAAATTTCCCCTTCGAATTCCACTAGAGAAGCGGCAATATTCGTTGCAAAATAAGTTACGTCTCAGTTTTGGCTCCGCTGGGAAACGATTCAATTTCGGCGTGTTTTGGGATGTGATGGCAAGCAAAATAATAACACGCAAAAAACCAATTTCGAATTAACAGATCAAAACTTTTTTGGGTCGCAAGAAATTGAAATCGGCTTTCACGTTACTAACTTTGTACTAACCTATAGAAAATTATGAATTTGATTGGAAAACTTTTGTCTGAAGATTTCAATGATTACCAATCTTGTAGCTATTTCTCAAATAAATAAGTTTTTGGTTAAGAAAAATTATCGTTGCTTGTTCGACGAAACCGGGTCAGCGCCGAGACCGCACACTCTCATTCCGGCACGTGATTGAATGTCGAAACTTGTCTCGTAAGCTCGTAAAGTGCAACCATGAAAACGCACAAAACGGCATATCGGATAGGCAGACAGACAGGCGGACGGACAGTCGCAGAGTATCGACAATAACAACTTGATTGCCGCTAAACGTGATTACTTAAATGCCTGCCTGTCCCAATATTATTGCCGTTTATGTGCATGGTGTTCCAGTAATTGGGTGGTTTTGATGCAGCACATGAACTGCTGGGAGTCGGGGGAAGGGGATCGATCATAAAATGTACCCTCACGAATGCAATGTTGTCACTTTTGGAAGTGCTAAAAGCTTCCAACCTGCAGCTGTGGCAGCCTCGAATGCAAACAAAACCGAAATGCGTTGTTGGAGAAGTTTTTCTTTCCTTTCCGGTGCCGATTAAGCGTTTATTTTCAATGACTTTTATGATTCTGCTCGTAAAGTTAATAGTTCGTGTCATTTCTTGGTCACGTCCCATTCCACTTTTGGCGTTGATATTTGGCTTTCAATTTAGGTTAGCTTCTCCCAGCAGTTTAGTGCTGTTGCAATCAATTGTCTTTTTTCCCGCGTCGTTTTCTAATTCAAATGTGCAGATTTTCTCTCGGCTTTACCAGTTATCTCGGCAGCCTATCGAGTGGCTTAAAGGTTTTCCCTTCCGCTTATGTGGTTCAAAAGCGGGAGCCACAAACGGTATAGAACAGACGGAAAAGCCATAACGCATTTCCTCTATGTGTGAAGTACCGCATAAAAATGGAAAAAAAGACACAGCAGCTCCAGTTTCTCGCTCCCGGTCTTCGCTAATGGTATTCCACCGCATACGAGAAGGGGGGCGAAAGCACAGCTCACACAGGAAGCAGCAAACGTGAAATTTATTCCGACATTAAATTAAATTAGAATTGATCAATTCAATTTTATGCCGAATGTTTTGTATGCAGCGTATCCGTTTGTGATGGTTTCGGCTGACAGGGCAGAATTTTCCGCTTGATTGAGTGAGAGGCAGTTGGCTATTTTATGGCCGTTTCCTTCTTGTTCAGACGAAAGATTTGCTCTTTTATGTTTTGTGAGGAAGAAAAAAAATGCGGAGCGGCATCGAAATGGGATATGGGGATGTGTCATACTCGATGAGGTTTGATGTGCTGAATGTACGACAGTAATTTGACGGTTTGTTTGATGCAGTTCAGTATCGGATAACCTGACTACGGAGTGAGTTCCGGAGAGTACTAATAATAGGTTGTGAGTTGTCTCTTTAAAACTATTTATGATAATAAATTCAGTTTTGGTTCGTTTGAATCATATTCGTAGAATAATCACATTTCCGATTGTTATCAACAAAGCAGGAAAGTTACCCAATAAACCAGGCTAGAAAATATTACCCCTATAAATAATTTGACGCACTCGCAAGCCGGAAGCATGTTTCCAACTTTCGCCAGTACTTAAGTCAAATCCATTACCCCGGAAAAAAAAAAAAACAAACATTGATTATCGCGCTTTTTTAAGATTAGCTCTTAGCTACGGTGGGTCAACATATTTACTGTGTCGTATATCTCAGCCCTAGTTGGCTGAGTAAAAACCCAGGCCGGTAGCATGACATCACCGCCGCCCGTAAGCAGAAGTGATGAATGTTAAATTTAAGAGGCTTGGTCCCGACATATCTGGCTGCTGAAAACGCCAACAGTCCCATTATCCCGGCGTGCACTCGCGAAGGCAGCAAGGCTATCAATTTTAATGCCAGCGCCGCCGCCACCGGGTGAGTGGACGGTTACAGTTGTGTGACTTTTATTTGCATTTCGCAAAGAACGGAAAGTCCAAGTCCTGCGTCCGTCGTCACACTGCAGAGATAGAGTCATCAATTACCCGAAAAAATGAACGGCGATGTCATACGATCTGCGTCTTACGCGGGCTAAGTCCGAAACCGAAAAAAAGCTTTCGCATCGTTCCCACCGACAGCAAGTGGTGCTGTGGAAAAAATAATATTGATTGGTTAATGCGTTTGTGCGATTGTGGAAATTGATCCGTTCCAAATTATGGCTTTATTTATCCGCCTCGGCCTTCCCAATAAGTTATAATTACTAATCGGGACCACCTGTAGAGAGGATTTTGTTTCTTTCGCCGAGAAACTTTCTAAAGTTCAAAAACCTGGTTACCAATCAACCGATTCTGGTTCCAAATTGAAACATCATTCTAAATCCTAGTCTCAGTACTAAATAAACCGGGACTTTACAAGGCCGCTGATTTCCACTTTGAATTTATGACACCCGGGCGTTAATTTATGGCGGTATGGCCTCTCAGCAAACTTTCAACGCGACAAATGGAAAATGAGTTGCTTACAAGCATTCCACTCTGGTAGTCCAATAAATTTAATGGGCCAACCATCCGTCGCCAAGCCAGCAAACCACCACAGCGGCGGCACCGGCAGCGTCTTCTACATCGACCGCCGCCGCGCCGCGGATAAGTACCCGCTCTCTCTACACCAATTACCACCGTGATCTTCGCCCTCGCCCATTCACCCATCCACCCATTCCCGTTGTCGTCGTCTTCGTCATCACATGCGGTAATGCAGAAATATGAAGCCGAAGTTGTTACGAACCGGGTGATGGCGATAGGCCAATTCCCCCTTTTTGCCTAGCGGAGCGGCGGAGTCACAAATTTATGGCTCTTAAAGTATAAGAACTTCCATTTTCCTCCACACATCGAAGCATCGGAGTAACACAAAGCGGTGACAACGGTTCCACTTTATATTGTATCCAATTTCATAAATACACATAAATCCAATCTCGTATATTACAAACAAGTCAAGCTGGAATTGCGCACGCAAACCGAACTCCGAGAGGATACTTAAGCATAAGAAATGTGGGACCACCGCCAGCCGAAAGTCCGCGTACACAACGTTTCCGACAGATGGCATCTAACTTCTCCCGTCCGCCCCTTCCTGCTGTGCCATCGTCGTCTGGATGCACTACAATGTTTTTTTGTTTCTTGTTGGTCTAAACACTAGATAGAATTTATTAACGGAGAAAAGGCATTTCAACGGGTTTCACTGCGCGATAGGAATCTACAATCGGGCACTTGTCGCACTAACTGCTGCTGAGTCAACGATTCTCTAGTTCCAATGCACTGAAATTAAACCATCCGCCGAAGGGTGGGTGGAATGTCGTTGTTTTGTTTCCTTATTTAGCCATCAAACTCGGAACAATCTAAGAGCTAAGAGCAGTCGACGCGATGGGGATAAAGCGATGCCACTCGAGAGCGCTCAATTTGTTAATGGGTGACATTTTGACACAAACAAAGTGCTGTCGCGGTACCGGTTCGGATTGTGTTTCCACTTTTTTTTTGTTCCATTTGCTTGATTTAACAGATGTGTGTGCGTGTGCGTTATTTTTTTCGATTAACTGATGTTTAAGAAAAACAGACGTGTTTGGCATGAATTTCAGCGTAGGAAATGTTTCATTTTGGGGTGTGTCGCAAAAAGTACAAGAAGTACAGTTTTGATTAGGACGTATAATAAATACAGGTTGGTGCCAAATTGGCCATCAATTCTACTCGGTTTTCAAGTTGAAACTTTTTGTCTAAACAAAGCTAGCCAAATGGAAATGGACATGGCTCAACGTATAATGAAAGTCATTTTAGTTAGTTTTAAGTTGTGCAAAGAAAACTTTCGCCAATATTTTATTTTCATATATTTTAAATAATTTTCATATCAAATACATGAGGGGCTAGTAGGTCACATACTAGCGGGGCTGGTTGGTCATATGCACATCATAAATGAATTCAAGTAACCAAGCAAATGCAATTTCAGGAACAGTACTTTCGTGGTGCAATCTTAATCCAAGCGAAAACAGCATTTTTTATTGTTTAGCAAAGCCATTTATTTGAAACGATTAAACTATTTGGTAAAAGTTATTTCCATTGCATTGTCATTTAGATGAATATTTTATTGCACACTACAAATGCTGAGTCATTGATCTGAAATAACTATAACGTACACTAATGCATCGACAAATGCCTTCTACCTGATGAAAATTCCGGCGAAAGCAAGCTTTTAACAAAAAAAAAAAACTACTGTAGCTATAGTTTTGTGCTTGTGATTGCAGATGCGAATCTAGAATTTGGCTCCGGTTCTCAATTTAATCCGTATTGTCTTTGATTTAGTTCGCAACCAAACTATTAGACAGATTTAAACATATACTTCTCGTCAGGTATGAAAGAGTAACACGATTTTTTCCATGCAATTATGAGTTACATTTCTCGTGGTTTGGGATTTCGGAATGCAAACGTATAAACAAAAAACCGGATGCGGTTTGACCTCCGCTGAGACGCCACAGGCTGCCGCAAATCTAGTGAGGAAGGAAAACTGAATTGTCCTTCCGAAATATAAATGGTCAATTTACCCCACACACCCCCGGGTGAGGGGCTAGTTGGCCAATTAGACATCCACTCAAAAAACATAGAATATCCGCAAAATCATTAACTATTCTGAACAGTTTATATTTTTTCTAGATGCTATAGACTTAACACAATATTTCCATGGAATGAGTTTTTGCCATAATATTTCCCACAAAAAGTTACAGAACATTTTGACCAAAAATGACCAACTAGCCCCGCTCTACCCTACGTTATTATTATTTTACAAAATTTTTCATATAAATCACAGTTTATTTGGAAACAAAAATTACGAAAACGATAATGGTTATGTTCAGTTTTATTAATTTTGGGTCTACAATATAAAATTCATTAATTTTACTCTCACTTGAGTATTTGATCGATTTCTATTCGAGTTGTTGCACAAGATTAGCTTTGGTTTTTTTTTCTAATTTTTTGGCAACAACCATCGTTGAAAAGTATTTGTTTTGAGTTTGTATAACACTTTATTCAGTCTTTCAAGCTTAACGAAATTTACTCTAAATTAAGTTTGCTTTAACTTGCACTCAGTGAAATTTTTGCAATTGCACTCATTAAAAATTTTTACAATTGGAAACAATTTCGATCAAATTTGATTGAATTTAGATGAAGTAAGAATTTTTTTACGTAAATATCCGAAATTGCATTCAAGGATTAGCTTTGGCATGTATATCTCATAAAAACATTTTTTTTTGATTTCGATAACATTATCAAATGATGTGAAATCAGTATTTTTAAATAGTATTTTTTATCACGAACTTATGAGAATCACTATAGAATACCTATAACTTGGTGACAGAATCATGAAAAAAATTGTTTCCACGATACAGCCAGAATCTATGCCCACAGCCCTGCGAATTTCATACCTCAAAAACCAGAACGAAATCGAAAACCTTCTCATTTATTACTCAAGAATCCAAATGTAAGAATCTCTAAGATTCATATTGAAAAAACTTTTTGACTTTTTGACGATCCGATTTGTACTGGAATTAGGATGTTATGTCCTATGAAAAACGTATGAAAGGATTTCAATTCAGCAGAACTAGATTCACCAACGTTTTTTTTGTTTTGTTTTCTGTTGAACTGAATCAGAGAGATCAAATATCAAACAAATATATCAACAAAATCAACTAAACACTGCGACTGTATATAAACCTTGTGTTCATATTGCAATAAGCCGAAGATGCTTCTTTAGGTATGCGAACAAAATAAAAAATTTCAGCAACTGACACTAACGAGGACTGACTTGACCTGGGACACGGTTATATTGGAAAGAAAGAAAGGTGTCATTTTTTCGCTCCCATGCACTTTTCGTGTTCCTTATGGGCCCTATAAGCTAGCCTCCCAGCTGGTCTCGAGGTACGATGCTGGCCTAACAAGCCAGTTGTCGTAGGTTCGAGTCTCGGCTCGGGAGAGATTGTTAGTGTTAGTAGGATCGTAGCGCTGGCCCCGCAATTGTCCTGTACACTTAACAGTCGGCTGCGAAGTCTGTGTATAATAAACAGAAGGTCGAGTTCCGATTTGGAGTGTAGCACCAAGACTTTACTTTGCTTTTTTTCTGGTAAAACTCTTCTGAAGACCGTAAAGCGCTATGATGCTTGTAGAAAATTAAATTTCCCTCAAACTGATTTAAAATCTGACAAATGACTCACCATTGTATTTTTCTAGCAATACTGCTGCAGCGTGCTGCTGTTGCAAATTCAACCATGTGATGTGATTTCAAGCATTTTCAAATTGAAGATAACGAACTCCGGTTTCTGTTAAACAACCTGATGTGGCCTAATATCATCTAGTTTGGGCCTTTTCGGACTCGGCATGAGACTCCGAGATTCACAACCGACCCAAGATGCCGTTTTTAAATCATAGAGAGCGACATTTGGTTTCTCAAAAAAAAATTTTATCTCTAAATACTCAATATGCGAAATATGCATACATTTAAGAAATCAGAGTGATGCTCAGAAGCCGAGAATCAACTTAACCTGAATTGCAGTCGTAAGACAAAAAACCTAAATTAATCCACCTAGCGGTCAGACCCAGCCTTTCTCACTCAAACTTTTATTTGTAAAAATAGATTTACATGAACGCTTCAATTCAATAAATGTATATTCACTCTTCAGGTTCTAAAATATTGATGTTATAATCTATACATATAAAAATGTAGTCCGGTCTGTTAGTCTGTTTGATCCATATAGGCTCGAAAACTACCTAACCGATCGACGTGAAAATTTGTATGTAGGGGTTTTTGGTCCCGATAAAGGTTCCTATGATAGTTTGGGACCCCTCACTCTTCTGGAAAGGAAATGAACATAAATTTCTGCACAACTCAAAAACAAACCAAGCAAATGAAACCGAATTTGGCATGTGGATGTTTTAAGGGGTTATTAATATGTCCATAATAGTTGGATGAGACACAAATTTCTGCACATCTCGCGAACTAATCAACTAAATGGAACCATATTGGCAGGTGAATGTTTTTAGTGGTAACAAATATGTTCCATAATCTGTCAGAAATTGTCTCCAAATGCCATTATGAAATCTAAAATGGCGACTTCCGGTGTCGAAAAAACAGCGGCAAATGACCAAATACCACCCAATATGGGTATTTCCGGAACCGTAATGATGCACTGGAGCCACAAATCGACTTCAGACAACATTTTGAATTGTAAGATGGCAACTTCCGGTTTCTGGAAAACAGCCTGAAATGGACGATTCCCATCAAAGATTAGTATTCATGGAACCAGAAAGATGCACAGAAGCTGAAAATTGATCACAGACACAATCTTGAATTTTAAGATGGTGACTTCCGGTGTCTGGCAAACAGCCGGAAATGACCAAATACCATTCAATATGAATGTTTTCGGAACCAGAATTACGCCCAGATGACAGAAATTGATTTCACAGGCAATTTTAAAGTCCAAAATGACGACTTTCGGCTTCTGAAAAACAGTCCAAAGTGACCAAATATCTCCCAATATGAGTTTTTCTCTAACCAGTATCTCAAATACCATTTTGCAATCCAAGATGGCGACTACCGGTTTGTGAAAAACAGCCTAAAATAACTAAATACTATCCAATATGAGTATCTCTGGAACCAGAATGATGCAAGGAGCTAATAATTGACCTCAGGCACCATTTTGAATTGCTAAATGGCAACTTATAGGCAACAGTCGGAAATGACCGAATAATACTCAATATGGATATGTCCGTAAACGTGATGATGCATAGAAACCAAACATTGACCCTGGACACTATTTTGAATTCAAAGACGACCACTTTTAGTTTCTGGAAAACAACCAAAAATACCACCCAATATGGGTATTTCCGGTGTCAGATTGATGCCAGAAAGTCTGCTGATAATGACAGAATATCACCCAATATGAATATATTCAGAATTAAGGCGATGTACAGAAGCCAAAAGACGAGGATGTTGTCATTTCGATAGAACCAGTCATTTCAAACGATTTGTTATTTGACTTTGATCATATCCTATGGCCGATTCGTCGTGCATTTGCAGACTTCAAACAAACCGCAAGGAATCAATGAACTTGCAACGTTCAAACAGTACGACACCACATTTAAATTATGTTGAGGCCACATATATCGATCAAAGCAGGTATAGTTTTAAATAGTCTTTGAATTTCTCTCCTTTCCATAACTTTTGAGCCACATATCAAGTTGTCATGAAGTTTGTTATTTGTAAGTTTAAGAGATGACTCGTTCGTGTGACACTAGTTATGTTCAAATAAGTCATGTAATCTTTGAGAAAATAGACTTTCGTTGTTTTATTAACAATTTAATACATAACGGTTGCTTAAGTTCGATTATAATCAAATGAAATGGGAACGTGCAGGGGAGCCAAACTTTGAAACCACGTGTTCAATCATAATTCATCAGTTAACCCTTAACTAGCCCGCCATCTGATAATAATAATCAAATCGGTTGTGTAGTTTCTGAGATAATGAAGTTTCGTGATTTTCACAAGTCGGCACATTACAAATGAAGTTACAGTTCGATTACAGTAAAATTCAATAGGGTCTTCTGAGGCAGCTAGACCATTCATTTGACACTAATTTTGTGGAAATCGGGTCGGCCATCTCTGAGAAAAGTGAGTGAGTCCAAGTAGTCTTCGGAATATGTTCCTTTGCATAGCTGGATTTCACATTTTTAAACATAACAGGCAAAGTAATAGTCCGATTGCAAAAAAAAACCAATAGGGTCTTATGGGGCAAGTAGACCTTCCATTTGACACTGATTTTATGAAAATCGGTACAGCCATCTCTGAGAAACATGAGTGAGATTAAACAGTCTTCAGAACACGTTTCTTTTCATAACTTTTGAGCCACAAGTTTAATCTTTATGAAATTCAAAACTTAAAGGTTTTCTAGGTAGCCCGTTCTTTTAAGACCGATTTTGTTCAAATCGGTTGTGTAGTTTCTGAGATTTTGATGTTTCATGATTTTCACATATTTAAACATAACCTCTAAACTAAAAATCCGATTACAATGAAATTCAATAGGGTCTCATGGGGCAACAAGACCTTTCATTTGCAATTGATTTCATGAAAATCGGTCCAGCCATCTCTGAGAAAAGTGAGTGAGAATAAAAATCTGCACATACACACACACACACACACATACACACATACAGAAAATGCTCAGTTCGTCGAGCTGAGTCGAATGATATATGCCATTCGGCCCTTTGGAGCACTTTTATACTAACGGTTTTGCAAGTGATTGCTATACCTTTCTAGGAGAAAGGCAAAAATGAGAAGCAACGCTATTTTGAAATCCAAGATGGCAGTTTCTGTTTCACATTACCGAGCAGCAGTATAACTAAAGAGTTTTTTTACATTTTACAAACGAAATATTTGAAAATCATCCAATAAAGGAGTTTAATATAATTGAAGTGACCTTAAGGATTTTTGTGAATCGGAAATAATTGTAAATCCGATAAAAAAAGTCGCAATGTGACAAAAAAATTTTTAAATGAAAAGAAAATAGCCATGACGGGCAACAGAGAATGCCAAAGAAAAAGAGATAAGAAAAGTTATTTGATAGCGAAAACATGGAAGGCTAAAAGGAATGTACCCCGCGCGAGAATAAGGAAAAGAATTGTTTGTAAATCGGATTGAGTTCGAGTATAAAAAAAAACAATAGCAAGGTAAAAATTCGTTGAGAGTAAATAATGAAAGCGTTAGTTGATATCAATTTAGATCAAAAGAAAAAAATATTGTACACTTTAGTAGAAAATAAAAATTATGTTAACCGAAAAAAGTAGGAGGGTGGTATTCAAGACACGACCGCATGACGTTGACTACCGTATTCTTATTAAAAAAAAAAATATTCCATTGAAGCAAATAGTAGAGGGAATTGCAACGCTTCTTTTACAAAACTTCTGTAACAAAATTTCGAGGCACCAAAAGGTATCAGTTGCCGATTATTCTCGTTTACTGGTTAGTCCGTCCCGAATTCCAGCCATTTTAGTATTTTGCAGTAGCCATTTATTACTAACAGCCACCAGCATAACGGGTGAAACCGGCACGAGATGACCGGTACTATTTTGTCTTTCCTCCTTTCAGCTGCTAACACCTGGCGCTGTCGTGAAATTAACATCAACACAATCAGTGCGTCTTGAACTGTCCTACAGATCAGACGTTTTTTCGGTTGCTTGTGGACTGGTCTTTGACTGCCTATAGCTTCAAAGTTTGTGTTTTGTCAGTGTGTCTTTTAAAGACTACCTGAAAGTTATTTCCCATCAGTCTTTCTCAAGACTACCTACTTTTGAATTTAACATTTGTTTTAACTTTTTTCGTATCACCTGAAATGGCTGGACGGAAAAAGAAACCTCGCATCGCTGCGGGGAGGAAAAGAGAGGCATCTCTTTCTGACACATCGAGTGTCTGTAGTGACAATCCTTTTGATATTTTGCCTGAGCAAGAAGCTGGTGAAATGGAAGTTACCAATAATGAAACTATACAAAATATAAAATCTTTAAAAAAGGAGAAAGTTCCACCTATTGTGGTAACTATTTCTTCTGAATTTAATATATTCAAAAAGGAACTTTCAACGTTTGTTTCTGACGTTAAAGTTACCTATCAAATTGGCCGTAGAGGTGAATGCCGCTTATTAGCCGACTCAGTAAAGGGTCGTGATCGTCTTGTTCAGTATTTAACTGACAAGATGTACAAATTTTTTACATATGACACCAAGAACGCCAAGCCGTTCAAGGTTGTCTTGAAAGGTCTCACCAACGATCAAACCGTTGATGAGATCAAACTTACTTTAACAGAATTACTTGGCATAGCCCCTACCCAAGTAATTCTAATGAAACAAAAATCACGAGGCGAAAACAGTCAGAGAACTGGAATTTCCCTTGTTAATTATTTAATTCATTTTAACCGCAATGAGGTTAACAACTTAAAATTTTTTGAAAAAGCACATGCTTTGTATAATGTGCGTGTAAAGTGGGAAACTTATAGGAAGTATGGCGGAGGTGAAAAGCATATCACCCAATGCCGTGCTTGCCAACGTTATGGCCATGGTTCCAAATTCTGTAACATGGACCAAAAATGTCTTAATTGTGGAGACTCTTCTCACAAAAAGGACACATGTCCTGTGAAAGAGAGTAAAAATTTTCGCTGTGCGAATTGTAACGGCAACCATATGTCAAATTTTTATCAATGCCCAGTCCGTTTAGCAATTGTTAAGGCAAGGCAAGGTAAACATAATTCAATTTCTCAATTAAAACCAACTTCAAAACAAAATTCTCCAAGCGTACCAGTGACGCATAGTTTACCTACTCCTTTGCATACCCGTTTAACATATGCACAGGTTACAGGTAGTTCGAACATTCTACCGCCTAATGTTGGTAGTTCGAAAATGACCGCTAATATGGGTAAGCAAAACACGCTAGAAAATAATTGTACACCTATTACTCCAGCTAATATTGCTGCCGAAAATATTTTTTCTAATGTCAACTGCCTGGGGCCTATTACGGCAGGTAAACTTTCTTTTTTGCAACAGGCAATGTTCGATCTTATGAACGCCATGTTGCAGGCAAAATCAATGTTTGAAGCCATTCAAACAGGCACAAATTTTACTATTAAAATTGTTATTAATTTAAAATTTAGCAATGATTTTAAATAAAACAATTAAAATATTAAATTGGAATGCTCGCTCATTGAAGGCCAATGAGAACGAGCTTTTTAATTTTTTAACAGTGAATAATGTGCATATTGCCATTATTACTGAAACATTTTTGAAACCTAACATAAAATTAAAATATGATCCCAATTACGTGGTTCATAGATATGATAGGATTCAGGGTTCCGGCGGTGGAGTTGCAATTGTTATTCATCGCCGAATCAAACATCGTGCTCTTCCCCATCTTGAGACGAAAGTTATTGAAACTTTGGGAATTGAAGTTCAAACTGAACTTGGGATTTTATTTATTGCCGCAGCATATTTACCATTTCAATGCACACGCGAGCTCGAAAATTATTTTAAAGGTGATTTACAAAAACTCACCAGAAATCGTTCGAAATTTTTCATAATCGGCGATTTTAACGCTAAACATCGTTCATGGAATAATTCTCAAAGTAATTCCAATGGCAAAATTTTATTCAATGATTGTTCTTCAGGATGCTATTCTATTTTGTCTCCGAATAGTCCTACATGCTTTTCTTCTGTAAGAAACCCTTCAACAATTGATTTGGTGCTGACAGATCAAAGTCATGTATGTAGTGATTTGATCACACATGCTGACTTTGATTCTGACCATCTTCCAATAACTTTTTCTTTATCACATGAATCAGTTTTAAACCCTATGAGCTCTGTTTTTAATTATAACAAAGCTAATTGGGAAAGATACAAAACTCATATTGAGAGAAA
Source organism: Wyeomyia smithii (assembly GCF_029784165.1). NCBI lineage: Eukaryota > Metazoa > Arthropoda > Insecta > Diptera > Culicidae > Wyeomyia > Wyeomyia smithii. The sequence continues at coordinate 274,530,223 of NC_073695.1, forward strand.
TTTCAATAATGAGCTTGATTTGCAAAACGAAGTGAATATTGATTCCGCTTTGGAAGCATTAAAATGTGCAATTGTTGATGCCAGGAATTATTCTGTTCCAAAGGCTCAAGTGATATTTGATTCACCAATAATTGACGAAAATCTTCAACTTCTAATTCGTTTGAAAAATGTCCGCAGACGTCAATATCAACGTTCTCGTGACCCTGTTTTTAAAACTATTTATAAAGATTTACAGAAAGAGATTAAACATAGATTTACTCTTCTGAGAAATCAAAATTTTGAGACTAAAGTTGAAAAATTGAAACCATTTTCAAAACCATTTTGGAAGCTGTCGAAGATTCTTAAGAAACCTTCAAAGCCTATTCCAGTTTTAAAAGATGGTGAACGTTTTCTTGTATCCAATGAACAAAAGGCTCAAAGACTTGCTCAGCAGTTTGAGAGTGTTCATAACTCAAATTTGAATTTTGTGAGTCCAATTGAAAATGAAGTCACACGTCAATTTGATTTAATTTCTTCCCAGAATTTTTTACCTGCAGAAATAATTGAAACTAACTTGAATGAGATTAAATCAATTATTAAAAATTTCAAAAATATGAAAGCACCTGGTGACGATGGAATCTTTAATATACTAATCAAACATCTCCCTGAGAGCACAATGGATTTTTTAGTGAAAATTTTCAATTGCTGCTTCAAAATTGCATATTTTCCCAAATTATGGAAAAATGCAAAAATTACTCCCATTTTAAAACCGGATAAGAACCCAGCTGAAGTTTCAAGTTATCGACCAATCAGTTTGCTTTCTTCAATAAGTAAACTGTTTGAGAGAATCATTCTTAACAGAATGATGTCACACATCAACGAAAATTCAATTTTTGCAAATGAACAGTTTGGATTTCGCCATGGGCATTCCACAACTCATCAATTGCTCAGAGTTACTAATATGATACGAGCTAACAAATCTGAAGGTTATTCCACTGGAGCTGCTCTTTTAGACATAGAAAAAGCATTCGACAGTGTTTGGCATAAAGGTTTGATTGCGAAATTGCAAACTTTTAATTTTCCAATTTTCCTAATCAAAATTTTAAAAAATTATCTTACTGATCGAACTCTGCAGGTTGTCTATCAGAATTCAAAATCTGATAGATTTCCTGTCAGAGCAGGTGTGCCTCAAGGTTCAGTCTTGGGTCCAGTCCTGTACAACATATTCACTTCAGATCTTCCTGATTTGCCTCCAGGATGCACAAAGTCATTGTTCTGCGATGACACAAGCATTTCCGTAAAAGGAAAAAGTCTTCGTGTCATATGCAGTCGATTGCAGAAAAGTTTAGATATTTTTTCTTCCTACTTGCAAAAGTGGAAAATCTCTCCCAATGCTTCTAAAACTCAAATGATAATTTTTCCGCATAAGCCTAGGGCTTTTTTCCTCAAGCCAAACAATAATCACGTTGTTAAGATGAATGGGGTTATTTTAAGTTGGTCCGACAAGGTTAAGTACTTGGGACTAATTTATGATAAAAAACTTATTTTCAAAGAGCACATTGAGAGTATACAAGCCAAGTGCATCAAATATACGAGATGTTTATATCCTCTCATTAACAGGAATTCTAAACTTTGTTTAAAGAACAACCTTTTGATTTACAAACAAATTTTTAGACCAGCAATGCTTTATGCTGTACCGATCTGGTCAAGTTGCTGTTCAACAAGGAAGAAAACGCTCCAAAGGATTCAGAATAAAATTCTGAAAATGATTTTGAAGCGTCCTCCTTGGTTTGGTACACTCGAATTACATAGACTTTCTGGTGTTGAACCATTAGAAGCTATGTCAAATAAAATTATTAACAATTTTCGACAAAAATCGTTGCAATCCTCAATTGCTACGATAAGCTCTCTTTATAGCCAATAAGTTAGCAATTAAGTTAGTTGTAAGTTTACTTCCCCTTTTCTGACAAGTAGGTTTAAATCCCTACGAATGATAAGTCCTAATTGCGAAAGCAAACAAATCCTAACAATTAAAATTACAAATTTCTAACAGTGTTGAGAAGTCACCATTTGTGATTGGACACACATACTCATTATTTACTAATATTTATCATAAATACTTAAGCTACTAACAAATCCCCCCTTAAAAAAAAAAACATCAACACAAACATCCATTTTTGCAAGGTTTTTTCCGCTAGCAGCAGCATTTTGTAAAACAGAAAATTCAACTAACCGCTTCTATTATAAAACTGCGAGGCACCAAAAGGTACCAGTTGACGATTATTCTCGTTTACTGGTAGTCCGTCCAGAATTCCAGCCATTTTAGTATTTTGCAGTAGCCATTTATTACTAAGAGCCACCAGCATAACGGGTGAAACCGGCACGAGATGACCGGTACTATTTTGTTTTTCCTCCTTTTAGCTGCTAACACCGAGCGTCCGTATGTATCCGGTACGGTTTAATAATGAAACTGATGGGGTGAAATGTTCGAACGATACGTTTTGTACCAAAGCTTCGTCAGATAATTAGAAAGAAGGAGGGGCTACATAGATGATGGAATGGTAGAGACAAATGTTTCTTGAAAGCTGCGCCGGCCGCTGTCGTAATATTAACACCAACACAAACATGCATTTTTGCAAGGTTTTTTCCGCTAGCAGCAGCATTTGGTAAAACAGAAAATTCAATTAGCCGCTTCTGTACCAAAATTTCGAGGCAACAAAAGGTGCCAGGTGCCGAATATATTTTTGTTTATGGTTAGTCCGTCCAGAATTCCAGCCATTTAAGTGTTTTGCAGTAGCCATTTACTACTAAAACCACCAGCATTACGGGTGAAACCGGCACGAGATGACCGGTACTATTTTGTATTTCCTCCTTTCAGCTGCTATCACCTAGCGTCCGCATGTCACTGGTGCGGTTTTGGAATCAGAATTATGGGGCGCCGGCCGCTGTCGTAATATTAACACCAACAAAAAAATGCATATTTGCAAGGTTTTTTCCGCTAGCAGCAGCATAAACATCGGAAACAGAAAGTGACAACAACAATAACAACAAAGTCAGATCGATTGTATCCGTTAGTGTCGACTGTGCTTGGGAAGAGAGGTAGTGATTGGCTGCGCGGTATGATTTAGAAAATCGATATTAATTACCAATTTTTCAATAGTGTATCTCAAACAAAAGTTTGTTTTTGTTACATAAATTTAACCGTAAAAGAATTTCTGATCGATTGATGCCAAAACCTCGAAAACCTGATTATAGATGACTGCAAAATAAGCGCTCAAAACCTGACCACTTTTCTCTGGTTTTCCCTGGTTGAATTACTAGATTTTCAAATTCAGGGGCCTAACTTCGATATAGACGTTAGTCAACGTCAAAAAGATAGATGGGCATAGTGTTTGAAGGACAAGATTATTATCTATTAATTCCACATCGAGTGCTCTATAGGAAATTAAAAATATTTCTACAGCCAAAACCAAAAAAAAATACGCCCCTCGAAAAAAAAATATTTAAAAAAAATTTCTTTTCGATTTCTCCATGATCGGACTAGTTGCATTGTTTTGGTAATCTTTTGTAGTTTTTATATAAAAAAATCATATGTATTGGGAAAAAAATTCATATATCAAAAATATTATCTTTTTATCTACAACTTTGCCGAAGACGTCATAACGGTCAAACAGACAGTTTTAGCCCTAAAAATATTTGTAAATATCAATACCTTCCCAAAATAGCATTTATCAATAGCTTCTCAAAATGAAAAATGATACAGTCAAAACCTGGAGACCGAAATTACCAAAAAACGATATAACACATGCACTGGTGAAAATCGTCAAGCGAAATCCTAGCCGGTACCTTACCAATCAGACGTGGAGGCTCGTGCTGTGTCAAGAAGTTGTCGCCATGTCGCTTGCTCGATTCTAGGCTTCCCAGGCTTCTCCAGCAAGTCTCCTCGATCTAGTCAAGCAATCGTGCGCATCGTGCATTTCTATTTCTGGTGCTAATAGAGCAGCGATTGTACGAGGTTGTCGTACGGCAGTCTCACGACGCGACTAGCCACCAGCAGCCTATTGACTTTTATCCGGTGTGAAATGGGGTGAAATGGGGAACGATTTCCCGGGATTAGAAACATTGATTCCCGGGATCCCGGGATTCCCGAGCTCTTCAAAAAATTTCGCAAGTTCTAATATAGTTTCCCATACAATTTTGCAATAAAACTTAAAACACTATCGAAACACGAAAATAACGTCGTCAAAGTGTAGAACAGCTTTAAAGTGGTCATTATACGAAGTAGATATTTCCTTGAAATGACGGTCAATATTTAATCGCCATGTACTATCATCAAGCTTTGGTTATTTGTCGAAAATATTTGCTGTCTTATTCAGTAAACGAAACTGAGCGAATAGTGATTCCTTTCTTTGTTCATTGATGAAAATTGAATTAAATTGATAAAGACAATTTAAAACTCGTGAAGCAATGCGACCAGAAATAAATAATTTAATAAAACTCAGTCAGCGTAATTTGGATCGTGGCCGCGATTTCACACGAAAAATCATTTTTGGGAGTAATTACGTAGGCATTCAAATGCTCAAAAACTAACTTATTTAAAGTCGTATCGAACTGATTATTAATTATTCTATCATTTCCTTCCAGTTTGTCTCGGTCTTTCAAAGAAAACTACCGAGCGGCCAAATAACGGTCTAGTTGAACAATCAAAATTCTTACATGGAATCATACTCTCTATTCAATGGTGAAACCGATTCCAAGAGGGTTTGTTATGCCAATGAAAACTGATGAATAAAAACTAAACTGATAAAATTGTAAATGATTTTTTGATACTTTTTATTAATAAACTTTATTTGAAATCTCGTTCTTGCTAAGCAATTTTTCCCATTCCCGGTTCCCGGGAATACCCGGGAATCAGCTTCAAGAGTCGTCGTATTTGATTCGATCGAAGTGTCTTTCGAAGTGAAAAACAGGCACGATTTAGGGCCTGATTATGTCTCGACGGCAACCAGTGACCCCAAATACAGGAACTCGTCAACTACCTCAAGCTCATCACCGTCTACAAAGATTGATGAGGCTGAGGTTTCCTCTCCTCGAAATCCCTCGCTTCTTCGATTCGTCTGGCTTGGGCTTTCAATCGGGTGTGGGTTTCCTACGCCATCGCTAAGTTGTGCGTTCGATGTCAAAGTTATCACACCCTCAAGGGTGAGATTGAACAGCAAATAGGAAAGTCCATCACCTTGTCTTAATCCTCTGCGCAATTCAAATGAACTCGAGATTATCTTCAAAACACAAACGTAGCACATCACTTGCGTCATGGTAGCCCTGATCAATCGCGCCAGTTTATCCGGAAACCCGTTGTCATGTGTAATCTGCTATAGCTGTTCTCGATCGACTGTATCTAAGGCCGCTGGGCACGTTGTATTCGCAACATTTTTGCAAGTTCTGTCGAATTGAAAGAACCAGACACAGGCCTCAAAAGCTTCTCCTTTTCCCAAATACTGGACATAACCAGCTTGCTAGCTTGAAGAACTCACTCGGTAGTCCGTAATCAGCGTTATTTCACATGACGATTTGCGGCACATACCCTCTGCAAGACCGGTTTACCTTCTCAAGAATTTCCGCGTAACACTGGCATGGAACAGCTACTCGAACTCCTCCTTTGTCTGAGAATCGTGGCCGTGTACTGTACTTGCCGTCGCCACTACCACTTTTGCCCATTTTCCTACCAGAATGCGAATTCCGTGACAGAAAAAACTGCTCATCTTTCGTGGTGGCCTAAGTTTTTATCCAGTTTTTGGCTTCTTCAAAGGGCCGGAAGTGCTCGTTAGCTACACCGAGTGCCATCAATCGGAACACATAATAGTCACACTGATGAATTGGGAACCGTTGTCTGACACCAGGGCTCGTGAATTTTCATACCATGTGTTGCTGTTGTTGTTGTACTGCGGGTGCGGAGACCTTTGAACCATTAAAAAGCGTCGACGACAACCAGATAGTAATACCCATCCACGTTATCGATGTGAATGAGCTTCCAGAGCTCTGACGGAATCGGCCAGGCCTCCAGATCGATTTTCTCCGTGAATTTGGCGGCTTCTGTACAGGAACATTGTCAAAACAGGTTTCTACGTAGTCTTCCATGTTTGGCCAGTGAACGAAACTTCTAGCCAACAGCTTCTAGCCAGGATGTGTGATGCAATTGACGGAAACGTGCTGGGATAACGACCCGGTCACTGAATATTATGAAATCTTGAACGATCTGCAGGCTATTCCGTCTGGCAAAGAACTGGTGAATGACTGTAGTTGGATTACAGTTTGTAGACAACCTTGGTTGATGTGTTGAATTACCTCTCGAAAGACTGGATAACAGCTGGCGTCCTTGACTATCATTTCAAATGTGACCGATTAAGCAGAGATGGAGTCGTCAAGGAGCGCTTTCACATCCGATTTGAATTGCACAGCAGCGATGATGTTTTTTTCGTCCGTTGTTTAAACTCATGCACAGCAGATGTGCCAGCGTCAGCGACTCGGAAGTGTGTGTGTGATGACCTTGATTCCACCGTTCGGAAACCAATGCATAATCACTGTACTCAGATTGTTCTGGGAAGTGTCGCCTGCAACGATAATTTATCTGGATTGTAGTAAGTCTGAGTAAATCGGAGAGGATGATTGTTTCGAAAAGATCAAAAGACGTCTGGCATTCGGTAGTCCAAGCCTGCAGGCGTCCTTTTTTAGCAGACGGTACAGTGGCGCACGAAGTTCTTTCATCTGGCCAACGAATCATTCGTAATAGCTGATTTCTACTAAATAAGATCGCAGCTGCGAGATGTCCTTCGGAGCTGGCATCTGCGCACTTGGGCGCGTCTTCTTAAGATCAGTGTGAAGATCATTCTTGTCGATTATGTGACCCAAAAATTTGATCGGTGGAAGAAAGGGACGGCATTTCTTAATGCGAAAATGAAATCCCTGGTCGTGAATTCGTTTCAGGATAGTCTAAAGACTGCGAGCGTGCTCCTCCTGAGTTTTTTCCAGATTGACACCGGAAATTCCGGTTATAGTGCTGTCGATGATCCTCTGAAAAGCACCAGTGACCGATTGGACTAAACCTTGATGTGTGTTGATGGTCAGCATTTTACGGAATTTCTCTTCGACTTCCTCTGGGAGGTATGCATCTGTGGGATCGATATGATGTGATCGATGTGTGAGAAAAAAGCGGGAACCAGCTAGCTCGGCCAATATGCCTTCCGGATGCGACAAAGGGTAGCATACGGATTCAGCGCATCGCTGAGACCCGTAGAGTAATCACCACAAACACGAACGAAGACGTTGTCAAACTTGATTGCTCTTGAACTGGTGAAATGATAACATTATTTTGCAATCTCTGTAGGTCGGCGTCAACTTTGGGAAGTGCAGCGTAGGCTACCGACCTCTTTGGACAATACGCGGGGCGTGACTCGAATTTGAGGAACAATTTCACTCGAGCGTTGATGCAACGATCAAGGGAACTTTGAAAAATATTAAGAAATCAGGAACGGAGCTTCTCTAGCAAGGGATCGGACTTCTGCTGTACCGACTGGACCAGTATTGTATTGAACGTAGTATTGAACGGGACCGACCAGAGATCGAATTGATCGATCGTCTCGATGCCGAAGAAGTTGGGATTCGGGTTGCTTAATAAATAAACTCAGCCTTGTCTGGTGATGCCATGGACAGTGATGTCTGCTAGGAATTCACCAATGATACCAATCTCCTTATACACTGACAACTACAACTTCCGTTCTTGAGTTGGTGGTTGGCCAATCGTTTCAGGCTTGCTCAGATATTGTTGTGATGTTCGAGGCATAGTGTAGTTGTAACACTCCTTGGCATAATGTGGGTCTACACACAACCAACAGGGTGTTCTCGAGATCTTCTTCTTACTTGCGGGCTTCGGATCATTAGCGATGGCATTGACGTGCTTGTCGTTTCCACCTGTCTCGATCATTTTGATGTACTGTTTAATGTTGATGTTCCGATTGCATTCTTTCACCAGCGCACCGACGGCGGCTGCGAATTCTTCTGCTTCCAGCTTGGCGAACAATCGTGTCCGGATGTCCGCATCACGTGGTGACTAGAGACCACTAACAAACCGAAACACCTTGTCGACCAACTAGTTTTCGTATTCCTTGAAACAAGCGTACCACGATTCAAAGAATATTCCGCTGTCAGGGTCATACCGGAACTCGTCGTTTCCAGTTGCGAGAAACTCGATGATTCGTTCACAGTCGGATTGGCGTTTCTCCGTCGGAGATCCACAATCTGGTAGCTGCTGGGTAGCGACCAGCTCCGCGAGCCGTACAATCGCGTTACGAGAATCCTGGTCAGTCATCTTTGAATTTGGGTCATTGGGAACCCAGTATCCTTGCTTTTGAATAATTTCTATGGCTTTGATGCGTTTTGGTACGGCTTACTGAGTAACTTACGTTTCTAATGCGTCTTGATCAAATAATGCTTTCAGTTCGACACCGTCGAAACCTTGTCCTTTCCATACATATACCGATCTTCGATGTAAAAATTATCTTTCTTGGAGCGTTAAAACCACTTGTTAAGATTTCTTAAGTAGGGTAACTGCTCCATTATTCATCTCAGCCCATATATTCATCTAATCGAACAATTTTCACTTAAAAACTTACTTTAAATCAGATATTTTGAAATCATCTCAAACATCTCATTGAAGGCATAGCGAGATATGATATCAAAATTTTATGATATTTTCATATGCACGTTTGAAACGTGAATATCTTTCGAATAACACAATAAGTCCTCATAACTAAATATGTTATTGATGAGTTATGATTTTGTTATCCTCTCCTGCCCGGGATGAGATGAATTTCTACAATTCCTAAATTTCAACTGTATGTAATTCATCTGTTTTCACCTCGTTGAAGAAAATGAAAAGTTGCAAAATCAGTTTCTGTTAATACGAAAAAATCATACTGAAAATGTTGAATTATTTCCATATAATTAACATAAATCTACAGCACTGTAGTGGTTACCTAGGTTACCAATTTTACCGTCCCGGACTGCACTTTGCAGCTGAAAAAAAAAAACACTTTTCGAGCAGTTGCAATGGTGTGCGTAATACCAGAGGTAGCTGTCACTTTTGTTTTGGTCATTATCGCCATTATCTTTTTATCGCGTTTGTGCCACTGTACGAAAAATTTGCCAATTTGCTGAAAAATGACAAAATAACACAATAAAATAAATAAAATCCAACCTGACGTTTGACACGCGAAGAACGATAATCAAAGCAAACCGATTTTGACATTTTTTTTTATTTGATTTTGACACATACGTGTGCATGTGTTGGTGTCTTCAAAACTGCACTCTGTTTCTTTCGCGGACTGTGCAGGACAGAAAAAGGGTAGTCCGGGATAGTCCGGAAAATAAAAAAAATCACAAGAAGGTTGTATGCAAAGCCACGACCGCAAGGTTGGAGTAGAATACTTTTACAAGAAAGATAACCTGGCTGCTTGCGTGTCAGTCATTTTTTCTAGTAAATAAACGCTGACCGTTCATTGGCAGTATTGTAATTTCTTTTTGTCTGATATTTTGAATGAAGTTCATTGGATATTTTTAAGTTTTGTGCAAATGAGAAGTTGAAGTGCTGCCGAATTGTAATATGCACATTTAATACGACATCATTAAACGGGAACGGAACAAAGGCTACGGTTATGCAGAACGCGAATGCCGGCGCGATGCGATTCGCCTTACCGTGGTGAAATGTACAGCTCTTTTTAAGGCGAAGTAGAGCTATACATTTCAACAGATTTCGTCTTGCCGAATCGCATCGCGCCGTTATTTGCGTTCTGCATGACCGTAGCCAAACACTAAGCGACGCAAACGCGTAATAATAGTCAGAGTATGCATGTAGATGAAGATAATTAACTTTGGATTATAGCGCAAAACGAGAAAATATTAACTCTTCAAATAATCATTTGTGTTCTTCAAATTTCAGTTGTTCAATTTAATATCCGATGAAATGTTTGTTTATTATCTGATGAAGCTCTTATATACCTATACCTTGTAGTATTTTCATTATTTTTAAAAGAAATTTCATAGAATTCTACGAAAACCACCTCTTGAAAACTTTTCACTAACTCTTGTCATTATCATACGTGGATAAGACGTATAAGCGTTCAGCAGCAAAAATATGAAATATTCCAACTAGTAGTGTTATCCTTACCTTTCTTTTTCGCCTTATATTATTTGTTACAACACATTAGCACTTCAATGGGATCCTAAAGTTTTAAACGGTTTTCTGATTTTTATATATCAGCTGGAAGAATGCAATTTTCTGAGCAAAACGTGATTTCTAAAAAATGTTTATCATTTTCCTTTGATTTTTAAATGGAGGATAAAAATCTGCTCGATTTGCCTTAAATGACAATTCTCTCATATACCGTACATGGGCGAAACCGTTTCGCCGAAACGTCATCTAAGACCTTTCGAGCAGTTTTTTTTAATCTTCATTTAAAAATCGAAGGAAAACGATAAACATTTTAAAAAAAATCACGTTTTGCTCAGAAAACGCGGCTTTCCAAATGATATATAAAAACTGGTATAGTTTAGGACCCAATTCTTAAAACAAAGAACCTAACAGACTAACAGTCTCTACGTCTTTTATATGCTGGAAATAATAATTTTTTTGACTACGAACAGCGCAACTACAGCAAATATTTAAACATATAAAAAAGGAGTTCCGTCTGTATGTCTGTCTCTCTGTCTGATCCTAATTCTAAGTACTTAAGTACTGAACCGATCGACGTGACAATTTATGTGTAGAAGTTTTTGGGGCCGTGATTAGGATAGTTTGAAACTCCTTCATTTTCTGAAAGGGAGAGCTTCCATACAAGTAAAAAACAAATTTCAGCATGACTCGAGAGTTGATAAAGCAAATGGAATCGAGCTCGGCATGTGAAGATTTTTGGGAGCAAGGAATTTTTCTACGGTGGTTCGACACCCCTTTCTCCTCTACACGCAAAATTTCAAGCTTATATCATCATGTTCTCTCAAAACGCACATTAAATGCTGTGGCTTTGTACAACAAATGTGCCAAAAGGATAACGCAACAGTTGCGTAATGAATACATTGACAGAGATCGAAATCAGAATATGTATAATTTACACAAAATTGTGATGTTAAGGTAGACTTTGGCTTGCAACTCGGCACAGGAGTCCGAAGCAGATACCAACTGACACCCTTGCAGTATTCTACGATTGAACTGAATCACTATGGTCCGTAGATTTCCTTGACTGCTTTTTATTCTCAGGAACGAACTGAATCGACGGAATATGAATATTCATGCAAAAGCCCTGTATTTAAATACATTCATTCTTTCGAAGCTCTTGTATATAGCGCAAGTAATTCCACCGAGTGATCTGAAATTAGGAAAAATGAAAGCTGCAATTGGCAAGTTTCTTTGGGGTAACAGTATTTCCAAAGTTGATCGAAATCAGTTGCATTTGAGATGTGAAGATGGTGGCATCGGACTGGTTGATGTAGAAAGCAAAAGCAAAGCTCTGTTCATGAAAAATATCCTTTATGACCAGTCAGGAAACAACAATGCAAATGAAGGATACCTGTTAAAGTTAAATCATTTGAGCCAACTATCCCGAAATGGTAAAGAATGGACCATCGAAGCTAAATTTTTGAAGCAGAATTTCGATTTGAAGTCTGTTATGTTGATATTGCTATTTTATTGACAGCAAGTGTGTGGTTCTTAAGGTTGAAATAATTTTCCCCTTGTGCAGTTGGAAACATTTGGGAAAATATCATATCCTGCTTTTTGTCGATGGAGGACAAGTCACGATTGTATTTTTTCGTGAACGGTTTGGTACCAAATAAAGAGAAGTTATTAAACTACGGCATTGGTCGTCTTCAAAGTTCCAATTGTGACATATGTTCATTACTAGATGACAACAAGCATCAAGTCTGGACATGGGTCAATGAAGTGCTACGTAAGCATTTAAAACTAATGTTTAAAGAATGCAGAGAGTATTCTTGCGTGGAAAGTGAACCCAAAAAACCAACGACAGAAAGCTGCCTTATGGATAGTGTGTAGGATCATTAGTTTCAATTTGTACAGAGAAGGTAATCTATTTAATTAAAAAAAACCGGTGAGAGAAATGCGATGGAACAACAGACATGTATTTAGAAGACATTTTGGTAAATATTGTAATTTTAACTAGATTTGTAATGTAATGTAACCAAGAAATGCAGAAATAAATTCCAATTATATTTAAAAAAAATCGCTATGATTTCCTGAAGAACGGACTTTTCTTTGTGAACGAACTGAATCGTTATGTTTCCACAAAAGAATTTACAAACAGAATGATTTTATTAATGAAATTTACAGGATTTTTTTACCTGCACTATTTTAAATGTAAAGTACATACTAACAATAAGAAAGAAAGAGAAGGGATTCCTTCCTTCATTAAGAATGGCTAGATATAAGTCAATGCGCGAAACAAGAATAGAAATTCATTCATACAACTCGATATACTTACTAATACATGCATTTTGAGATGCATCTCGCTTATCCTGATAAGGCGTCGTACACAAATTACGTAACGGATGAAGGGGAGGGGGGTCTGTGTAATGTCCACGGTCCATACAATTTTTTTAGAATTTATAAAGGCTGTTGTCCATGGTTTAAAATCGTTAAAAACCTTTCAACGTGGTAAGTGGATGGCCCCTAATAAGCACCGTTGAGGCAAGATGCACCGATTTACAATGGAGAAACATTTTAATAACAAAACAATAATTTTATTATTATATACATTATTGCATGCAATATATTATATACAATACAATGTCAGAAATTGTAAATAAATACAAAAAAATCACAAGAAGGTTGTATGTAAAGCCACGCCCGCAAGGTTGGAGTAGAATACTTTTACAAGAAAGATAACCTGGCTGCTTGCGTGTCAGTCATTTTTTCTAGTAAATAAACGCTGACCGTTCATTGGCAGTATTGTAATTTCTTTTTGTCTCATATTTTGAATGAAGTTCATTGGATATTTTTAAATTTTGTGCAAATGAGAAGTTGAAGTGCTGCCGAATTGTAATATGCACATTTAATACGACATCATTAAACGGGAACGGAACAAAGGCTACGGTTATGCAGAACGCGAATGCCGGCGCGATGCGATTCGCCTTACCGTGGTGAAATGTACAGCTCTTTTTAAGGCGAAGTAGAGCTATACATTTCAACAGATTTCGTCTTGCCGAATCGCATCGCGCCGTTATTTGCGTTCTGCATGACCGTAGCCAAACACTAAGCGACGCAAACGCGTAATAATAGTCAGAGTATGCATGTAGATGAAGATAATTAACTTTGGATTATAGCGCAAAACGAGAAAATATTAACTCTTCAAATAATCATTTGTGTTCTTCAAATTTCAGTTGTTCAATTTAATATCCGATGAAATGTTTGTTTATTACCTGATGAAGCTCTTATATAGGCCAAATGATGCATTCCCAATTTACAAGGTCCATAACTCTGCCGACCGTGCTTGGGAAAGCGCGGTATAACGACTAATCAGAGGTCGAATTTTGTGTTTTGACAAGGCTTAAGAGTTTTCAATAGTACAATAGTTCGAATGATAAAATTGCAATTTCATTCATTTGGTAGGAATCTTAGAAGATTTTGTAATCGATTGCTGCAAAAACGAAGGAAATCCATCGAAAACTAACCGATTTATTAGCATTTGAAATTTTTCTCACTTTTTTCAGTTTTAGATTTTCATTTTACATCCCTATGTAGCCGAACTTCCTGAGAGAAGTATTCTAATTCAAAATTAAATCTTCATTAATTCATTTGTTGTCCTTATAAGGACAATTGTTCAATTTATCATTGATAGTGAGGACTAAGGCGCACGGTCAACACAATGAGAAAGGTGTTTTCACATTGAAAATTAGACACGGCTTTACTGGAGGAAGTGTTGGCAAATGCATCTACCGCTAATACCACCGCTATCATACGAAAGCGCGTCGTTACATGTGGGGAATATCAACAACGAAAAATGACGCGCGTCTAAGCATAACCCGAACTGTTTCGCCGTGCTGCTCCCATTTACCTTTACATCGGCCTCAGGGAAGTACCGGCTGCATCTGCATCTACCGCTGAGGCTGTCACTATACTGCTATTGGTACCAAAAGCTATTAACTCTTCAAATAAGTGTGTTATTTGTTCTCAAAAGAACAATTGTTCAATTCAAAATCGGATTTACGCAATCGCATCTCTGTAATATTACCGACAATAATATTCTTCTGAACAAACTGATACAACTTTCCCATTAGGCCTCTGCCATAATAGATGCGAAAAGTGACGCGAACCGATTCGCTCAGCTGTAGGTTAATGTACAGCCATCAGTAGAGCTGTACATCAACCTACGGCCGAGCGAATCGGTTCGCGCCGCTTTTCGCGTCTACTATGGCAGAGGCCTTAGAGAAAGTTGCTGGCTAATGTATTCACTTCATGCAAGCCTGCTGCTGATGCTTCCCGCTACCACACTGAAACAGCATTTTAGTGAAGGGAGTGTCGTTGCATCAGCTGACCCTGCTACTATCGATGCTGATATACCCGCTGCAACAGCTACGCTATGCATAGCCATGCCACAGTTGTGGCCGCTATACGCTGGCCCAACTGCTGAGCAACTGCAACGCTATCCGTAGCCATGCCACAGTTGTGGCCGCCATTGATATCCGCTGTACCTGCATCTGCTAGCCCTGCTGCTATCGATGGTGAGATCCGCTGAAACTGCTACGCTTATTCGCAGCCATGCCACAGTTGTGGCCGCTATCCGCTATCGATGGTACCCACTGCTCACTCCCGCTGCTGCTAAGGGAGGACTGCTGTCGTCGCTGTTCAGAACTACTATGAGCGGCTTCGACTAAAACAGGCTCTTATATAGGGATGAAAATAGGAATGAATTATTTCACGTACGTGGTGGAATGATAAAACTTGAAAAATATGTGTGACTTCATTCTGGTTCAGAGCGATCATTTGATAAGCTCCACCTCTTTTTTCAGTTTCTAAAAGTTTTTCCTCAGTTTCGTAGCACGGCTGCACAAAAATGATTTCTTGTCGAACCGGACCGATAGCACTCTCATTGAAGCAACAAAATAACATGTTTTGTGTCGTGTTGCGCAGCTTCGTTGAAGAAAATGTTCCCGTCACCGTGTCGCATGTAAGCAGATTATTGCGTTCAGTAGACAGTAGATAGTGTATCCAGCGAATAAACACCGATGGTGCTCTCGCAACGGTTTTAACCCGTATCTTATTGCGGTTCGTAACATCAAGCGATTTCGTTTGCTCGCTGTTGCGTGTTGCATCATGTTGCAACTTGGCAGCTGGGAGACGCAAAATTCTGTTTATGCTGATTGATTGAATCGACTTCATATTAGCTCTGCATAGTCGAACTAACTGCTTTTGTGAATGCGTACTAACAGGGCAGTTTATTATTCAATGTCGGTTATGCTGATCGCAGCCTTTGCGCTGCCCCTACAGTGGGGGGTTTACTAAATAAAGTGAAAATTAGACAACTACAACAGAATTTGATTGCATCCCGCGCAGAATGTCTGCTTGTGTTGATGCCAGAAAACTATTAACCTTCAATAATTTTTTTATTTGCCTTGAAAAAAGCATGTTGCGGTTCAAAATCGGTTGCTAATTACAACCTTTGAGCTGCCCTAACATTGGGGGAACTAAGATACACGACAACATGCACTGTGGAAGCTATTTCACATTCAGTAAATGAGACGAGTGCGACAAATTTAAATTGTTAGTATGCAACACAGAATGCTTGCTTGCGTTGACAAAAAATATTAACTTTCAATGATTTGTTTATTTGCCTTCAAAAAGGCATTTTGATTTCCAAAATTGGATTTCCTGATGGCAATCTTCATGCTGCCCCAACACGGGGGGAATAATGGCTGTCTGGCGACACACGCTGAGAAAAACCGCGCTGCTCCTGAGACGTGGTGAACAACCACAGGGCTAGTGCTGCTGCTAAGGAAGGACGACTGCTGTTGTCGCTGTACACACGCTGAGAAAAACCGCGCTGCTCCTGAGACGTGGTGACCAACCACAGAGCTAGTGCTGCTGCTAAGGAAGGACGACTGCTGTTGTCGCTGTCTAGAACTATTATGAGCGGCTCCGGCTGAAACAGGCTCTTTTATAGGCCAAATAGCATGTTTTCAATGGCAAGGTATATGATCCTGTCGACCGTGCTTGGGAAGCAAGCATATAACGACCAATCAGAGGTCGAATTTGTCGTTTTGACAAGGCTTGACTATTTTCAATAGTACAATAGTGTGAATACTAAAATTACAATTATCTTATTTTGGGAAGAATCTTAGAAGATTTTACAATCTATTGCTGCAAGAACGAAGGAAATCCATCGAATACTAACCGATTTATTAGCATTTGAAATTGGACATATTTTTCACTTTTTTCGGTTTTAGATTTTCATTTCACATCCATATGTAGCCGAACTTCCTGAGAGAAGTATTCTACTTCAAAAAACAGCTTCAGGACAAAGTGTAGTCCGCGGAGTAGCTACATCGCAAAAACGAAAACGACATAGGTAACCTGCTACGACTCATTCATGATAATGTGATTCATTCATGATTAACAGTGTGATGCACTTAATTCTCCTTTTTTTGCATGATTCACTTTTCTGATCTTGATACAAAATCTATGAATAGATAAAATAATATATTTGAATGAATTCACGTCGGATTTACTATAAATTATCGTTTCTGTAAACTGTTTCTGTAATTATCTTTCTAAGATAGATTGTTTCGATAAACGCAACTTGCTTATGATTTAGTGCGACATTAATTGTGAAAATGTAACAGAAAATAATGAAAGTAGTCTTAGTTATTCCAATCATGATACATTACCTTAAATAAAACAATTTTGCTTTGTCTTATGTTCTAAAATTAGAACAAAACAGTGATTTTGTATACCGCCTTTTACCTGTTTGAAAATATTGTTCAAATCTATTACTTTATGTTCAAGATTTATATAATTAACAATGATTTGCAAGATTTACGCTACGTCAGACATATCGCTTTTTTCAACGGTATTTTAGTTTCCGAAAAAAATATGAATTTGGCTAAAAGAAACACTTGAACCGCAGTGTAAGTCAACTGTTGGGTTTTATTATAATCATAAGAAATAAATTGAAATCGGTCAAAGAAATAGTTATCGGTTTCCGTTATTGAAGGAAGACTGTATGTCACAGTCGAAATATATATACGGAAACCGATAACTATTTCTTTGATTTCTTAAATCACTCTGCTAAGACGCTCGGTATAGATTTTCTAAATTTGAAATCGTTGTTTTTTTTTTTTGTCAACCTACCTTCTGTTAGCGAGAAAACTCCAACAATCAGCACAATCGTCCAAAAGTTATCCATATTTTTGATCATCTTCACTTTCTCTGCACCGATTCCTGTCTTCAGCACAACATTTCCACACCGCGCGTCACGTCATGTCAAGACGCCGAGAAAACTTATTCAATTATCAAATTCATCCCATTCAGAGATCTAGACCGCCGTCGCTGTCTGTAAATGTTGTTTCCACACTTATTTATGTGGTGCACTTCTTCGCACTTTTACCCCCCTCTAAACAATGTATTTCGTCACTATATTCATTCACCTAATTATCACCAGTTTCAGTTTGGCTGTCGGCCAGAATAATCAACACGCTAACATTTCTGACATCTTTTTGTTTCCATTCGCCTTCCCGGCCGGTGGCGCGCGACGCTGGCTACTGCGATGACGCTTCCTTCACGCTGACTCTGACTCGTAATGTTTATGCACCACCATAAATATGCAGGTATAGATAACGATCGTGTTTCTCACATTCTCCGTTTTCGGCGAACGGTTCTTCTCTTGCGTTGGAGCCCTTCGGGTTAGGACCGACGTACGGCAGTATGAATCACCTTTTGTGTTGTGTTTCGGCCATTGATTCCCTCCTAGGTGTTAGGTTAATTGTTGCTTCGGCCAGCATATAAATTTGTTTATTCTCTACTGTTTGGCACTCTACGAGTGCATTTTCTAATAAGGGTTTGCCTAGAACACAATTGTTTCCTCTGCTCTACAACATACTTTCAGAACACTTCTTATGCAGTCATCTGGAACGGGAAAGAGGACAGAAACGTTTATTACATATTGTGTTACAAATTTTGGTTGAACCATTGTAGCTTAAAGTAATACATTGTTAGAACTCTAATTATTTTCAGGGGATGCAACAAATTTAGTCGAATGTTATTTAGCTTGACGTTGAAATATGAACATGACAGGCCGGAAAATTAATTCAACAATGCTTGAAATAACCCTTAATGGCAAATAAAGTACAGTCACCTACCATAGAAAAAACTTTCGACAGTGGAGCCATTGGAGGCAAAAATCACAAAAAATGATATAAATTTAAAGAGTCAATAATGCTACGACGTTTACCTGGTACGAATCTACACCATCACCACGTAAAAGTGTCGCAATAAAAATATTTCGCACTTTATTACCGCCAACTGACAGTAATACCCTGTTAAAATGGAAACACCACGAGTTCACGGTAGCAAGCAACACTCTCCCGGTAAGGAATGCTCCTGACGCTTGAGAGCACCGTAAATCTTTCGGAAGTACCTACCAGAATTTCCGGGCTGCACTACCCTCAATTCGGTCCTTTTTTTCTTGCCAAATTTTTGAACTCCTTTTACACGCTGTACACTCAGCAATAACAGCTGCTCTTGATGTTGCGAAGTCGAAATACCCACCCACAGGTCCCCCGCCAGGAAACCATCTAGAAAAGAACCCGGAAAGACTGGCTGCATCGTCTTAATTTTAATTGCTATAATATATTTCTGTATAATGTAAGTTCCATTTGGTTTTCCCTCTTAAAAGCAGAAGTTCGAAACGATCGGATCATTTGATTTACTTCCCGCTGTTTTCGACATTTCAGGAGGAGGCTCTTATACTTTATGGATATTTTTGTCGGTAAAATGGTATCTCCATCCCATCATATACACAATATGTGTTTACATGTTAGCAATCTGGTTATCTGTGGATTAGAATGTAAATTTAAACTGAACATTCTTATGAAAATTCACACTTTTTCCGCTTTAAAAGCCCACATGCAAACGAAGCTTCCTTCTGCTTAGGCTGCTCTAGCAGCAAGAAAAAAAGCGCCGAACGTGTGTTCTAGATATAGTTTAATAAAATTATAATATATGTGCGAGTCGTGATACATAAATTTCTTCGGTTAGGCAGCACACCGCAGTAAAACCCCGAGATAATTTCATATGCACAAGTACGGAGAATGCCAAAGGGTGGGCGCCTTGCCGGCTACTATTCGACACACGTCGCTCGTGTCGTGTCCGCACAGGACCGATCCCTGATGTCCCATTCGTTCGCCTTTCCGGGGACTCATGCCAATGTACGTCTCCACACAGAGTAGCAGGCAAAAAAACTGCCACTGCCACGTACGGAAAAGCCTGCTGCCGCCACACCGCTCGGCTCCGCTCGTCTCTAACTAATAAATGTATACATGAGCTAACTTTTAACATTCACGGGTTTTTTGTTTGTTCTACCTGACCCACGTCCCATCATCATCACCCTCTTTCCCGGAACGAATCCGCCACGGTTACGAAGGGGGGTTTTCTTTTTTCCGGAACCACACCTCAAACCTTCAAAGGCCTTCGTGAGCCTTCTTCACGGTTTGGCATTTCGACGCCACCGACCGACCGTAAGCCCGTTCTCGCGGCAGTTGGTCGACGACCCACCGCCACGATTCCATTCCGAATAAACACCATTAGCAGGACGAACACTCGGCATGCTCCGGATTCATAATGAGGTGAATCTATGTGAGGTTGGCTGCTTGGGGCTGATGCTGCTGCTGTTGCCTCTGTGGCTCGTGAAAGAAACAAAAGCGAGACGGGACGGGGGGAGCTTTGACGATTTGTGGCGTGCTTCGAGCGTTATGACACGTGGTTATTGCCTTTGTCGGAGGTTTGTTTTTGCTGCTGGTCGGCTGCCGGGAGTGGTTGTCACTAATTAAAGTAAACAAATCAAAACCAACAGTGAAAACAAGATGGATCAATTTGGGGTGGCCCCCACTGGCGGCCGAGACAGTTATATAATGAGTATTATTTGGGGTGATACAAGATAAGAGAGCTATATTATTAATGTACTTAAATAGAATTGTTTATGTTTGTCTGGTTGCACAGTGCTCACGAAACAGAGGGTTCTTCAAGTTGAACAAAATTTAGAAACATAGCAGATTTTGATTTTTGGCCAGTTTTTGCGCCCATAAAAAGCCAGCAATTTAAATCGATCTTTTCGAAAAATTTCAGATCTATCACAGAAAATAATGCGTGCCCTTCCGTTAGTGGGGAATTCAATGGAGGCGCATGTTTATTGTTTACTTCCATTATGCAGCTTACGAAAAACAGAATAATTAGTGATTTCTTTGTCCGAAAGTAATCCAATTGGGAAACAAATGTCAAATTTTGTTCTTTTTTCCAAGGATATTTTGCAAAACTAGCTGTTATTCGGCCCGCGTTGTTCACGACGACAACCGCTTGTAGCGAAAATGTGTAAAAACCTGATAGAAATTTAAACATTACCATGAGCAATTTTCGCTGAAACCGTCCCACTAGTGACATGAGGTCTTTCAAAAAGGATATTTTTATGTCTTGAACTGTTTGAAGCTCAATTTTGAAAAGTGACCAGAATGACAAGATAACTCGATGCTCACCTAATATTTTCAATGTATCTTAAAGCATTTTTTCTCAGCTTTCCAATGGTGATTTCAAATTCAAAATCGGTGGTTGCGAACTTGCTCAAAAACACGTTTTTCTAATGAAATCCAAGATGGCGGCGAGATCCAAGATGGCGGCCAATTTTTTTCTACTTCAAATGAAAGCTCTATCTTTCCTCTTGAAAACGATGTGTTGGTTGCAGGGGGTTCAATAACAAATTCAAGAGAAATAAATCAATAAAAAGGTCGAGAATTGCTCAATTCAATTTTTGTAAAAACCGTTTAACCGATTTGTGCCCGAGGGGTCCATCAATATGAACTAACCAAAGTGGTTTTCTCATTTTTTCGCTACTTTCAATCATTTAGACATAAAAATATCCTTTTTGAAAGACCTCATGTCACTAGTGGGACGGTTTCAGCGAGAATTGCTCCATGTTATATTTTTGGAGTTGTATGTCGTCTACTTAAAACGAGATTTCAAGAAATTGCCGACTTCCAGCAAAACACTTATAAACACGAGAATATATCTAAGGGCTAAAGGAGAGTTTGAAATTTGGCGTACACGTACTGAAACTTTTTTGTGTTGGCCAAAAATTGTTTAAGCATCGTCTTCGTTTGTAACCTACCAACACCTTCTAGAGAAGCTACAACATAAACAAATTGAAGATTTGTTTAGCAGATGTTTTGATTCAATGTTATTTATAGCATTTTTGTAGAACATTTCGACTTTCTAAAAGGTCGTTTTCAGGTTGCCCAAACGTGATTTATGAAAAAATGACTTTTTCAAGCTACAAAACCACTCTTTTGCACTTTTTTCAAATCTGTTCGATTCCGAAATTTTTCCAGGTGTTTTTTTATTTTTGTGGGGTTGTTTTTGAATATTTTGCATGATTTGGTTCAGCATATATTTTTCAGATAAAACCCTTCAAAACACATATAAACGAATATTTTTATCAAGAACTGAAACTTTTACTGCAAAGCGGAATTCAAGACGAAAATTTACATGAAAAAAGATCCTTGATATCTTATCGGGAAGCTGAGATATCGGCGTTTTTACTTGTGATGGAAAACTATGCATTTTGTCAAAAATGCCACTAAATCTCAACATCTCCATTGCACAGTGTTTTATTTTGTCGTTTGTGCGTATAATTTCCTAAATAGTGATTCAAATGTTGATTATAGCCATGAGGTATGTTCGGAGAAATTTCAGGATGTTCAAAAATGCATCTTTTAATGTAGAAAGAAGGGCGATCAATCCACTAGGGTTTGCAATCCCGGGAACGATTTCCCGGGAATTGCCTTTTCCCGGGATTCCCGGATCCCGGGAATAGGAATATTGATTCCCGGAATCCCGGGATTCCCGAGCTCCTCGGAAAATTTTCCATACAATATTGCAATAAAACTAAATATGGTATCAAAACACGAAACTTACGTCGTAGAAGTGTAGAGCAGCTTCATAGTGTGCATTATACGAAGCAAATATTTGCTTGAAACGACGATCAATATTTGCTTGCCGTGTAATATCAAATTACTTGCTTAAGTTATTTGTCAAAAATATATGCAGTCTTATTCAGTAAATGATAAATTAAGAAATATTTTCTTCGTCTCATTTCTTTTTGCCTTTCTTCTAGAAAGGTATAGCAATCACTTGCAAAACCGAAAATATAAAGGTGCTCCAAAAGGCCGAATGGCATAAATCACTCGACTCAGCTCGATGAGCTGAGCATTTTCTGTATGTGTGTGTGTATGTGTGTGTGTGTGTGTGTGTGTGTGTGTGTGTGTGTGTGTGTGTGTGTGTGTGTATGTGCAGATTTATATTCTCACTCACTTTTCTCAGAGATGGCTGGACCGATTTTCATGAAATTAATTGCAAATGAAAGGTCTAGTTGTCCCATAAGACCCTATTCAATTTCATTGTAATCGGATTTTTAGTTTAGAGGTTATGTATCAAATAGTAAAAATCATAAAACATCATTATCTCGGAAACTGCACAACCGATTTGAACAAAATTGGTCTCAAAAGAACGGGTTACCTGGAAAACCCTTAAGTTTTGAATTTTATAAAGATTGAACATGTTGTTCAAAAGTTATGAAAAGAAACGTGTTCTGCAGACTGTTTAATCTCACTCATGTTTCTCAGAGATGGCTGAACCGATTTTCACAAAATCAGTGTGAAATGGAAGGTCTAATTGTCCCATAAGACCCTATTGATTTTTTTTGCAATCGGACTATTACTTTGCCTGTTATGTTTAAAAATGTGAAATCCAGCTATGCAAAGGAACATATTCCGATGACTACTTGGACTCACTCACTTTTCTCAGAGATGGCCGACCCGATTTCCACAAAACTAGTGTCAAATGAATGGTCTAGCTGCCTCAGAAGACCCTATTGAATTTTACTGTAATCGAACTGTAACTTAATTTGTAATGTGCCGACTTGTGAAAATCACGAAACTTCATTATCTCAGAAACTACACTACCGATTTGATCAATATTGATATCAGATGGCAGGCTAGTTAAGGGTTAACTGATGAATTATGATTGAACACTTGGTTACAAAGTTTGGCTGCCCTACACGTTCCCATTTCATTTGATTATAATCGAACTTAAGCAACCGTTATGTATTAAATTGTTAATAAAACAACGAAAGTCTATTATCTCAAAGATTACATGACTTATTGGAACATAACTAGTGTCACACGAACGAGTCATCTCTTAAACTCACAAATAACAAGTTATGGAAAGGAAAGAAATTTAAAGACTTATTAAAACTATACCTGCTTTGATCGATTTATGTGACCTTAACATAATTTAAGTGTGGTGTCGTACTATTTGAACGTTTCAAATTCATTGATTCCTTGCGATGTGTTAAAAGTCTGCAAATGCCTAACCAATCGGCCATAGGATATGATCAAAGTCAAATAACAACTCGTTTGAAATGATTGGTTTTAATCGAAATGACAACATCCTCAACTGTTGGCTTGTGTACATCGCTTTAACTCTAAATATATTTATATTGGATGGTATTTGGTCATTTTCAGCAGACTTTCTGGCATCAATCTGACACCGGAAATACCCATATTAAGAGGTATTCAGTTATTTAGGTTGTTTTCCAAAAATTAAAGTGGTCGTCTTTGAATTCAAAATGGTGTCCAGGGTCAATGTTTGGTTTCTATGCATCATCACGTTTACGGAAATATCCATATTGAGTATTATTCGGTCATTTTCCACTGTTGCCTAGAAGTTGCCATTTAGCAATTCAAAATGGTGCCTGAGGACAATTGTTAGCTCCTTGCATCATTCTGGTTCCAGAGATACTCATATTGGATAGTATTTTAGGCTGTTTTTCACAAACCGGTAATCGCCATCTTGTATTTCAAAATGGTATTTAGGATACTGGTTAAAGAAAAACTCATATTGGGTGATATTTGGTCACTTTGGACTGTTTTTCAGAAGCCGAAAGTCGTCATTTTGGACTTTAAAATTGCCTGTGAAATCAATTTCTATCATCTGGGCGTAATTCTGGTTCCGAAAACATTCATATTGAATGGTATTTGGTCATTTCCGGCTGTTTGCCAGACACCGGAAGTCACCATCTTAAAATTCAAGATAGTTCTGTTATCAATTGTTAGCTTCTGTGCATCTTTCTGGTTCCAGAAATACTCATATTTAATGGAAATCGTCCATTTCAGGCTGTTTTCCAGAAACCGGAAGTTGCCATCTTACAATTCAAAATGTTGTCTGAAGTCGATTTGTGGCTCCAGTGCATCATTACGGTTCTGGAAATACCCATATTGGGTTGTATTTGGTCGTTTGCGCTGTTTTCCGACACCGGAAGTCGCCATTTTGGATTTCATAATGGCATTTGGAGACAATTTCTGGATTTTGAACGGCATACTGGTTAAAGAAAAACTTATATTGGGTGGTATTTGGTCACTTTCAGCTGTTTTCAGAAATCGGAAGTCGCCATCTTAGAATTCAAAATGTTGTTTGAGGTCGATTATGGAACATTTTTGTTACCACTAAAAACATTCACCTGCCAATATGGTTCCATTTAGTTGATTAGTTCGCGAGATGTGCAGAAATTTGTGAAGAAACATGTACTTCCAGAAGAGGGAGGGGCGTCGAACCATTATGGACAAATTTGTTACCTCTAAAAACATTTACATACCAAATTTGGTTGTATTTTCTTGATTGGTTCTTGAACTGTGCGAAATTTGTGTTTCATTTTTATGGGACCCCTCCCTTCCAGAAGAGGGAGGGGTCTCAAACTATCATAGGAACTTTTATCGGCACCACAAACCCCTACATACAAATTTTCACGTCGATCGGTTCGGTAGTTTACGAGCCTATATGGATCAGACAGACAGACAGACAGACAGACCGGACTGCATTTTTATATGTATAGATTACAACATCAATATTTTAGAACCCAAAGAGTGAATATACATTTATTGGATTGAAGCGTTAATGTAAATCTGTTTTTACAAATAAAAAATTGAATGACAAAGGCTGGGTCTGACCGCTAGGTGGATTAATTTAGGTTTTTGCTAGTTAGTGAGTTTACTACAAAGCGGGTAGGTGCTTGATTTTTTCTTTGTTTACTGTCAATTAATATTTTGAAACCTGTAAATTGATAAAAAAAATTGAAACCCGTAAATCAATGCGACCAGAAATAAATAAATTAATAAAACTCAGTCAGTGTAACTTGGGTCGTGGCCGCGATTTCACATTAATTACGAAGGCATTCAAATGCTCCAAAATCTGGCTGCCAAACACTCAGCTTTATCTTCAACAAACTAAAAGTATTGGACTCTTCAGTTTCTAATGAAATGTAGCAAGAGCTGGAACCGGTGATTTAGAAGTATTTTAGAAATCAGACACCAGCGGTGATTCAGCGATCTTAAGCAAAAGTTTTACAGAAGGGAACTACATTGTTTGGGCCTAACGAAAAATTGTCAGCGGAACTGAGGCGATTGATAGACGATTGTTCAAGAAATTCTGGAGTGAACTTGAATAAATTTTGTTCTTCAATTGATAATTAAATTGTAAACGGTTGTTTGAATCTTTTTATTCATAAACTTTATTTGAAATCTCATTTTTGCCAATGATTTTTTCCTTTCCCGGTTCCCGGGAATTCCCAGGAAATGAGATTTTACATTCCCGTTTCCCGGGAAATCTATTCTCGGGAATATTGCAAACCCTACAATCCACCAATACGTGAGATAAAAAATTTGTACTTTTTAATCAGAATGAGATAGATGCTATGTGTCTTCGACAAAGTTTTAGGTTATCTTAAAACAAGAAACTTTACCGGAGACATCATGTTTCTTTTACATATTATGAGCAACATTGAGTTTTCTATTAGAAGGCACGAAAAATCATAATTTTCGTTCTAACTTTTTTCGCAGATTTTTCCAAATTTTGAAACCTTCTACTAAGTTATCAGCCATCTAAAAATGCATTTGTTTTCTGAACATTGTTATTTTCTATCTCCCAAAATAAAACAGTTATTTATCATATTTGTTAAAATTCATAGTTTTCCAGCACATAGAAAAATGCCAATATCTCAGCTCCTCGATAGGATATCAAGTATCTTTTTTCATGTAAATTTCCGTGGTAAATCCCGCTTTGCGATGAAAATTTCATTTCTTGCTCAAAGTTTTTTTTATATTTGTGTTTTGATGGGTTTTATCTAAAAATTATAGGAAAAATTAATTTTTTTGTGATGTTTAATGGGCTCTGGGAGTCAAAAAACTGAATACAATGCTGAACCAAACCAGGAAAAATATTCAAAAACAACCCCACAAAAATTAAAAAAATGTACGAAAAAATGTAGGAATCGAACAGAATTGAAAAAAGTGCAAAAAAGTGGCTTTTTTCATAAATCACGTTTGGGCAACCTGAAAACGACCTCTTAGAAAGTCGAAATGTTCTACAGAAATGCTATAAATAACATTACCTTTCAGTTTAGGGCTGAGCACCTTGACTTTTTTAACATAGATTTTTTTGGGACACCCTACTGTTGGTATTGTTACGTGAAAACAATTATTTCCATTGTTTTTAAGGTAAACTCCAAAAGGTCCATTTCCAGTAATAGAAATGCTATTTAGGAATGTTATTTGGGCGTCAGGAAAAAATAAAAAATGACGAACAAAGCCATTACCGTCGAACACATACATCAAAAATAATTATTGAAACATGTTGCAACCAGCGTTGCCAACTTTCCAGTTTTTCCTCGATTTCTCCAGTTTTTTGAGGAACGCCAACAAAACTGCTAAGGGTTAAATATTTCCAGTTTTTTTTTAATTGTCCAGTTTTATACTTATCATTTTTATTGTCACTTCAATTGAATTCATTCCCCTTACATGTTTGATCTTTTTAGTATTTTGTGCATTAATGCCACCCGGTTGTTAAATTTTAATCGAACTCCACTTACATCTTCGAAATTTCGAATACACCAGTGACTATAATTTCCACCAGTAAAATATTCTCTATCACCATTCTCGTTTAAATGCAATAATACAATGCAACATTTTCAAACCGGTAATCAAACAAATTTCTGTAAAAGCTCAAAATTTAAATATACAGTTTTCTCCAGTTTTTCATTTTGAAATCTCCCAGTTTTTTCAAAAAAAAGGTTGGCATCGCTGTGTTCAGCGGTACTCATGACTTGCGAATTTATTTTTTCTTCATAAATACTTGCGAATTTAATTTATTTTAAACCCGATTACGAGGAACTTGTTACGCAATTATTCTACAGACAAACATACGTACCACGAACCTTTTTTTTTTCTTGGATAAGAATAACGGTCAATTCAAATGAGTTTCAGTTATGCGTAATATTCCTGCCGCAGCGATGATGATGCTGATGTGCTTTTTCCCCTTGAACTAAGTTGAAAGTTGTCACGCACCGTGCTGCCAAAACAGCAGAAAGGCTAAAAGTTTATCTGTTGCGGAATATGTCCAATAGGTGTCGCACAGGTTAGTCGGAACCACAATTTTCTTAGAATCTTGTATGGAGTGGTACGTCTATTTGTCTGTTATTTCTACACAATGCTTGATATAAAAATAAAAACTGTTTGTTACAATACTTGCATTGTTGCATTCGAGAGTGACCGCAAGAGATAAGTTCTAAACAAATTTCTCTTTTGCAATTATTCTTTGAATGATAGGCTTAATGCGATTACGATCGAACATCATTATCACACGCAAAAGTTGGATGGTGCGAAACCAGTACAAAATTGTGCGTTTTTAGCGCAATTGTTGATGTAATTCGGAACCAGTACAATGATTGCGTGTTGGGCATAACGCAATTAATGATCTAGCGTTTCTCCAATGTATTTGGCAGCTCCAAACTACTACACCTCAACAGTTTCAGTTGGTATCAAGCAGCATTGCAAAGCGAGCGAGAAGCAAAACCATTCTCCTCCTTTCTGCTTGAGGACGAGACATATGCTACGCTTTTCAAGTCTTTTGCACACACGCTTTCGAGATACTTTTTCTTCTTCATACATTCCTCTGAATAGCAGCAAGCACGCACCGACAGTATGAGTGAGAGACTAACAACACTGGTATCAAATGTACAGCCCGGGTGTCTCGCTCATTTCGTGAAGCAACGAGATATCGCCTTGCGCGTCGCAATCCGAACCGAAAGAGAACATACATGGAAATTCTACGAGCGAGAGAGACATTTCTCTCGTCGCTTGAGAAAAAAGCGCGTGCAGTCACTAATACACTCGACGTGAGAAATAAAGTGTCGGTATATGATACATATTCTGATTTCATTCTATGTCAATGTATTCGCAGTACAACTGTTACGTTATGCGTTTCACACATTTATTGTGCGATTTCTGTGCAACATTTGTGCGAATCGGGAAGACACAATGATTGTACAAGACTTCAACTTTTGCGTGCAATCTCAATAATTTTTATCCAACACTAATAAAATAACTCTCTGAAAATATGAATATCATCCCGCATTCGGAAATACTCCTATAAAGTAGTATTTGTATTCTAAATCTTTTCAGTGTTACCACTTTTTTCCAGAGATATTTTATTAGTGTTGGATATAAATTATCTTATCATGTTACGTTATTGATCGCTGTCAAATGCAACCATGCTAGTACTGTATCAAATAGTCTAATTTATTTTGATTTCAACTGTTTGTTGTTAAAATACCCAAAATCGTACCTTCCTGGTTTACTATATATATAATGCTGTAGACCGTGTTAGGGAAAGCAATCATTAAACGACCAATCAGATCAATCGAAACCTGTGTTTTAACAAGGATTGACCATTTGCAATAGTATACATGTGCTTGTATAATTGAGGCTTGACAATTCTCAAGGTTTAATTATGCGTTTTAGTGTCGTTTAAAAGCAAATACCAAAAATTGTTGGGTGTTGCATATTGCTGAAGGAAACGAATATTCAGTACGTTTAGGGGCATGGAGATGAACTTGAATTTGTACCGTTCCAATGTTTAAAATGAAGTGCAATGAACGAACGGAAAAACAGTAACTCCTATTTATTTTTCCACAAAAGGACAATTTGTTACTCAATGTAATAACGCATCTTTGCGCAATGAAAAATTGACAGCTCATATATTTTGAATGCCAGCAATCCAGAACGTTAGGGTATTATCATTATCAAAATGGGGCAACTTTCCTTTGGATGAAGTGTCGGCTGATGTATCTATTACTGATGCTGACCGCTACCGCACGAAGGTAGCTTTTTACTAGAGGAAGTGCCGCTGCCCCAGCTGGCTCTACCACTATTGCTGCTGATACCCGCTAGCTCTGCTGCTGCTGCTAAGTAAGGACTGTCATAGTTGCTTTCCAGAAATAATATGACTAGTTAAGGCTGAAGCTGACTCTTAAAGACGAATGCTCCAGTATCAAGACGATCACTGTTATTTCCCGGGCAGGAGAGAATATTTCATCAATAAAATATTTATCTATGAAAACTTATCGTGTTATTCGAAAGATATTCACGTTTCAAGCATGCATATGAAAATATCATAAAATTTCAATATTATATCTCGCAAGTGAGTTTTTGAGTAAAAATTGTTCGTTTTTGATTATTGATAATGTATTCAGTTATGCATTCAGTGTCCAATAAAATGAAAATATCTTAATCGGTCATTTTCGTGATTTTCAAGACAAATTATTGGTTTGTTATTGATATATCAAGCTTTGTTATTCTTGGATGCGCAATATTTTGATATTACTTTTTGTTATTCTACCAACTATTTAAATCATATCAAGATTAAAATGAGGTGTATTTCCAATATCTGGTTGTGATATTATAATGATATTTTCTCCTGCTCGGGTTACTTTACGCAGTAGAGTGTAGCGAGTGTACGAGTTCACTCAAGTTAATTTTTTTGATGTTTTTCTTCGACAGAAATTTATCAATTTCATCCTTTCCTGCCGAGTATGGAAGTTTTGTAAGTACTTTGATGCTTAGGGGCCCTCCACATTCCACATAAGCAACTGGGGGAGGGGTAGTGGGTACGAAAATATTCACGCTTGTTCACGGGATGGAGGGAGGGGGTGATGATAATGTCCACGTGGACAAGATATTTGTTTCGAAAAAAAACGGATATCCACGAAAAAAAATACATTTATAAATGATGTAGCTTGTTTTGGGTTTTTATTTTTTTATCGATTTTATCATCGCCTCAAGCATATTACCAAATCGTATAACATAATGTTTGCGGTAAAAAAATGGATTTTTTTCAGATGGTGATGAAAAAAAAACTAGGACAGATAATTGAGTTGAATAAATTTCCCATTATTGGTAATTATACACTAAGGTCGCTTTTTACGCGGCTATTTTTAGGCGGATTCCGGAAATTTACGCGATTTTTTTTACGCGGATTCCAGAACTTACGCGGTATTTTTTGGCGCGGATTTCGGTTTCCCTTAACTCGGAATGCAGAATTAACGCTGGTTTTTTTACGCAGATTCCGGAGTTTACGCGGTTTTTTTACGCGGATTCCGGAATTCACGCGGTTTTTTTGTACGCGGTTTTTTCTTACGCGGCATGTATCCCCCGCGTAAAAAACGACTTTAGTGTATTATCTTATTTGCAAAAAAAATTCTAGGCCCTTGCGAGCGGCCTTCCGACAGTTAACCGGAACATTCGCCAAGGCGGACGAAAACATAGGTGTAGGCATGTTTTTAAGCTCTTTTTTTTTTGACAAAATTGTTGGAATAGATCTTGCGCGCCAAGTTTGCCCAGAAATTCCCGA
Source organism: Wyeomyia smithii (assembly GCF_029784165.1). Taxonomy (NCBI): domain Eukaryota; kingdom Metazoa; phylum Arthropoda; class Insecta; order Diptera; family Culicidae; genus Wyeomyia; species Wyeomyia smithii. The sequence goes on from NC_073695.1 coordinate 274,561,265, forward strand.
TGGGACGCAACTTGAGGACGTTGGGCGGGTCCGCCCTTGGGTACCACATCGATATTCAGCCGCTCCATCTCCTCCAACGATCGCTTCGAGTAGTGGGTCGACGCCAAATCTGGCCAGCACACCGTGTCTTCGTCCTTATGGTATTTCTTGATGAACGACGCAACTTCTGGCAGGCACTTCGTACTATATATTTCCCTGTTCACGGCTGGCCCAGAGCAACTTTGACATCCCTTTCTCGCTGATTGACAGCCACAGTCGCACCTTCTTCGGGATACTCGGTCTGTGAAATAAACTTCACCTCGATGCTCACTTCCTTCGTGGGGGAAGCAAAATACGAAGTGCCCAGCCAGTCGTTGCCATTCAGGGTGAGAGGTAGGTCTCGTCGTCCATCATCACCACCACGTCGCAATTCGCCGGGAAAATCGACTTGACCATCTTATTCAACCGCTGTCGCTGCGTCATTGTCTGCAGCTCCGAGGTAAGTGGACGGGACTGACGCTTCCTGACATGTATGTCCATGTTCTCCATACCAACCTCCCGGCCAAGTGCACGCAACGATTTAGCCACTTTTCCCTCGGTCTTCCTTTTCAGCATCCTTTGAAGCTTCTTGTCGCTCAGAGTCGTTGGCCGTTCGGAACCGGGCTTTCTTTTGATGCTCTGATCGTTGTCCAATAGTGTCAAGATGTTGTAGATGCCGGAACGGGCAAACCCGGCGTCCACAAAGTGCCGCACAATGTCCGTTTTTGACGCGGCGGGGTACCGTTCTTTGAACGCGCACACTTCTGAACGGAGTAGCTTCCCTTTTTTCGCCATTACAGTTAGAGTTTGACTGATAGAGCTGTCAATTTTTTTTTGCAAACTAATGGGTTACTATGATGATGCATGAGTAGTTTCGTCAGTACGATGATGATGCATGAGTAGTTTCGTCAGTACGATTAAAGGTAAACCCATGAAAAATCGGCAAACGTTACTATGGGTGGATAATGTTTCCGAAGGCTTAGATAAAAGTGTTTCAGTCTGGAGAGAAGTTTTTGTGTGGAAAACCCTAAGAATAAACCTATGCTTGGAGTCCTTTTGACATTGAATGACATGATTCTATTGAGATTCGAACCCATGACTACACGGTTGTCAAAGCGGACTCAGTAACCTTGTGGCTACAAAACTTCATCCCGTTAGAATCACCTAAATAATTTTAACCATTTTCTTCATTTTATTCTGAACTTCAGGAGCGTTCTGAAGGATTTTTGGTTGATTCGGAGTACCTAGTTTGCTGCATTGCTGTTTGCTTTTTTCAGAGAATATTTTTTATGCGTTTTAGCACGAATTTTTATTTTCTTCTGTTTTTTTTTTTTTTTTGTACCGATGCATTCAAAATAAATTAAATGCAGCTTGTTCTTTGGTTTGGTTTTTCCTGGTTAAAATTGCTTTTATATGTTAATCCATACTAATTTAAGATCAATTTTAAGTTGATTTTTTTGTGTAAGAGATTCTTTGCTGCCCCATTTTTTTAAATTTAGAATTGGAACTAATTTCTGTTGTGGCCTATTCGTAGTTTTTTCTTTTTTTCGTTTCGTTTTCGTAAGTTTATGTCCATGTACTCATGTCAATTCGAGGTCAAATTTAAACTTGAAAACTTCGAAAATACAGACAAAAAACTTTGTTCATGCAATATTTTTCTACTAGCGAGATAACATTGTTTGCTTGTTCAACGAAGAGCATGATAAATATTAGCGTTACAAAACTTTATACAGTTCAAATATCTCCAAAAATGTACGTATTGTATAAAACACTCTTTCTATATTGACCGTCAATGTTTTAAAAATTTCCTAGTACAACGTGTTTTTCCATAAAAAAAACTCTCTTTTTCACTGGTAACACAACCAAACCCAACCTTCAACGCACCAATTCCAACGCCCGGAAAAAAGCATTCCATTCGTTAATTTAATGAGAGAAAACGAAAAAAAAACGCGCAAGTGTATAAATTTTCCGGTGGGGGCCGGGGCGGCAGGGGAACGGGAAATGCCTGCCTGCTAGAATATATCGTAAATGTTTATGTTTTGCTCGTTGCCAAATCAACAACGAGCGCCAAAATCTGGAGCTGGAGCTGCGTGTCGGTATGTGTCGTCAGTCGGCGTTCTTGGAAGGCTAGCACACAGAACTCTATGGCAACGGCTGTCAAATTGGCGCTGGCGTTACTGCCGTTGACGCTTTATTCTGTTTTGAAGGTTTTATACTCTATTACGATGTCTTCTAGACGACCGTAGAAGGGAGGGTGGGAAAATTGTCCCTGTGTTCGTTTTCATTTTCATTCATAACATTAAGTGAGCTTATTTCCTGATTCGTTCAGGACGTAGTACTGGCCTGACGTTTAGTGGCGACGCTGGAGTCAGTTGGGTGTGACGTTCTAGGCTGGAAGATGATCGCTGGGAGGGGGAATTAGGATGGAGTTTTTTTTGCTTTCCTTCTTGCGTTTAGAGCACAAACTCGTAACCCATCCCAAGGTGGCTTTCGGTTTCCGGAGGGGACGAATGACTCGGCTTGATGAGTGAATGGTTGCCCGGATGGGGGGGACCCGGAATTGCAATCTTCGGAATCAGGGGCCGGCTGACTTCGGAATTGGATCGGGGAATTGGAGACTGACTGGGCCGAGGGAACGGGGAATGATCATCTATTTATTCTTCTATGCTTGTTTTTGGGTCGATTGTGGGTTTTCCCTCGGCAGCAATATTGAACGGAAAGGAAGGTTATGAAAAGTTTACATTAAAGTTGTGATGTTTGATTCGATCGTATTTCTAGTGTAATAAGTTTTCTATTCCAAATGGCGGGCTTTAATAATACAAAAAATAAAACAGAGACCATGTCCCTGTTTTTGTTTTGAATGTGTTGATTTTTAACGTCTTTCACGGGGGACTGGAAATGGAAATAAACTTGGCAAGAAGCAAATGGCTTGCGACAAATAAACCTATTCAATTCAATTTTGTTGCTCTGCGAAAATGCCCCAACCAGGATGTGCTCCTCCAACCAATAAAAATAGACTAAAATTCCTAATTCGATTCGACACCCGCCACTTCGATGGAGGGTGATATTGAAGTAACGGCAAATGAACTGGGAGGAAATGGGCAAGCCATACGAAATTGTCGCTTAAGCTCAGTCAATTTTGAAAAGTATCTGGGCTAGAATGGGGTCATAAAACTCCCGTCTCTTTTTTAACTAATGGGAGAGTTTCGTAGCCTGTCGGAATGTATTTCTTTCTGGGGAAATGGACTGATTTTGGCGTTCCATTTACTGCCTTGTAGTTTAGGCATCCACTTTTTATGATTACTTTTAAATAACCGAAATTTAAAGCGCATTTTTTACTGATTTTTTTTTTGGTTTCAGGTAGTGTATCGCGGCTTTGATGGTTTTTCGAAGAAACATCAAACCTGACGCCCTGTCATCATCGATTGCTGTCAGACTGTTTTATGTGTGGCGGAGAGCTCGAAGTTTCAAGCGGTGATGATTTCGAATTAAGTGCACCTCATAAACAGGTTTTCAGTAGTTGTAACCGTATAACGATTATTGGTCATTCGAATAAACCCACAGCCCCACTAGAGCTTAAAACTTTACAACCAAATATCAATTTTCTCCCGAGCTCACAAAGAGGGCACCGGATCTTTTCCGCCATCTTTGTCCCTGTCTTTTATGCATGTTGCCACATGGCGAAAGGTCAACAACTGGCGTCAGTAGATCACATTTACACTCGAAACCGCAGCCGCCAAGAAGGGCAGCAACAAAAGCAACAGCACCGACAAGAGTCATCAACAGTTCGAGTATTTTTCATCTTCTTCTGAAGTTTGTGTGAACCCATAAAACATTTAACATATGCCCTCCGTTCGTCACCCGAGCAGAAAGGAGACCTATATCTAATCGAAATCTATCGTTGGAACAGCAGTTACCGAAGAGAGAGCGAGTGCATCTAGAGATACTTACGATGATGCAGAGGAAAGAAAAAAAACCGGAGACTTTTCTATGGAGACCTTTAAATATGCATTATGGACTGTCTTCTCCATCGAGCCGTGCATTGGCAGTCATGTATGACGTACGATATGCTCCAAGTGATGAATGGGAGCCTGCTTCGGCATGTGTCGTTGAAGATCCCTACCGAGAAACAGAAGAAAAGAAGAAGGCAGAATCGGAAAAAAAAATAAATAAATTTTTCAAAAACCGATGTCAGCCAACCGGTCACGGAGTTGTCTATCGGTTGTCGGCTTTCGGTCTCCAGGCACACTAGCCTTGGGTATCTTTCCCAAAATAACGACTAACGGTGTCAGTCCCGAAAGTGGTAAAGGGTTTACTGCAGACAGTGGCTTTCAACGGTACTAATCGACCACGTGTTGGCTAGAGTGGGTATTCTGTTACAGAGTGAAAACTGTGAACTAAACGCTGTTAGCGGAAATTCAATTATTGAAAATGAGAACTTAACTGAATGGTGGATTAAGAACAAAAGACTCGAACAACAGAATCAGATTGGAATGATAACTGTTAAACGTGAGACGGAATTGTAGTGATATTCATTTTTAATATCAGTGTAATTATTAGTTAGACACGGAAATCAGATAAATTCAATCAAACAGAATCCACTGGCACTTTTGGTATTTCTGTTTTATTTAGATATACCTTGATCCTACTCTACCAAAAGCGCCTCTCTTTTGCGAAGTGATAAATTTGATTGCATTAAAATAAAATCAATTACTCGTATCATGTGCCCGCAGCTTGCAGTAAGATATATGTGGGTTGCCGATGGTGCGATGACGATGGTGGTTTCTAGACGTTATCGGACATCAATGCCGAATCCCCGTCCCCAAAGTAGTATGCCATCGCCACCGGTGACATACGATATCTTCTTATATATTGCCATCAGCAAGACGAAGCAACAAGACCTTCACGAGAAACTGCACCGCATCGTGCGTCGGTTGGCAGGGCCGGGGTTTCTCGGTGTTTTCTTGCCGGTAAAGGGGAAAAACTTTTATCGACAAACCGAAAACCAAATCCTGCACAGAAAGGATAGTGGCGAAGCGAAGCGAAGTAATTGTGGTGAGCTGCAAGAGTAAAGATTTCAGACTTTAATTGATTGTGTTTACTTTGTATCCAGATTTTTTTCTCTGTTAGTTCCATAGCAGCAATTGGCTGCTACATGACTTTCACATTAGCTACCGCACAAAAGGATTCCCCGCTTGAATATCTCAATTTCATGTACCCTTTCGGTAGGATAAAAACCCTCTCTGTCCTTTTGCAGCCATCTTCCCTACCACTCTCGTCGTTGTCATCCCAGAGACGCAAAAAAAAAACTATATGTTGACTGCAATGCTGTTTTTATTCATGCTGATTACTTGGGCAAATAAAGGGCTCCGAATAATCCGATTCTGATCCTCGATAGCCACGTCCTTGCGACACATGGTGTAATTCATAATGCCGGTAGCTGTGTAAGGCAGCATAATTTCGGTCTCCGTGTGGGTTATTTTTCCATACTGCGAAGCAGCATAGTGTATGTTGATCCAACTTTATAATCCGTTTATGATCTCTTCTCACTCTGGCCCAGCCAATGAGTGGAAATTGAATGAAAATAAGCGCTACACTGTGTGCCCGGTTTGTCGCCATCCTCGAATAAGGAAGCGCTGTTCGGATGCTCAGATGCATGTTAGGTTGTGGATATCAATATTCCTAGCGCGAACTTCGAGCGTGCGGAGGGCAAATTTTATGCAAGATCCTGTGCTATGGTTTCGAGCAAGCAATAATCTCCTGTACAAACAAGTGAATTTTCCCCGTTTTCTAATATTTCTCTCTTCCAATATATAGGGGCGGAATTTGTACATGATTTATTTTGGCTACCGGCTAGATTATGTCTAATCTCTGGCTCCAGCTGGGCACGTTCTGGCCAGGGGGATTCCGAGCTGGCAATAAAGAAGATTTGTTGGCTTCAATTGAGACGAATGGGGGGTCGATGCGTCAGGATTTACATGCTTACTCACTATCGCTATCGAGAAGCGGAAATAAGTTTGAACTTTGAATTGCTCTAACCTTCTGAGTGTGTGTGTGTCAATATGCGAAAATATTTCATCATCTCTATACGTTGTGTTGGCTTTTCAATAGAAATTCCTCTACTCTTTTGAGTAACGGATGTTATTAATTCAGTGATATGCAAAACCGTAAAAGTAAACGAACAAACATGTAGTTTTTTCGCCTTCTTTTTCTTCCTCTTTTGAATTAGAGCTGAAGAGGCTCGTACTATTCTGTTCACTGTTTACTGTTAAACGTAGGTAAAAGCAAAACCTTGGTCTTTTCAAAAAAAATTTCTACTAAATCTGAGCACAATTCGACTTTCAAACCGATCAAAATTTTCGAACCATGAGGAGCTATACTGAATTCTTTAAGAGTTATTACAAATGCGCTATTCATCAAGAGCGAATTCGCATTTGGGTATTTTTTCTTAACAGTGAAGGGTTCTAGAAGGTGTTAGCTCTACCGATCTTCCAAAGACCCTTTACAGAATGACTGAGTACTTGCAGTACATTCTAGAATAATTTTCCAATCGGTAAGCCCCGCCTCAGAATAATATTAGAATCTTACAGATTTTATTATTGTTTTCAGACTTTCAATTCGTTTGATACATTTATATCAAAAAAGTTGATCCGTATTTAATAGCATGTTATATTCATTGACAAGAGGAGTGCCAAATAGTAAAATGAATAAATCTCACCATATAAACGTACCAAAATATAACCTATGTATGTACCAAAATAGAACCTAAAATCTGTTGACAAATTGCTAAACTTGTAATAAATAATGTGTCAATCGGTCGCCTACGCAATTGCTACAATAAGCTATGATAACTTAAAATAATAATGATAAATTAAAAAATATAAGCAAAAAAAGACATTAATTTGCAATGCATTTGCTCCATTTACGGTGGAAACAGCAGCACTGTCTGTCCACTCGGACCTGCACACAAGCTTTCATGCAGGCCTTAATGTGGAAAGCAAGCGACGCTCGGTCCAATTGTCACTTTCTATGCATGAACAATTTTGAAAGTAACAAAAATATTACTTTCAAACTACCTCCCGCATGTTCACTATATTTTGCTTTAGCCGCATCGTTTTAATGTTCACGTCCTCTATCGCACCGGATTCGGTAGTCCCAATTGCACCACTAAAATTAGTTTTTTACGAGCCGAAACAGGATTGACTCTACACTTCTCAAAGCAGTGTTCATCAATCCTTTCATTCGTTATACTCTTTAAACACACTGGACTCTGAACGAAGGCTTCTCAACTATGACTACAACACAAATTACCCCCTCCACATATTATAAATCACGACAAAACGCGACAACTTCGGACGCAATAAACGAAAACAAAACCCGCTGCAAACGACAGTGGCGCCAATCCCATATGCTAATTCAGCTATTTCATCGAATAATCTTCACGGCACTACGATACACATCGAGTAAAAGTTCCGCAGCACACACAACATAACAAACATTCCTGAAAAAACCCACTTCGCGATATTAAACAAATTATCTTCCGAAAATTCGCACGAGCGAAAATTTTGACGTCCGAATCCGGCCATGGCCTGCTTCTCCATCCTCTAATCAAAATATCTCCACTGTTTAACAAAACAATATATCAAACTTCAAGCAAAAACATCGAGCAGTTTCTCCTGATGTTGTGCAGACATTTTTATTGAGAATGTTCAAGTATTACTATGTAAAACTAAAAATGTATAAAGCAATGATCCGTTTTCGAAAACAATTTTCCCTTAAAAAAACAATCATGCCTTATTCGCAAGCAGTCATAATGGAATCAAATATCCAAGGATTGGAGTATATTTTTCCGTAAAATGCTTCTATAACATTTAAATTTAATGTAAAAACACTTTTTGTGCCAAAAATTTTCGTTAAAGTTGGAGTTATTGGTGGAATGCGAAGTCCTGTTTTGTTTCATGATCGGAACAGTTTACTTCTGAGACTTCACCGCTTCACTTTGCCTGTGCTTGATACTAGGGCACATTTCAACCTCGACAGCGAATCGCAGGACGGAGGACCCTCTGCTTCATTCTTAATCCTACGTTCTCCACAAAGGAACGACGAAAGTCAAATGGACTTACTTCCCGGTCCAGAGACAAATCATAGGCATCCCTTGTCAAACGACTTTCGAACGCGCAAAGGCGGCGACTGAGCAAAAATCTCAAAAAACTGCGGAACGACACTGGTTTGGGGTCATCGGCTCCGAAACCGCTCCCGACGGCCACATATAGGGACATGCCGGGAGCTATAAGCCTTGCGGTTACTTATGCTACCCACCCCAGCTCCCTACTCATAACAGACCAGCTTCAGACTTTCCAGACCCCCATCTTCGATCACATTACTGATCAGGAAAATCCAACCACCAAGCCCAAGTTTAACGGTTACCATCTAAAAAATGGCTACCTGTAACTTGCCTGTGCAGACACCAACACAATGCAGTGGTTGGAAAGGGAGGTACCTTCTCTCGCACCGTGGGAGGGAGCACAGCTTCGTGTATACCACATGAAAGATCAGACGCTATGTCGGTTACTTCGCGGACAGTGCGAACCCTCCGGATGAGAAGATCCTCCGTCCACTCCAGAATCAGAACGACCATCTCTCTACCAAAATGTGGCGAGTCTGTAGCCGCAAATTGGTAAAGACCTCGGTCGAGCTGGTTCTGGATGTTGACGAAGAATCGGCCAAACTCAATGAGAGTGGAAACCATGAACTGCACTACGGTTTCGGCAAAGCACGCATCCGAAAAGTAAGCGGAAGGCCGAACATCACAGACGGGAAAGACTCCGTCGCAACGACTCCGACGTAACATCAGGTACGTGCGGGCAACTCCTCCGGTAGTGCCCTGCCACCACCCAGGCAAAGCGATCCTGCGAATGGGCTAAAGGTACGTGTGAGAAACTCCTCCGGGAGTGCCCAACAACCACCCAAACGCAACCCTGCGGCTGGAAAGGTACGCTCAGGATACGCCCCCGGGAGTTCCCTGCCACCACCCAAACAACGCCACCGAACAGTTGCACCCCCTGGAATCAAAAACCGCCACAGAGTGCGAGTCGACCTTCTGTTGCCAATCGAAGCAACCGAAGCCAAACAACTTTCATCAACCAGCCTACCCGGGGTTGGCAGCCGTCAGCCAAAACCCGGATCATTTTCCGATCTGGACAAAGACGACAATTTCACTGTGAAGTGAGCAGCCTTCGCTGCGTGCAAGCGGATCTCCATCACGCAAAAGGCGTCTCGGGTGTTCTTCGCAAGGGACACGCTAAAGAGCAGCTAGCGGCTGCACTCATCCAGAAGCCATGGATCAACGAATCCAAATTTCTCGGACTTAACACTCCTGAGGGGCCATCCACATACCACGTGGACAGATTTTTGACGATTTTAACGTACCTTCTAACGATCTCAATGTATGTAATGTAGGGAATAACCCCTCTTTTTTCAACGCTATCAGACAGAAGGTCTTTGATCTCACTCTCTGTAGCGCCTCTATTTCTGAAAATATAAAAATTGCCATGTCTCCGATGAACCCAGTTTGTCGGATCACAGACACATTGTTTTTAATATAGAGGCTAACCCTCTGAAAAGATAGCTGTTCAGAAATCCTAGGAATACAGATTGGGAATCCTTTAAGGAACACCTGATCGATTCACGAACTTTCAGTTACAGCAACATTCGAAATTCAGTTGACCTGAATTCGGCAGCAAATGATCTACAAAACAGAATCATGGATCGAACTATCCACTAACACAGCGGTCAGTATGCCGTGACGTACCCTGGTGGAATGATCAACTTAGTGACCTTCGTCGGGAAACTAGGCGGTTGTTCAACAGGGCAAAGGTCACGTCTAACTGGGACGACTACAGGGCGTCCCTCACTAAGTACAACGCCGAGCTACGCAAGGCTAAACGGAAATCCAGAGTTAGTTTCTGTGAAAGAATCCAAACTCTGCCGGAAGCAACGCGGCTCCAAAAAGCGATCTCCAAAGACCATACTAATGGTTTAGGATAAGTGAGGAAAGAGGACGGATGCCTCACTGTCACCACCAAGGAAACGTTGGAGGTTCTTATGAACACCCACTTTCCTGGATCGACAGAGACCGAAGAACTGAATAGTGATGGGTCGCGGCAGGACAATTCGAGACATATGGCGTCTCGGGAGTCCATCCTGCTGGCCCGTCGACTGTTCACGGAAGCCTCAATAGGTTGTGCTCTAAGCTCATTCGACCCTATGAAGTCTCCAGGTCCAGACGGCATACTACCCATCTTTCTACAAACATCGGCCGCAGCAATTATGTCCGAACTCATCAACCTCTTCAGAGCCAGCTTTATCCTGGGCCATATTCCAGATTACTGGCTGAAGGTGTAGGTAGTGTTTATAGCCAAAGTTGGAAGAAAGGACAAAACCCTACCCAAGACCTTCAGACCCTTAAGTCTGACTTTATCACTTCTCAAGTTGATAAGGCAAATAGAACCAACATGCCATTAAAGCGGCAAGTCAACAGAAACTGTCCTTCATAGCTTAGTGACGTTGATTGAAAAGTCCCTGAATTATCAGGAGACGGCGCTATGTGCCTTTCTTGATATTGAAGGGGCCTTCGATAACACGTCCTATGCATCAAATAATACTGCACTCATCAATGAAGGAATCGACCGCACTTCAAGGAGCTGGATACACGCAATGCTCTCTAGCAGAGTGATCACAGCAACCTTGGGAGATTCGTCTGTTACAATGTCGTCGATCAAGGGATGCTCGCAAGGAGGAGATCTCTCGCCCTTGTTATGGTCACTAGTTGTCGACGCACTTCTCCATAAGCTTTCACATCTTGGTTACGAGATCATTGTATATGCTGATAACATTGTCCTCTTCGTCAGAGGTCAACACGACGCAACTTTGTCGAGCCGAATGCAAGCGGCTCTGAATTTCACCATGTTATGGTGTCTACAGGAGGGTCTAAACATAAACCCCTCAAAAACAGTCCTAATGCCATTCAGTAGACGAAGGAAGATCTCCATCACTCCTCCAACAGTGAATGGAGTTAGACTGGGCTTCAGCAATGAATTGAATACCTCGGAATTATTCTGGACAAGAAACTGAACTGGTCTGCACAACTGGATCATGCCGCTAAGAAAGCGACCTCGGCGATCTAGGCCTGTTCGGTAAGACCTGGTTACTGAAACCAGACTTTGCACTCTGGTCTTGCAAGACCATTGCCCGACCAAGAATCACCTATGCTGCCTTTGTGAGGTGACCTAAGGTGAACGAAATGACTGTTCAAGCCAAACTCAAAGAAGTTCAAAGACTTGCATGTCTTCCGGTTACTATGCGAACAACTCCAACTGCAGCCATGGAAGCTATGCTCTGCCTACTGCCTCTACATCTTATGTGAAAAAGGAAGCAGAGCTTGGCGAAAACTATACTCGAAGGGGACCGAATCAGCCACCTTCGCATACTTAGGGAGTTTAAACTAACTCCGCTATTAACTACTGTCTCCGACTGGATGGATTTCTGTCTCCGTGTTGGGTATTTTCGTCACTGCGACCAATTTTTTGATATTTTGTGACATATTCCCGCTTTTTTAATCTTGCTAAGTCAGGATAACGTACAGTACTGGACAAAAAGAAGTACGCACCCAATATCCTAATGTTGAACTCCCTGTATCTTTTTTAATATAAGGTATATAAACTCGATGAATTCGGAGAAGTTGTAGTATTTCTAATATACTAACGATTGGTATAATAATTTTGTCAAAGAATTGCATATTAAATTCACACTTCAGCATAATTGTAACTAAGCTCTATTTTCGCTTGGTCAAAATAAAGTACGCATTCTTTATATCATCATCAGTTTACTATTTCACAGCTCAGATAATTTATTTTTTATTGTGTCTTACTCCTCGTAAGTCCAATAAGATTCCTATTGCTGCAGAGAAACGTCGAAACAATGTGTTTGATTATTTGTTTATCATTATTAGTGCGCGGTACAATCGGATAAGATGGGGAAAAAGCAAATTTCCCTAGATATTCGTAAACTTATAGTTAACAACCGTCAGGAAGGTCTTTCTTATAGAGAAATTGCTCGAAAATACGATTTAAGTGAAGCTGGAGAACTGGGAAGCGTAGCCGATCGGACCGGTAGAGGAAGGAAGCGGAAAACTACAACTAGCGATGATCGCCGAATTTCTCAAGAAGTGACAAAAAATCCTTTCGCTACCAGCCGAGTGATTCGTGAAAATGCTGATATAAATTTCTCTGAACGAACTGTGCGTAGAAGACTACAGGAAATAGGTTATAAGAGTGGATTTGCCCAACGACGACCTTTGATTCGAAAGGTTAACAGGTTTGTTTACTTCGTATTCAGCATACATTTTTGGCTGAGGTTTATTTCTGCAGGATCAAACGCCTCAAATTCGCTCAAAAATACATCGACAAGCCGATAGAGTTCTGGAAACAGGTTATCTGGAGCGATGAAAGTAAATTTGAACTCTTTGGCCACAAACAACGAGCACGAGTTTAGACGAAACCTGGTGAGAAACTTGCCGATAAAAATAATCAGAAGACGGTCAAGCACGGAGGTGGCAGTATCATGGTGTGGAGGTGCTTTGCTTGGTCGGGTGTTGGTAATATTTAGAAAATTGATGGCATAATGACGGCAGACCATTACATCAGCATTTTAAAGAGAAATCTTACAGAGTCGGCGCGAAAGGTTGGCTTAGAGAAGAAGTTCACTTTTTAAAAAGACAATGATCCTAAGCATACCGCCCACAAAACCACTGCGTATTTTCGTGCTTCACGCATCAAGCTATTGGAATGGCCATCACAAAGTCCGGACTTAAATCCGATAGAAAATTTGTGGTCGATTTTGGATCAAAATGTCGACAAGGGAGGTGTCACCAACCGCGACAAACTGTTAGAAGCTTTGGAAAAGGCTTGGACAAATATCGACTCCCAACATATTAAAAACCTCGTTGAAAGTATGCCTCGACTCCTGCAATCCGTGATTGAAGCTAAAGGTGGCCAAACTAAATACTAAAATAAAGAAAAATCAGTTTGAACGTTGAATCACTATAATGCGTACTTTATTTTGTCCACAAGAAAAATGACAATTTCCAAATATAAGCTCTTTTTATGTTAATATGTCATTCTAATGTCGCTTTATCTAACATTTTTCGAAAGTACACCTCCAGTACTGTCTTTTGTTAGAACACTTTGATTATCAATCTGCCTTAGATTCTACCTAAATCAAGAAATTTTGAACATATCACAGGTGCGTACTTTTTTTTGTCCAGTACTGTATCACTATTGGAAGTGGTCGTTACAGTCTGGCCAAAAGCATCAGTCCGCACAACCGTACTGGGATTTGTTCTCCAGATTTCAGAGGGTTCCAGTAGACCTCTCTCGATGAACTTATATCTTTTGATAAAAATTGCCGGACATCGGCAAATACGACGTTAGGACCGACATGGATATTCCGTATAGGGTGATGGAAACAAACCGCTCTATGTGGAACAATGGAGGGCCTAGTCTTCCACCTGACAAAATCTTTATTTTCTTGAGAGTGCCCATTTTGGAATGTTTAGAATAGTTTTAGACAGTTAAATTTTCTGCCTAAAAACACTTGGATTCAAATGAACCTAAAATAAATTAGCTGTTCCGATCATGATTAACCCTTTTCCAACCATAATACACACTCTATGATTAGATAAAATGGTATATTTTAATGACTTCATATTATATTATCCATTAATTATTGTTTCTGTAAACTAGACAGATAAATTGTTTCGATAAACGCAGTTTGTTCATGATTTAATGCGATATTATTGGTGAAAATGTAACATTGGGTCGTTGTCAAGATTTGGCAGGAAGAACGAGCATCGGCGAGGTGAATGGAACGTATTGTGTGTCCCATCCACAAAAAGAGCGACAAGCTGGAGTGCTGCAATTACCAGGCAGTCACTCTGCAGAACACTGCCGTCGACTTTTACCATTTGCGAAGCAGTTCGTGGGGCACTATCGGGCGGGATTCATGGGAGTCCGTACCACTACGGATTCGCTGTTCGGTAGGTTATGCAGAAATGCCGCGAATACAACGTGTGCACAAATCATCAATTCATCTATTTCAAATCAGCATATGACACAATCGGTCGAGAAAAGCTATTGCAAATAATGCACTAATACGGAATTTGAAACAAACCAGCGCGGTTGGTCAAACGACTCGAACTACAGAGTATCGGGGGCATTCTTGAGCCCCTTCAAAACTCAAAGTGGTTCATGGCAAGGTGATGGTCGTGTCCACTGTTTAATATTGCCTTGTAGGGTGTCATAAGAAGAGCAGCACGATATTCCAAAAGTTAATTCAACTGTATGGCTTTGCCGACGATATCGACATTATGAAGATGGCGGATACCTACATCGAACTAAAGGCCGAAGCCAAACAGGTTGGATTAGTCATCAAGGCATCGAAGAAGAAGTACATGGAAGGAAGCGGTTCACGAGAAGACAGTGCTGGCCTTCAACCATGAGTTCGTACAAGGTGGATCGATCAGGTTGGAGACCATAGACCGAGTGGAATGGAGACGACTCTTACGTACAGCGAAGGCCACACACCGGCTTGGGACTGTTTGGTAAGGTAAGAAAACAGATTGTTTTCTCTAAAATTAAGCTTTAAAGTATTTTATTAGTTTTGTTTTGACATAGGATTACGGCAAAAATTCTGGGATGAAGGTGTAAACTGAAATACAAAAAAAAAACATCGAGACATCGCCACGGCAACTGTCCAACCTGAATTGTTTATAACTTAGTCTTGCGGCAATCGATTAAAAAATAAGCTACGCGTCCAAAAAGGTATGGAAAATTTTCTGATGCCTTATTATTATACAATCGAAAAACTTAGAGCCTTTTCGAGCTTTTTGAGCCAATATGGATATTTTCGGAGACTGGATGATACTTGGAGGCCGGAAATCAACCCCAAACGTCAATTCAAAATTAAAGATGTTGATTTCCAGTTTTCGAAAAACAGAATAAAATGAACAAATTCCACCTAGTATGGGAATTTCCGCTGATGAAGAATTGCCCTCGGACTGGTTGGAGGGTCTCATATGCCCGATCTACAAAAAAGGTCATCGCCTGGACTGTAGCAATTATAGGGGCATAACTCTTCTCAATACCGTGTACAAAATTCTCTCCCGCATCCTGTTCCACAGACTGAGGCCGTTGCAGGAGACCTTTGTTGGCGATGACCAATGCGGTTTTCGAGGGGGATGCTTCACGACGGACCAAATGTTTACCTTGCGACAAATCCTCGATAAATTTCGAGAATTCAACTTGCAGACGCACCATCTGTTCATGGACTTCAGGGCAGCGTACGATTCAGTTTAGAGAAATGAGTTATGGCAGATTATGATCCAACATGGCTTTCCAACAAAGCTGATTAGGCTGATACGTGCCACCCTTGTAGGTTCTACATCAAGCGTCAGGATAGCCGGTGAGATATCGGACTCTTTCGTGACGTTAGATGGTTTGAAGCAGGGTTACGGGCTGTCGAACTTATTGTTCAACATCGCACTGGATGGTGCTATACGGAGGGCTGGTGTGCAGAGAAGCGGCCCCACCATCACGAAGTCGCACATGCTTCTAGGTTTTGCGGACGATATCGACATTATTGGTATTGACCGTAGAGCAGTGGAAGAGGCCTTCGGACCTCTCAGGAGGGAAGTTGCGATATTAGGGCTTGTCATAAACTCTGCCAAAACGAAATACATGGTGGCTTTCAGAGTGCGTGGTAGTCCGTCGGAGGTTGGTGCTGCGGTGATGCTAGATGGGGAAACATTTGAAGTAGTCGACGAATTTATTTACCTGGGAACATTAGTGATATGTGACAACGAGGTTAGCCGTGAGATAAAGAGCCGGATAGCAGCCGCAAACAGGGCCTTTTACGGATTACGTAACCAGCTAAGGTCCCGCAGTCTGCAAATCCTTACTAAACTTGCACTCTATAAAACACTGATTCTTCCGGTGGCTCTCTACGGCCATGAATCATGGACGCTGAAAGAGGCTGATCGGCCGAGCGTAGGATTTTGCATTCAATCCTTGACGTAAACTAGAAAATGGTGTTTGGCGCAGACGCATGAATCATGAAATGTACCAGGCATACAAATCGGCGGATATAGTCAAGCGGATAAAACACGGCAGGCTTCAGTGGGCTGGGCATGTAGCGAGAATGCCGGATGAGCGTCAAGCGAAGGCTATATTTAGCAGGAATTCCGATAGAGGTCGTCGACTTCGGGATAGACCCCGCACTCGTTGGATGTGTGCTGTCGACGAGGATACACGCGAAATAGGTGTGAGGGGCGATTGGAGGATAGCAGCCCAAGACCGAGAGACATGGCGACGTATTCTGGATTCGGCACTGGATCGATAATCGGTCTGTCGCCTTAAAGTAAAGTAAAGTAAGTATGGGAATTTCCGGAATTAGATTGATACCAGAAGTTCAAGAACTCTCCAGATATTTTTTTTTTATTCAAGATGATGCATTCCGGTTCCTGGAATATAGTGCAAAAAGACCAAATACAGTTATACAGAGGGTATAAATTGACCGCAAATGTCATTTTGAATTTTTCAAGGCAAAATTATATAATTTTTAGAGAGCCATTTTATTAGTGTTGGATGAAAGTTTTTGACATAAACATATTGGTACAAGATACTTTATCGTAATTTGAGCGTCTTTCATTCAAAAAAATTTTGAAAAGAGAAGTTTGCCTCGATCTTATCACTCGCGATCACTCCCGAAGGCTCCAATGCAAGTCATGTAACAAACAGCCCTATGCAGTTCTTTATCAGCCTTGTGGCCGTGGCTCTGCACACAACTTTTCGTTTGTTCTTTTGAAGATGAAGCGGTTCTCTAGAAACAACTGTGTTTCAGCAACATTTTTATTATTTTCGAACAATCTCAAGCGCTTTTTTCGATGTTCAAGGGTCATGATTCTTCAGCATACGATGTCAAATGAATTATATCTCGGAGGTTGGAAGCCCAGGGACTGTAAAGTCTACATCTACATCACTCATACTGACATTAGCTCCTTCCTACTATACTTGTGAATAGTGTTGAGGATTCCTCGGTCTCTAGTAGCAACCAGTATCAAACTAATAAGCTAACAATAATCAAATAGAACAAAGTTTACCACTAAGGTTTGTTCCACTTAGTATTTGGCCGTTTCTTTCCATTTACTACAGCACCCTTTAGTTGTCGTACCAAGAAGCTAATGACAGCGTTTTGATCTGAAAGGTTTGTTTACATAGTGGCTTGGTACACGCGTTGAAAAGTTATCAAAGCTGAATCACGAGAAACGTTGAAAACCAAACACGGTCTGGAGGAATGATCGTCAAGGCTCTCAAACTACCGAAATCGACTGTGAATACCACGCTCAAACGTTACCAGGAAACTTTGACGGGAGATCGCGCTAAACAAACCAAACGTAGAAGTGGACCATTGAACCGGAAACTACGAGCGAAGGTCATCAGGGCAGCCCAGAATAATCCTGAGGTCTTCCTCCGTGATTTGGCGAAAAGGTTCAATGCAGCACATAGTATAGTTCGTCGAATCTGTATGCGTGGAAGATTACGGTCGTATCATGCCAGCAAACAACCCAACAGGACACTGAAACAGAACCTGGTTGCCAAAACCCGAGCAAAATAGCGATACGAGAAAATCCTGACAGAGTACAACGGCTGTATTTTGATGGACTATAAAACATACGTCAAAATGGACTTTTGACAAATCCAGGGTCGGAAATTTTACCTTGCCAACCGTAAAGGTAATGCTCCAGGTAGGTTCAAATTTGTTTTCGCAGATAAATTCGCCCGCAAGTTGATGATTTGGCAAGCCATCTGTAACTGCGGAAAGAAGGCAAAAGTTTTCATCACTGGAGCAACCATAAAAAAACAAGTTTACAAGGAAAAGTGTCTTCAGGAGATAGTTTTGCCGTTCATTCAGTCACATGAAGGTCCCGTAAAGTTCTGACCCGA
The DNA here is from genome assembly GCF_029784165.1 of Wyeomyia smithii. NCBI lineage: Eukaryota > Metazoa > Arthropoda > Insecta > Diptera > Culicidae > Wyeomyia > Wyeomyia smithii. The sequence continues at coordinate 274,579,342 of NC_073695.1, forward strand.
TCTAGCTAGCTGTCACTACGCCCGAAAAGATGTGTGGCAAATCAATCAAAACATCATCTGATAAGGAGAAGTGGTGGAAAAAAATGGCCGATACGGTTGATGTTGCCACTGTGCAGTGATTGATGGTAGGTACTTGACGAAAAGCTCGAAAATTCCTCGAAGCAGTAGACAAATAGTTTTTCTTGTTTTTTTTCCCTGAGGTTCGCCAATTTTTTACGTTATTTCCTCATGGAGAAATCGGAAATTGTATGCAACCATAAATGAAACAAACCTTAACAAAACCCATGAAAAATTGGTCAATTTTGACTAGGTTATAGATGATTACAAACCCACAAAAAACAATCTTCTGCAAGTGTTGAAACTTCACAAGACATAAATGAACAGTCACTTGCGAAACTTTTATTTCTTCTGCTTCATTTTTTAAGATTTGATGGTGCTCGGCGAAAAACTAAAATACAATCTGACCTTATTCATGTACTGTCGATTCCATATCTTGTCGCAATTAATTCCAATTGAATTTTCACCACACTTAACAGGTGCGAAATCTACTCAACACATCCGTATGTCACTTGTAGCCAAAATGTACGAGGGAAGAAATCCGGGGCCGTAACCTTTCCGATACAGTCAATCGTATAAATTTCCTCCCGGTCGAATAGAGTGTGTAGACGCTCGACTCCGCAGATCCACTCGGGGGTCGGAACCTCGTTATCGAAGATGCCGGCAGCCCGTCGACAGCTTTGTGGCCGTGGAATGGCGCTCGTAAATGTCATCCTAAATAATGACGCAACGGCGGTGAAGCGCTGCTCACGCGGATTAGCTGTCTCGGGTGCACTCCCGTGCCCAGGCCCGTGGTGACTGGCCTGTGGAAACCGATGCGCGAAGAAAGTGTTGCGTTGTAATTGATTTTTAATAAGATTTGTGAGCGGGTAATATCGGTTGGAATTTGACGCCTGCAGCGAAAGCCGAGCGGATGAGGTCAAAGCGTAATCTGGTTCGCATGGCAACTCCCGGGAGAACCATTTGCGTAATTTTTCGGATGACAGTAATGGAGTGGTAAATAAAGCGGTCCGTAAAATATGGGAGTGTCGATCGAATGAATGGAAGGCGGGGAAGAGGGAAGGATTTTCGCTCATTTCATCTGGTAGCCTTTTGATAACTTACAACGACGAAAAATATTTTTTATCCATTCGTGAACAAAACAAATAAAAATTTTCCATGTGTCATCGTTTCTAAGATCAATTTGAATTCTCGTTTCTCTTGATTTTTATTGTTCACACTTTGTCTTGACGCGAAGGTCATAAATCTTCGTCGACAGAATTCATCACCAGTTGGGTTGTAAAATGTGCCAAAAAATTGTCTTCTTTTAATCAACGAAAAAATTCACGCACAAATTTAATGGAAGAACGCTGTACCGCTACCGTGGAATTTAAATTGACAAACTGTGAACACTGCCGAAAGATTGTATGTTTGCTGAGTAACGTTTTATGGTCAGTGGTTTCATTCTCCGTCGGGTTCAAGGTAACCGAAAATTCACTTTCGGCTTCCCTCACTGCGCCGCAGATACCGACAATTTGATCCTCGTTAAGCTAATTGTATGGAATAGCAGTAATTTAACCCCAAAACCCACCTGAGGTTGACCAGGGCCAAACTGAAAGGAAAAACTTAATGATAGCCCTCCTGCCAGTTTCCAGCGAATCGATCAGTGCAAATTTTGGCAAAACTTTTCGCATGATTACTACATCCATCATTCCGTTTTCCGATTCCTCGGCAAAATGCCTTAATAAAAACGGATTGACAGAGCAGGTGAAGCTGCCAGACAGGAACCGAGAGTGAGTGAGTCGCATGGCGAGCAACTCCGCTCAACGCAGGGCCATCGTGTCATAAGGGAAATCAGCCGTTTTTTTACGACACCCATCTCATAAAGGCATTTATCCGACGGAACAGTAAATTGAACATGCGTCGCTGTAACGGGCGTAAAATCAAAGAATGGCGGTATATGTCATTATAGAGGTAAATTGCACACTATAAAAAACACTACTATGTTGATCAGCAGTTAACTTTTTATGGTGATCAGGTTAGTAAATTACGGTGTTTTTGTTGAATTTGTCCTTTTCACTAGCTGGACTTTATTGGTAATAAATGCCACAAACGCACATTGTATGATGGAAGTTGAAATAATTCGGTTGTTTTATTACATGCAGTTGCTTAAATTATTAAATGATTATTCATTGGTTAGTGATTTTTTTAGTCGAGTTTTCTTATCACCCCGAAATTTTTTGACCTACTAAGCAAAAACCCACATCTGCATACACACCTCAAAATCAGCAACAGAATAAACCACAACAAAAACGTTCACCAAGCTGCGACGAACGAGGGTTGATGCGTACGTACATCGAAGCTTATGAGTAAATTATGTTTATTTATGTTAAAAACACGCATTCATTCACCCACTAGCCTGTCCTGCTCCAGTCACCACCTCCCTAAACGCCCTGAAGTGACGCATACGGCATTTGACGATGACGGCCCCGGAGTGAAGTACAAAAGGCCATTAACCCTTTTATTTCTTTATTTGTTCTTTCTCCGGGCTCGATCTTTCGAATCCCCTTAAATCACCACTTTTCGTGTGTAGTCCCGTGTATGGCACTATACATCCATGTGTACGATTCAGTGTGCATGTTGTTTGCCTCAATTCCGACCCGTCATCTCAATCAAAACGCGAGCTTCAAACCGCAGCATCAGCAGCTACAGCAACGTACAGCATAGAGGCCGAGCTATACCACCCCCGCATCAACGGCCGCGCGCTCCCTCTCTGTGATGCTGCGGTTGCCTGATGCCGGTACAAAACCCCCTTCGCACTGCCTGGTACTAGCTACAGTGCCCGGCCAAGCTATCATTCGATCCGACAGCAACGGCTCAGCAGTAACAACAAAAACAACACAATCAGTCATAATAATAATAATAATACATGCAATGAATTCATCTAATGTTATCAAATAAACCACAGGCAACCACCTCGTCCACGTCCCTTCGTTCTGTACCGGTGTGTGGAACCGTTTTATGGACGTCCGTCCCTTCTTGCGCTCTTGGTGAGAACCTCCGCTCACGAATGGAATTGAATTATGGGCTGAACCGGGTACAAAATATCCTTCCAGCTACTGTCGATGCTGTTTAAAGTGAACTAAAAGACGAAAGACACACTAGAACGGTGAGATAGAGTATTTTGCCCAGCTCCTCCCACGTGCGGACAAACGAGAGCTGCACACCATCCGCCACCGCACAAATGCATTGTGTCTGGCTGCATCCGTAGCGTGCAACGAGGGTACGATTACGCATAGGTACGACCTTTTTCCATCAGCAGAGAATTTCGGGACACACTGATGCTGTGGAGGAAAATCGGAGTAGGTAGTTATTTCAGATGTCTAGTTTGTAGTTCTTTTTATGTTTTGTTGGGACGGAATAACAAATTCGTGTATGTACTTCCTCTGCCCACTCGGTCTCGGATGGATGCAGAATTTAATGTACTAAAAGCTAAATATCCGAGCTAAGAAAAACGGACAATAAAATGACGAGATGGAGAAAGAAGGTTAGTTAGTTGAGTTACTGTGCACTAGTAAATTGCAATTACTGTGACGTTCAAAATTACTCTAATCGCGGAATGTATTCAGTTTAGAACTCTAATCAGTTATTGTTTGGAGTGGTTGAATCTGGAATGTTTCAAAAGCAGTTTGTTCTGCAATGCTTCTTTCAATACTAGTAAGTTTATCAGAAACGTACGTGAATATGGGTTATGGGTAGCATCCAGTATATTCGTTCGAGATTTCATCAAAACCAAATCGAAAAAAATTTTGCGATACTTTTTTCAAATTTTAATTAGAATACTCAAAATTTTCATTCTAACAACTTCGTTGAAAGACAATGATCATGACATAATTTCCTAACTGTAAACAATACACTAATGACGGAACATTCTGGATTCCGAAAGTAGTTTTACACTTAAAATGAGCAATGAATTACTAAAATGTTATTTTTTGTCCACCTTGTTGTGACGATATCACTGAACTACCTCCGCGCTGTAGCTGCAGCTCGCCAAATTCGGCCAAAACTAAGCAGAACTTCTGTGAACGGTCGAATTTACTATGAGGCACTCTTGATTGTATATCGTTGAATCCATCGTCTTGTTCGAGACGAAAACCTACCTAGCTGTGGACGAAAAGCTACGAATTTTTTGCCAGATTATAAATTTACCCGAAAATACGCCATCAAAAGAGTAAATCGAGTGAAATTGGGAGGGCTTTTCACAAACATACACACAAACATACACACACACACACACATACAGAAAATGCTTAGCTCGTCGAACTGAGTCGAGTGAAGGTTTCTGACCTTTTTCCCATTCTGATAGCTCCATGTTTAGTGCGCTAAAGGAAACCCCACAGAATGGTTCTGGACCGATAAGTGTCGTGGCTGATCCGGCTCTTGCTAGTTCATCCGCCTTTTCATTTCCTTCGATGCCACAGTGTCCCAAGGTGAAGGTTTACCTTGTTACGTGTAGCTAGTTGCTGAAGCATTTTAATACATTTCCAAACTAATTTGGAAGTGCAAGTAACAGATTTTAAAGCATTTAAGGCTGCTTGACTATCAGAGAAAATGCATATATTAGCATTTCGATATTTCCTTTTTAAGCAGATCGAAGCACATTCCAAAATGGCATAGATTTCAGCTTGGAAAACATCCATCGCCACTGAACAACTTACTCCAGGGCCTGATATACCAGCCCCTACTTGATTTCCCATTTTCGAGCCGTCAGTGTAAAAAATTATAGAGCCATCTCGAGTTTTGGGCCCTCCACATTCCCTTTCATTACGACTTGGTTCGAAAACATTAAATAAATGGTTGAAATCATACCTTTTTCCATCAAATCTTCATTTTTTAATATTAGAGGATTTATATAAAACTCTTTTAAAATGCTTAGGTGACCATTTAGGTCTCCTTCTTTTTTTTTTTTTTTAAGGGGGGATTTGTTAGTAGCTTAAGTATTTATGATAAATATTAGTGCATAATGAGTATGTGTGTCCAATCACAAATGGTGACTTCTCAACACTGTTAGAAATTTGTAATTTTAATTGTTAGGATTTGTTTGCTTTCGCAATTAGGACTCATCATTCGTAGGGATTTAAACCTACTTGTCAGAAAAGGGGAAGTAAACTTACAACTAACTTAATTGCTAACTTATTGGCTATAAAGAGAGCTTATCGTAGCAATAGAGGATTGCAACGATTTTTGTCGAAAATTGTTAATAATTTTATTTGACAAGCTTCAAATGGTTCAACACCAGTAAGTCTATGTAATTCGAGTGTACCAAACCAAGAAAGACGCTTTAAAATCATTTTCAGAATTTTATTCTGAATCCTTTGGAGCGTTTTCTTCCTTGTTGAACAGCAACTTGACCAGATCGGTACAGCATAAAGCATTGCTGGTCTAAAAATTTGTTTGTAAATAAAAAGTTTGTTCTTTAAACAAAGTTTAGAATTCCTGTTAATGAGAGGATATAAACATCTCGTATATTTGATGCACTTGGCTTGTATACTCTCAATGTGCTCTTCGAAAATAAGTTTTTTATCATAAATTAGTCCCAAGTACTTAACCTTGTCGGACCAACTTAAAATAACCCCATTCATCTTGACAACGTGATTATTGTTTGGCTTGAGGAAAGAAGCCCTAGGCTTATGCGGAAAAATTATCATTTGAGTTTTAGAAGCATTGGGAGAGATTTTCCACTTTTGCAAGTAGGAAGAAAAAATATCTAAACTTTTCTGCAATCGACTGCATATGACACGAAGACTTTTTCCTTTTACGGAAATGCTTGTGTCATCGCAGAACAATGACTTTGTGCATCCTGGAGGCAAATCAGGAAGATCTGAAGTGAATATGTTGTACAGGACTGGACCCAAGACTGAACCTTGAGGTACACCTGCTCTGACAGGAAATCTATCAGATTTTAAATTCTGATAGAAAACCTGCAGAGTTCGATCAGTAAGATAATTTTTTAAAATTTTGATTAGGAAAATTGGAAAATTAAAAGTCTGCAATTTCGCAATCAAACCTTTATGCCAAACACTGTCGAATGCTTTTTCTATGTCTAAAAGAGCAGCTCCAGTGGAATAACCTTCAGATTTGTTAGCTCGTATCATATTAGTAACTCTGAGCAATTGATGAGTTGTGGAATGCCCATGGCGAAATCCAAACTGTTCATTTGCAAAAATTGAATTTTCGTTGATGAGTGACATCATTCTGTTAAGAATAATTCTCTCAAACAGTTTACTTATTGAAGAAAGCAAACTGATTGGTCGATAACTTGAAACTTCAGCTGGGTTCTTATCCGATTTTAAAATGGGAGTAATTTTTGCATTTTTCCATAATTTGGGAAAATATGCAATTTTGAAGCAGCAATTGAAAATTTTCACTAAAAATTCCATTGTGCTCTCAGGGAGATGTTTGATTAGTATATTAAAGATTCCATCGTCACCAGGTGCTTTCATATTTTTGAAATTTTTAATAATTGATTTAATCTCATTCAAGTTAGTTTCAATTATTTCTGCAGGTAAAAAATTCTGGGAAGAAATTAAATCAAATTGACGTGTGACTTCATTTTCAATTGGACTCACAAAATTCAAATTTAAGTTATGAACACTCTCAAACTGCTGAGCAAGTCTTTGAGCCTTTTGTTCATTGGATACAAGAAAACGTTCACCATCTTTCAAAACTGGAATAGGCTTTGAAGGTTTCTTAAGAATCTTCGACAGCTTCCAAAATGGTTTTGAATATGGTTTCAATTTTCCAACTTTAGTCTCAAAATTTTGATTTCTCAGAAGAGTAAATCTATGTTTAATCTCTTTCTGTAAATCTTTATAAATAGTTTTAAAAACAGGGTCACGAGAACGTTGATATTGACTTCTGCGGACATTTTTCAAACGAATTAGAAGTTGAAGATTTTCGTCAATTATTGATGAATCAAATTTCACTTGAGCCTTTGGAACAGAATAATTCCTGGCATCAACAATTGCACATTTTAATGCTTCCAAAGCGGAATCAATATTCACTTCGTTTTGCAAATCAAGCTCATTATTGAAATTTCTCTCAATATGAGCTTTGTATCTTTCCCAATTAGCCTTGTTATAATTGAAAACAGAGCTCATAGGGTTTAAAACTGATTCATGTGATAAAGAAAAAGTTATTGGAAGATGGTCAGAATCAAAGTCAGCATGTGTGATCAAATCACTACATACATGACTTTGATCTGTTAGCACCAAATCAATTGTTGAAGGGTTTCTTACAGAAGAAAAGCATGTAGGACTATTCGGAGACAAAATAGAATAGTATCCTGAAGAACAATCATTGAATAAAATTTTGCCATTGGAATTACTTTGAGAATTATTCCATGAACGATGTTTAGCGTTAAAATCGCCGATTATGAAAAATTTCGAACGATTTCTGGTGAGTTTTTGTAAATCACCTTTAAAATAATTTTTGAGCTCGCGTGTGCATTGAAATGGTAAACATGCTGCGGCAATAAATAAAATCCAAAGTTCAGTTTGAACTTCAATTCCCAAAGTTTCAATAACTTTCGTCTCAAGATGGGGAAGAGCACGATGTTTGATTCGGCGATGAATAACAATTGAACTCCACCGCCGGAACCCTGAATCCTATCATATCTATGAACCACGTAATTGGGATCATATTTTAATTTTATGTTAGGTTTCAAAAATGTTTCAGTAATAATTGCAATATGCACATTATTTACTGTTAAAAAAATTAAAAAGCTCATTCTCATTGGCCTTCAATGAGCGAGCATTCCAATTTAATATTTTAATTGTTTTATTTGAAATCATTGCTAAATTTTAAATTAGAAACAATTTTAATAGTAAAATTTGTGCCTATTTGAATGGTTTCAAACATTGATTTTGCCTGCAACATGGCGTTCATAAGATCGAACATTGCCTGTTGCAAAAAAGAAAGTTTACCTGCCGTAATAGGCCACAGGCAGTTGACATTAGAAAAAATATTATCGGCAGCAATATTAGCTGGAGTAATAGGTGTACAATTATTTTCTAGCGTGTTTTGCTTACCCATATTAACGGTCATTTTCGAACTACCAACACTAGGCGGTATAATGTTCGAACTACCTGTAACCTGTGCATATGTTAAACGGGTATGCAAAGGAGTAGGTAAACTATGCGTCACTGGTACGCTTGGAGAATTTTGTTTTGAAGTTGGTTTTAATTGAGAAATTGAATTTTGTTTACCTTGCCTTGCCTTAACAATTGCTAAACGGACTGGGCATTGATAAAAATTTGACATAAGGTTGCCGTTACAATTCGCACAGCGAAAATTTTTACTCTCTTTCACAGGAAATGTGTCCATTTTGTGAGAAGAGTCTCCACAATTAAGACATTTTTGGTCCATGTTACAGAATTTGGAACCATGGCCATAACGTTGGCAAGTACGGCATTGGGTGATATGCTTTTCACCTCCGCCATACTTCCTATAAATTTCCCACTTTACACGCACATTATACAAAGCATGTGCTTTTTCAAAAAATTTTAAGTTGTTAACCTCATTGCGGTTAAAATGAATTGAATAATTAACAAGGGAAATTCCAGTTCTCTGACTGTTTTCGCCTCGTGATTTTTGTTTCATTAGAATTACTTGGGTAGGGGCTATGCCAAGTAATTCTGTTAAAGTAAGTTTGATCTCATCAACGGTTTGATCGTTGGTGAGACCTTTCAAGACAACCTTGAACGGCTTGGCGTTCTTGGTGTCATATGTCAAAAATTTATACATCTTGTCAGTTAAATACTGAACAAGACGATCACGACCCTTTACTGAGTCGGCTAATAAGCGGCATTCACCTCTACGGCCAATTTGATAGGTAACTTTAACGTCATAAACAAACGTTGAAAGTTCCTTTTTGAATACATTAAATTCAGGAGAAATAGTTACCACAATAGGTGGAACTTTCTCCTTTTTTAAAGATTTTATATTTTGTATAGTTTCATTAATGGTAATTTCCATTTCACCAGCTTCTTGCTCAGGCAAAATATCAAAAGGATTGTCACTACAGACACTCGAAGTGTCAGAAAGAGATGCCTCTCTTTTCCTCCCCGCAGCGATGCGAGGTTTCTTTTTCCGTCCAGCCATTTCAGGTGATACGAAAAAAGTTAAAACAAATGTTAAATTCAAAAGTAGGTAGTCTTGAGAAAGACTGATGGGAAATAACTTTCAGGTAGTCTTTAAAAGACACACTGACAAAACACAAACTTTGAAGCTATAGGCAGTCAAAGACCAGTCCACAAGCAACCGTAAAAACGTCTGATCTGTAGGACAGTTCAAGACGCACTCTTTAGGTCTCCTTCAAAAAGATCTTTTGTGCGGCAGAGTCTAATTGCACTTTTAACCGCATCTAGTTGAATAATTTGGGGTAAGGGCAAAAGATTGAGAAGAGCATCCAGGACTTTGGAAGGAGTGGTGCTCATTGCCCCTGTAATGGCAGTAGTAGCAAGCCTTTGCAGTTTTTCGAACTTGAGTTAAGTTGTTTTTTCCTTGGTTTTTGGCCACCATATCAATGCTGCATATGTTATTCTCGGTTCTACTACAGCCGAGTAAATCCAATGTATCATTCTAGGCTTAAGCCCCCATTTTTTCCCAAATGTCCTCTAGCAAGCCCAAAAAGCACAGGTAGCCGTCAAGGACTTGTGTTACGTGTGCATTCCAGAGAAGCTTACTATCCAGGATAACTCCATTTAACTTCCATGGAGACAACCACGAGAGCGTATAGTTTAAAGCTAATTGCATTCGTTCTGAGATAATATCACCGAACTTACCACGGACTATGATAACCACGTCATCTGCAAAACCGATCACTTTAAACCCCAGTGACTCTAAGTTTTCCAAAAGATCGTTTACTACTAAGGACCATAGTAGTGGGGAAAGAACTCCCCCTTGCGGACAGCCTTTAACAGCTCCTACTTTAAGCGACGAATCTCCAAGATATTTCCCGTTTTGTAAGCATTTCTACAATCCATTCAATAAGGTAACTTTCAAAACTGTGTGCTTTCATTGCATTTATCATAGACATATAACTTGCATTGTCAAAGGCTCCTTCAATGTCCAGAAATGCTGCCAATAACATTTCTTTAGCCTCGAAAGATTTTTCAATTTTTGTTACAACTGAGTGAAGAGCATTCACTGTTGATTTTCCACTTTGATACGCAAATTGCATTTTACTCAGCGGGTGTCTGCAAAGTATTGTGTCCTTAACGTGTTCGTCAATAAGTTTTTCCATTATTTTTAGAAAGATAGAAGCCAAACTTATTGGTCTGAAAGATTTTGGTAATTTTGGTGATAATTGGCTCGAGAGATACTGTTATTATCAGTATAAGTGTAGCACTAGTTCCGAAATTGTTCTGTACGCTAAACAGTTTTGGCCGCAAAGTCTGTGTATAAAGAAAAGTTTAAATTTCGACGATTTGCTTTCCTTTTGAATGGAGAAAATAAAGATAAAATATAACAAGATAAAAAAAGCCAACATCAATCCGGGCATGACTCAAAATAAAAGTCTTTGGCTTAACAGAGAGGTGGTATTGCAAATAAAAAAAATCAATGCCAAATTGTACCAATATTTCATGACACGTTATGAACTCGTTCTCAAGTTATTGTTTTCTGACGCTACTTCTGTTATTTTGATTACCATGGAAAATCTCTTATAAATTCGTGAAATTGTGCAGCATGAACGCAAAGTGAATTAAGCGAGCTAAGTTAGATCAAAGACATCTCTAAAGCGTTCCGTTAGTCATATCTCTCATGATTGTTTATACATGCGCAAACTGTGCGCGTGACGTGTGCCGCGTTTCTTAACGATTTATAAAAAAAAAAACAACGTGTAACCTTTTGACGGAGAAATTGGTGTTGCTTATGCGCAATAGGAAGGTTTTTTTGGGGCAATTCGTGAGAGTGGGTGAAATATGAATCCACCTTCACGCCTGGTGAGACTTGTCAAAAACGCCCACAAAGGTAACAATCAGACGATTAAGTGTTGACCAGACTGTTTTGGTATTCGCAAGGAATTTTATTTATCGAATACCTTGCACAATCAATAAACAATATTCTTGTAAATTTTTGCATCGAATGGACGTTGTAATTAAAGTAAAACGCACGTATAAGGCGAAAACAATGCTCCTTCACCAAGACAACACTCGCGTTAATTGTGGCCATCGTATAAACGGAAAAAATCACTACAAACTGGTTCCTCACTCTCTGCACTCACTGGTTCATGCCTCGAGCGACTACTTACTGTTACCCCGGTAGAAAATGATACCAAAAAAAATTGAAAAAAAGGGGAAACAAAAACTAACGATGAGAGGAGTAAAAGATATGGGTCATTCCATATGAAGTGTACATGCCACTTGAACACGACCATCACAGATTTTGCTCAAAGTTGAGGGAATTATTGATCTACTGTCTCTTTGGAAAAATCCCAATTTTGGTGTCGATTGAAATACCCACCGCTCTGTAGGACCCCCCTCTTTATTGCAAAGTCACGCAATTTTTGTTGAAAATCTCGTTTTTCTTTTCCTTACATTTCATAGACGTAAGATGTCGGAAAAATACTGATGGACGATTTTTGAAGAAAATAAACCAAGGTATCCAGAAAAAGTATGACCTTTGACCAGAAGTGTTGCAAGATAAATTATTTTTGTATTTTAGAACTAAATTTACATTTTCCGGTAAATGCAGCCATTTTTATCCTAAATTTGATAATTTTATCGTGTTCCTTGGAAAGTTTCATATAAAAAAAAACTATCATCCCGAGGTGATATGAGCCAATCTCGAGATATAACATTTTTACGAAAATAGTTGTAAATTTCGTAATTAATTTATTTTATTTTTCATAGACGTAAGACACCCAAAAAATAGTGATAGGTGAATTTTAAGGAAATTAAACCAAGGAATCCAGAAAAAAATATTGTTTTTGACCGGAAGTGTTGCCAGATAGATTATTTTTGTATTTTGCATTTTTCGGCAAATGCAGCTTATTTTATTTCAAATTTGATGGTTTCATCGTATTTCTCGGATAATTTTATGTGGAAAACACTTATCGCCCTGAGATAATATGAGCCAATCTCGAGATATAACATTTACGAAAAATTAATTATGAAATTGAAAACTATTTTCGTAAAAATGCTATATTTCGAGATTGGTTCATACTACCACGGGAAGATAAGTGTTTCTTGCGTAAAATTTTTTGAGAAATACGATAAAATCATCAAATTCAGAATAAATTTGTCAAAAAATGCAAATTTAGTTTAAAATACAAAAATAGTCTTTCTGGCAACACTTCCGGTCAAAAACAATTTTTTTTTTTTGATTTATTGGTTCATTTTCTCCAAACTTCACTTACCACTATTTCTAAGGTGTCATACGTCTATAAATTGTGAAATAAATTTATTACGAAATTTACAACTATTTTCGTAAAAATACTATATCTCGAGATTTGCTCATATTACCATGGGGTGATACTTAACACTTACGTAAAATTTTCCAAGGAACACGATGAAATTATCAAATTTAGGATAAAAATGGCTGCTTTTTCCGGGAAATGTAAATTTAGTTTACAAATACAAAATAATAATTTATCTGGCAACACTTCCGGTCAAAAGTTGTATATTTTCTGGATTCTGTGTTTTTCTGGATTCTGGATGTTGTGGAAACATTGTTTTGTAGCTAGACGTGAAGTTTCAGAAGATTTTTTCATGCGGTTTATTTTGTGCGGTCCCTATCCCTCGCACAAAAACCGGTTTGAATGTACCGCATTGATAGTGGAAGTTATAGTGGAATAACATAGAAAAATGTCATTTGAATCCGAGCGGGTGTTGGAAAAGAAAAAGATTTTTGTTTTGTAAGTCAGATCAAGTTTGAAATAGAAAAAATTTATTTAGTAAATAATTGATGTAAATGTTAGTTTAAACAAGTATAAATATATCTTTCCTCTACTAAAGTGTGTAAGAGAAATAATTGTTAACCGGAGAAATGGTAAACGGGCGTAGAGCTAAGTAGAAGCATATAGAAAATAAAAAGATTAAAGCAGCCCGTACAGATTGAGAGGACTAAGGAAAGAAGTTAATTTTTATGAGCGGACGAATTTGACGCAGCTCACAAGGAGAATGCTAAAAGGGTTACATCATAGAACCCTAGTATATTGCAAAAGTTGCAAGGAGTTGGACGGTCGGATTTCGACGGTCAAACGAGGTTGAGAGCAGTGGTCAAAAGAGAGATGATCTAGTACAAACGAAAGTTCGTTTGCATCAAAAACGAAGACGATTACAAGAAGGGCGAAACGACGCAGCTACAGGACAAGCTCGACACCCATGACTATAAGTCGAAGACAAATTTGCCATATCTGTAACGCAAGGTTGAATCCTGTGAAGCGACAAATAATATGGCTACAATAGTAGGTAGACAAATTACACCAAAAGTTAAGTAGGAAGGAACTATTTCTGGCATCAGCACAAAAAGAAAAAGGGAGGTTCTATGCTAAGTAGAGCTGAAAAAAGTTGAATTTTGAGATTATTGGAGAGAGAGAGAGGAAGGTTGAGAGACAGGGAGTAACCTAAATCAACTACTATCATGTTACAAAACGGCATTTGAAAAACATTGTTTTTGCATGCTCACATAACTCATTTTCAATACGAGAAGAGAGGGAATAGGGTCTCCCTGCTTAAATTAACGATTGCGTAGTTCAGTCAACGATCGATTAGAAAAACAATATTCAAAACAACTTTTGTAGTTTCGGTGTTGGTCTGAAAAGTTTCCAACCTCTTTCCCAGAGGTACAGTCACAAAATTCCATTTTTGATGCAACCTTCTGTTGCAAAGTCTAAACTAGTATATTTTCACAACATTTCGTCGCAAGAATAAAGTGCTGATACTAGACACCTTGTTTCCAACAGGATAAACAACGAAGACCGCATGGTAACGCAATGAGTAGGCAACAGAAAATGAATAGCAATGCAGTATTCAAAGCCCAAAAACAAGGCGGAAAATTTGGAAAAGAATTTTTTTTTTCTTCTGGGGTTTCAGTAGAATTTGTTTAATAAAATCAATTTAGCCACATTCTTGAATCCGGGTGCACAGTGGTCCAATAAGGCACAAAGTGGACTTTAATTCTATAGCGTCTTTCACATTCACCCTAGCTTAATAGTTTCTTCGGAACAATTGTTTGTATGACTGACCCGCGTAATCACAAATTGTCAAAAAATATGAAAAGTTTACTATACTAATCATAAAATAATAAACTTTTTTGCGTTAAGAGATAGAAGAAAACTTTATTCAGAAGAATTGTAGAAGATTCAAAATTATGAAACTTTGTTGAACAAATGAAAATCCTATCTCTTTTCGGTACAAAGTTATAAAGCATATTACATGGAACTTATTCGAAAGTTAGTTTCTTGTACTTAACTTTTGTCAGTTGCATTTTACACTAAAGTGTAGTTCGGAGGAATTGTTGGGACACACAAAACACACATTTTTTCCAAAGGCCATGTATCTCCAGGACTTTTCCCTACAAAGTTATATCATATTTTAGATTATTTTTTCGATAACTCAAGAACGTATAGGTTAAAAAGGGGCAAGTGGAATAATGATGTCCTGTTATTTTTTTTTTCAACTACTCCAGATCTCGAAGTTTTATGCATTGCTAAGACATTTGGTTTCAAAACTAAGTTCGGTTTCGTAAATTTTATGTTGACATTTTTTCGTCGGTCATAAAACAACAGAGAAAGAAGAGATTTTAAAGACAAATATATGGGATCGGTCTTTAAGGGCTAGATATGTCGAAGAATGAACAGTATGTCCATAAAAAATATCAGCCCATATAATATTTTGTTTTAATATGATAAAAAATAAGTAAAACAAAATTTAGAAGATACGAAGGACCGAGTAGCACAGCAAAAAACAACTGACCTCGAGTAGAACTCCTTCAATGCATGGTTTAGAACTAGTAGACGGCTCGAAGGTGGATTACAAGGCAACCGATGAACGACTCCCGGTGTGCGTGATCTATTTTCCGCACGATTGCCTTCAACTCGTAATCAGTCGCTATCGAAACCTCTAGCATGCCGAGAACTGAATCATTCTAAAATCCCAGGATGCTATCGGAAACACCATTTGCTCTAATCCACCCGAGACCACCCTTGAAGAGAGTTTACTACTACTGCAGGCGTTTCTAATTAATACAATTGGTCTAGTCGACGACGCTCACGCCGCTCGGGGGAAACAGAAATCGCCGAGAATCCGCTTACAACTCGCTGCCTGACTCTGCACTGATTGCTGCTTGATTGGAGCGCGCGGGTTTAATTCAATTCACAGTTTGCGGTTCCGGAGCACTTACTAGCACCGCTGCGGAGTGAGCCGAGGTTGTGCGGTTCGGGGGATACCCGCGGCCGTCCTACATAGAGCAAACCCAGGCAAGGCCGCCGCGAGTGGTCGTAAAATGACAAGCCGGCGGGATGGGAAATAAATTGGTTCAAGATGAGATTGCAGGATTAGTCAGATATGAGCATCCCTCTCCTGGCCACCTCTCGGGTGGGGTTAATTAATATTGATGGATCAAACTTTATGAACTGATTATTCGGAATATATTAAATTTAAATTTCATCGCTTAGCGTTGGAAGAATTAGGCAGGGTAGGTTTTTGTCGTGAGTTGATGTTTTTGATTTTATTGCGCGTTTTTTGATGTTCGCTATGCTATCAGTTTTATCACAAACCGAATCGATATGGATTTCAAATAACATACCCAAAACATGTGAAAACAAAACGAACTGATTTACGTCCAACCGATGACTATTCAGCATGTTCGATAATACTGTTCAACTCGTCCCCGTATTTATTTTATCGCTCCCCTTTTCGCACATTGCCTATTCTGATGATCAATTCTATTGTCGAGTTCAGTCCGAAATAAATAAAACAGGATATCGAACTTCACCTGACCAAACGCTAGGCTTGTCTGATCGAAAAAGCACCCCACATCGTAACGCTGGTAACGAACCGGTAGGACAGAAACTCTGAACTATGAATAGCCATAAAAATCAACATTTTTATACAGCACGTGAGTCCATTTTGATCCAGGAAAAAAAAGAACCTTTTTTATTTGTTAAGGACTTTTGTCGCTGGGTGGAAATGTTCCACTCTCTCAGGTAGGGCAGATGAGTTTTCACGAAACTATGTGCCCTGGAGCCGGGGCAGTGGTGGCGTGGTGGAGTCGCTATCAATTTCAAATGTATGAATTTCCTTACCGTTTTGTGTTGACTAGAAACTGTACAATGGCGCAGAGAGGCACACCGGGAATAGTAATAAAAAAAAGTTTGCTTTTTAATCCATATAGTCTAGCCAGTTTTATAGCTGCTGCTGTTAGGTACTCCGGCTGCTGACTTTGCTCGGTTCGATTGCAACCTTCTGCAGGTCAAGCTGGCAATGGCATAAAGGCGATGGTGGGTTATAAAAAAAACTTCCACCAGCAGGGGTCGCATTATTGGCTCGAATGGGTTGTACGGTACAACTTCATTCCGATGTTTCCTCGTTTTGACGGTTTGCAGGCTTGTGGGTGTAATGATAATTATAATGCCAGATCTAGATTAGAAATTATGAGGCATTATCATGTTGGTTGACGAGTTTTTTCGTTATTTCTACTGCAATGGCCTCCGGGGCTGTTGTAGTTTTGTCCAGACTCAGGATGCGAATGAACAGATGACAGAGTGGTTCGATGCTGCTGGCGAAGGCTTAAGTTTTTAGTTCCGAAAAGCTGGTTTATCTGGTGCCTGTAGGACAACCGGTCGCTCTGGGAGTAACACGAATTCAGTGAATTTTGCTTTTTAATGAGCTTTTTATTGTCATACTGGCAGATAGGCCTTAGTGCTTGGGTATGTGTTACACGCAAAACGTGTGTAGTCACTATGCAATATATATAATGGTACGTGATAATGGCTAATTGGATAAATGCCATCATAATTAATTTGTGGTATCATTTTTTGTGGTATCTTATTACAAGATAAATAATTACCCGGGATGATAAAATGAAGGCTTGGTATAAAAATCCCTAGGCTTGATTTTTCTGTTTTGAAGAAGGAGATTTAGTAGCTCTAGAAAAAATAACGCATAAACTGGGGTGAAATTTCCCAGTAGTAATGCTAACAAAAGCAGACATAATTTCGTTTCAAAACCTCGTGCGGAAGCATCTGCATTGAAATTTTTCTCTGTCTCATTTCGGAACGGTTCATAAATATTTCAAACGAAAGACTAAATAGTAGTTGAACAATCCCATCAGCAGCGGTTAGTTACTGCTCTCAGCCGCAACCCAGAAAGCAATAAATCAACCTGCACATGCTAATTTCTGCTTCACTAGCCTCGGGAGCAAAAACACAAGCAAAAGATAAGAAGTGAAAAATAAAATCATTCCGCTTTTGGAATTTTTGATTTTTGACTAACTACCACCAATAACTCATGTCTTTATGAAGTTGCTCATTACGCGATTCCCCGCCCGAGCAGCCCGGTGCCGGTGAGAAGAAGTCCGGCCGTAACAAACTACCACCCAGAAGGGATTTCGCTTAATTTTCCACTATCCACACACTGCCTACTGGACGTTGGATGGAGCAAAGCTGCAAAACTGCAAATTAAAGCTGCATCAGATTTGCAGTCAAATTCAGGCGAGAAACGCGGCCTGCCGTCCTCGCTCTTATCGTACACCGACAATCGCGGTAACTAATAAAACATGAGCGTGAAACGCTTGGATACAGTGAGAAACAACACTTGCCAAAAGCAAGCACACCAGCAATAAGATTAAATTTGAATGCCAACTCAAGTCGACGGGATTGCCCGCTGTGGTTATCATTATACCATTCCCGATAGGGCCAGAGACTTTATTCAATAATAAAACCCTTTCTTAATGGAAACGATAGGACCTGTCAGACGACGACCGCGACGACGATGATGGTGATGCTGCTGATGGTCGGATTACATCGCGCGATCAGATAAGAGAACACGTCTTCGCGGACAGCTCTTCGCTCACACTTTTACGACCTTTAGCGACGACGGCGACGAAGGCGACGGTTTGACCCAGCCACAGTGAAGGGAAGAGGATTATTCGCACACCAGGTAATGATAGTACTTAGTTCCCGTCATTGACAGAGGTACATTTGTCACCGTTACTACGGTGGATTGTCATGGAGAGGAATGTGTGATTGCTGGCTTCTCCCCTGCTCGAGCTGGACGATCCCAGAGAAGACAAATTAAATTTTATGACTTCATAAAAGTTGTACCTCTCTGCCGGTGAGAATTTACAGAGCCCTACATGGCCATCAGTGTGTACATCAAAACCTGGGATTAAAAGTCTGGAACAAGTAAATGTTTTACGGTGCCGGTCTGGAGAGCGCGAACAAATCGTCTCTAATGGTTTTCGTCGGAAAGAAGTGGTAATCTGTTGTAGTTACAGGGTGATTCACTGGGTCGGGCCGTTGGGCAATTGTACAATGAAAAGATCCAATAAAATTGTAATATTAGTTTATGTTTTTATCAACTCAGTAAAGTAACCGCTATGACAATAATAGTTTTTATATTATGCATTTTGATTAGTAATACGACAAAGATTCTAGTTTTTTCACTGAATTCACATGCACAGAAGTTTAAACTTAAGAGAAATTTGAGAATCTTAGTCAACTTCCCAGTATCTCCCAGATGGTCTCAAGGTACGATGCTGGCCTAACAAGCCAGTCGTCGTAGGTTCGAATCTCGGTCTGGGAGAAACTGTTAGTGTCAGTATGATCGTAGCGCTAGCCTCGCAATTGTCCTGTACACTAAACAGTCGGCTGCGAAGTCTGTGTATAAAAAAAAAACAGAAGGTCAAATTCCGAGACGTAATGTAGCACCAAGGCTTTGCTTTTTTAGTCAACTTTTTTCTTTTGGAAAAAATCAATTTTAAGTCGGAAAAACCTAGAGTGCTTTCGTTTGAATTTTGTAAATATTTTACTAATGCCAATCACATTTTAAACCTGTCTGAAATCTTTCAAATAGTTTTATTTATACAAGGTCGTCGGAGT